>NC_133337.1:62997989-63331322 GCF_030506205.2 Paramisgurnus dabryanus | reverse complement strand
GTTAAAAACTAATACAATGAATGATATTATGGTACGGTTCACCAAAAAAAAAATTTCAGTTCGGTCATCATTTATACTTCAGGCTTTGCCTTTTATGGAAACAAAAAAAAGCATTATTGATGTGGTTACACCATTTCAATCGAAACAGGAATTTAGTGCAAGAAGTATTGCTTTATCAGCTTAGCAGTATGCTTATTTATTATGGTTAAACTTGACTACAAATCAATTGTAAGCCAAATTTCTTAATGTGAGGATCACTTTATCTATGACGCGGTCTGTGATACAAAAGAAAGCAGCTTATTAAGTCATAGAACAGAGCTGATGTTATGTTTGTGTATTTGTAGGGCATCAAGTCAACCCCTCCACCTGTTCCTCCACTGAAACCATCTCTAGCAAAAGGATCCTTTAAGACAGATCAAGTTAGTTACTTTTCTCTTGAAGTGAATTAGTTTGCTTTGATAACACATACAGTTTTTAAAACTTAATCATTCAAAGTTTGAAGGAATATTAGCTGTGCACTTTTAATCCGAATTAGTTAGTTACTAGAAAATTGCGTGGAAACCCATTGCACTAAATCGTTTTAGCTTTTACACAGGGTGAAACTAAACAGGTTAAGTTGTATTAACATAGAACCTTTGGGTGTAGCAAACAAATCAAGTTGGCATTAGTAGTCTTTACTTAAAAGCATTGGTTCACATTATTTTTTTAGGATATGTTTTATAAAATAACTATTAAGTTGAATTCAATTCAGTAAATTTAATTTTAAACAAAACAACATTAATAATATAAGAGCTTTAACCTTTATGACATGTTATTAAGAAATATCTATATAAGCCTATAAGGATTATGGGTATTCCTCAGTCAGAACATCAACTAATAATTTCATTTCATTTTACATATGTATTTTAGTTTAATGAATTATGTATGCTTAAAAGTTTAGTGAACTAAAATTAAGCCAAAACAAAATATTAGTGTTGTTTACTTCATTGTTTAAGTAAAGACAATATCTGAGTTAAGAGTGTGGGTATACCAGTGGTGTGTTTTACAATATAACCTAAACAATAAGGCACTTTAAGGAGCATTTCACCCATAGAAACAATAATCTTTATTGAAAGTGCGTCATATTTGTAGTAGAAATGTAACATACATTTCGAATTTGGTGCCTATTTGACCGAGAAAAGGGGTGTTTGTAGTCTCACCCCCTCAACAAAGATATTGGACTTCCTGCTTTCAATGAAGCAAAATGATGATTTTTACATCATTGAAAGAAGGAAGTGCAACACTGAAATCTGTATTTCTCCTGTCTCAGTGTAAACTGAGAAAATGATGCACGACCATTCAAAAACATGTCTGGGGTTCTAACTATACAAAGCTTAATGCAAATGGGTGAAGTGTCCCTTTAAACAAAAAACTTTACTTTGTGGGAAATTTGAAAACAGTTACCACTGTAACACAAAGGCAGATTACAACTTAAAATGTTTCAGGGTTACAGTTGTCAAAAATAAAAAGGATAGAGGACTTGTTTTGAATGACTTAAGCCAGGACAAGCCATCCTTTATCAGGCCCGGTCATCTTTCTTTGATTTAAAATCAGCGTGGCTACTTTCAGCCGCCTTTCCACTGTACATGAAAAATGCTTGCCGATAAACCGGAAGAAGTGTCAGACAGGGGCTGAGTGGGGTACCAGCCATCTGCGGGTGCGTTATTGTCAAATCCAATTTGAGCTTTGGATGCATGGATAAAAAGACACTTGTGCAACTGCCCCGCATGTGACACGGTGACCGGAAGTGATGTATTTCAGGGTGTTCCAGTCAAAACACTGTGTGCAGGGTGAACATTATTAATCCTTTTTTGTTTAACTTTATCAGTAACACTTGAATTTTTAAAGTTTGGTCCGCATCATATTTAAAAAATTTTATCTGACCCTCGAAGTAAGGGTCAAGCACATTTGTGACCGCTCTGGTGGGATCTTTGTACACTTTTCTCACAATATCTTTTCCACAGTTCAAATGCTTTAGTAGAATATTGGTATACCCACACTCCTAAAACGAATGTGTTAAAGTAACATATCTTGTGTCTAGTTAAGGACAACACATCTCTGTGTTATTTTTGGAACAACACATCTTCTGTTGTCCCTTCTATTTATTTGAACTCAAAATCAACAAGAAATAACACATAAATATGATAACACAAAACAGTGTGTTAAAATTAACACATCTTTTCTTAGAGTGCACAATTAATATCCTTCCAATTTTGAATTTTGAAGATACCATTATTTTTAGAAAAAACAAGACGTTTTAATTAATTGTTCTCTAATTTTGATCTCTTCTGTACAATATGTTCAGTATGTGATTCTGTGTGATAAACAGCTTCTGATGTACTTCCATTAGTGAACTGTTTTTACTTCTCAGATGGACACAGGAGACGCAGTGAAGGTGGCGTTACGACCTCCCACCATCCCAAGAAGATGAGCCGGAGTGAAATCATCGCGTGATTCATTTGAACAGATTACAGTCCTTCAGTGTTAAAGTCTGTGGGGAGCTGAATCACAAAGTGCGTTTTAAGCCCAGCCCTATAAAACACATACACACTGTTTGTTTAAGCTTGGACTGTGAGCTGCCGTTGACAATGCTTTAAAAATGCTTGAATTCATGTCTGATACATGGAAAATATTTATAATATTTTTATTTTTATTTATTATAATGTTTTATTATTACAAATCTGGACATGTGATTAGGAATATATTCAAAAGACCAAACTGCTTTATGAGTTACAGACTATTCTTTAGATATGTACATATTTAAATCTTAATAAAGGTGATTTTTTTATTCCTTAAATAAAATAATAAAAGTTTTAAATGACAATTCTTACACTCCCAAAATAAATGTACAAAAGTTGTCAATTAACACGTCAAGATTTTATTATTCAATATATTTCTAAAGGTGCTATTGACATGAATTTTTTACCACGTTGATAACAACCCATGCAAAGAAATCAGGCAAAATGATATAGAAAACCAAGGCAGTCAGAAAGCAATCCTGCCCCCTGTCAGTGCAAATAATAACAGCTGGTTCAGTCCCAACTGATAGCTTATAAAGTAGTGTCTCATTACCAAGGTGTCATGCAAGAAACATCTCATGATGGGTAAACCCTGACCCAAACACAGTCAGGGAAACTCTCAATTGGTTTCAGAGAAAGTAAAGCTCCTAGAATGGCCAAGCCAATATCCTGACTTGAATTAAAATCTATGGAAAGACCTAAAGGTCAGAGTTCATAGAAGAGGACCAAAGAGCTTTCAAGAAGTGAAAACTGTTTGTGTGGAAGGATTAAAGGGTTAAAATCACACCTGAGCAATGCATGCAACTAGTTTCTCCATACATGAGGCATCTTAAGGCTTTCATTACCAACCAAGGCTTTTGTACAAAGTAATAAATACATTTCAGTAAGCATATTCAATACCTTTTTTAAATCTTTACACATAATGTTTGGAAATCTGTGGTTTAATTTCTTTGGATTGCATTGGTTATTACAAACATATGGCGAATATTTCATACACTCTAAAAACCGTTGGGTTATTTGTTTTACCCAATAGGTGGGTTAAACGTATTGGGTTGTTCTGTTGGGTTATTCCTAGCTTGTATTGGGTTATTTCCATAACAACCCAGAGAGTTGGGTTAAAATCGGGCTCACGTCACGCATTTTGAATTTCAACGGTTGACCGGTGCCACTGCTGAGTGCGGACAGACACGAGAGGTACGTTTTAAAATATATATCTCTGTGTAATGTTTTATTTTGCTACAAAGTGTCTTTAAGCTCTAACACACAGTAAACTATCAGTCACGTTTAAATAAGTGTACAAAAACGCTGTTGTCTAGTTTTTGTCCGTTACACCTGTTCCATTCATTAACTGTTATCGATGCCAAACGCGTTTTTAAGCAATCATAAACGTAGAGAGACATTGCAATTTTTTTAGCCGGTCTGTGTTATAGACACAGAGCTGTAATATAAATGTGATTCTGAATGTAAATGTCTTAAGAAATGACTCGATGGCATTTTATTGTCGTCTTACTTCAGTATAATCCCTGATAAAGCGCTGCACGTCTACTACTGTATACTGTAACCCCGGTAACGGTTGAATTTGCAATTCAGCGCCATCTACTGTCAAAGTACAGTATTTATTCAGCGTGCCAGATGTGTTTGCTTTGAGATTTAATTAATTATTCTTTTCTTTAAATGTAGACATTCTTGGAGATGTTGCATTAAAAACCTTACAAAATGGCCAGCAAGATGGTTCAGCCTTCCTACAGTACCAAGAGGCAAAGCAAACATTTATTAATTTGCAACCTGTAAGTATCATTTATCATTTTTTTTAACCTGTTTATGTGTGCATATTTACATTGTGAAAATTCTGTCTTCATGTCAGAAAACAAACATAATTCAGTATTTGGAGGAGGAGGTATGACGAAGACCCCATGTTCTGCTATGGGATGAATTTGACTAATCACAAGCCTTTGTTATCGTGGGGAGGCATGGCCCTGGAGCAAGACCAGCAGTTGACATGTGCTTTAATATTTTTTTTACATTTTATACAGAGTATCCCAAGCCTTTCACTACTGTTAAGTAGTTTCTGTAACACACAATACATTTTGTACCATGTGATGTTTCATGAACACACTGTCACCTGCTTATTAAAGGGACAGTTCCCCCAAAAATGAAAATTGTCATAATTTTCTTCCTCTCCTGTCGTTACAAACCTGTACACATTTTTTTGTTCTGATGACCACAAAGGAAGATATTTTGAGTAATGTTTGAAACCAAACAGATCATGAGCCCCATTGACTGTCATAGTAGGAAAAAAGAATACTATGAAAATGAATGGGGCTCATGATCGGTTTTATTTTTTAAACATTCTTTGAAATATACCTTTGTGGTTATCAAAGTAAAGACTTATATACAGGTTTATAACAACATGAGAGGGAGAAAATGATGACAAAATGTGTGAACTATGCTTTTAAGCAGTTTTTAGTTGGATAAGATTGAGTAGATTTGTTTTGTTCTTATGTTTTTGTTTATTTATGTATTTATATATGTATGTATGTGTGTATGTATTTATGCTTCTATACATGTCTGTATTTATACATTTAAATGCAGGTGCAAATGACTAAATGAAATTAAAGCATTATAAATGTATTTGTAAGTTTTGAATTATTTATTTATAAAGCAAATAATAGTAATAAATAATAATAATAATAATAATAATGGGGTTAAAACAGCATTGCAAAAATAACCCAACAAATTGGTTATTTCATAACCCAACTAATTGGGTAAAACTTTCTACCCAATGCATTGGGTTAAAATAACCCAACAATGGGTCGGTGCTATAGTAACCCACCATTGGGTTATTTATTGGGTTATTTTTAACCCAACTGTTTTTAGTGAGTATCAATAGCACCTTCAGAAATATGTGAACTGAGAAGAATGGTGAGAAGAAAGTTTACCCGCTGTTTGTACAATTTTGGTACAGATGTGTACCTTTGAGGTATACCGATATCCATGTTTTTTAATAAAGCATATAAAAGAACATAATTATATATAGATATAATTTATATGCTAACAAAATTTATTTTGTAATCTGACATATAGTTATTGAAAAAGTTCAAATGTAAATAATGTTATTTGGTGCAGTCATTTATAAATGTAAATGTATTTAAAGAAAATCTTTTCCCCTTAATTAATCTTTAATGTTGCTGTGGCTGCTGACATCAGGGTTAGAGTTGTGTTTTATACTTAAACTAATACTAAATATTGTTAATATCACAATGGTCCGACTACAATCAGACTACAATTCCCAAACATTGAAGAATCACTGACTCATGTCATGTACAGTAAACCTTGATGACTCCTTCTGATTCATGCTTTATTAAACCTGTGGGTGAAGAAGAGAAAAAATCTGGATTCCTGTGGGAGGATAAGCTGATAAAATGAGTGTCCATGCTTGTCTTGATTTTGTGATTCAATACCTGGCAGCTGAGTAATAGACAGGTGACATACTCAATAATACTGACACAGTGGCATAATTGTATTTTAAACAAAGCCATATGTCTGTGCCAATGGGAACAATGGGCTACCATTTCTATCTCTACAAATTCAAAACCCATAATGGCATTTTTAGATCCTATGTTTGCAAAAAATGAGTCGAATCAATGTATTTGGTTGCAAACATACAGTAAGACATAAAAACAGGAGTCACTTTTCTCTTTTTATAAGCCTGATTTTACAAAGACAAGCAAGTGTGAACATGTTACAGAGCATTTATCTCTCAGTTACAAGTTTTTTTTCTTGCAAGTCATGTCACAACCTTATCCTGTTTGTGTTATGTGAGGAAATGATGTTAGTTTACACAGAACAGTCAGTGTGATATTATGTGTGAAGTCAATTTCAAAATGATTCTTATGTAATCGAGTCATCTGTTAAACAAACACAACATTAAATTATCTGATCAAGGTTTGTGCAATACTCTTAACAACCGAAAAAAGCAAAGGCTGACTTATTTTTAAGCAGAATTAAAGAAGCAAGAGGTGGAATCAGTTCAACTAAAAGGAGACAAAATGAAAGATAGGTGATGGTAAATGGGAAGCTGACTAACAATCGAGCTAAAGGAATTAAATATCACTTTGTTGACGCGGTATTGCGCAATGTTTCCCAAGTATAGAGAAGTTTATCCAGGTAATATAATGGAACAAGTCCTTATTTTAAGGGCAGTCTCTGAATCAGACGTTAGAAGAACAATTGAATCTCTTAAACAATCTAAAGCAAAGGACAGGTTTGGTATGGATGTGGGAATGCTTAAAACGAGTCCTATCGCAAAAATTATCAATCTTTCAGTTTCCCAGGGGATGTTCCCTGGTGCTTGGAAGTAATTCGTATCGTACCTATGCAGTTTGGTTTTAGAGCAAACTTTTCAACTGAGATGGCAAACTGCTACTTAACTGAAAAAGTCAAGTCTCTATTAGATTCAGGAGGGGTTGTCGGGGCTGTGTTTCTTGACCTCAGGAAGGCCTTTGACATGGGAAATCATATCATTCTTATATCTAAATGATTAGGTTTTAACTTTTCTCCACAAAATTGAATCTTATTTGTCATCGTATGTTAGTATACAGAATTATAAGTAAGCCCCTCTAAGTATATTTACTGGTGTTCCATAAGGATCTATTTTGGGTCCGTTACTTTTTACGCTGTACATTAAAGGAATAGTCTACCCTTTTGCCATATTAAACTATGTTATTACCTTAACCTAGACAAATTAATACATACCTATCTTTTTTTCAATGCGTGCACTATAGAGCGGGTGAAAGTGTTAGCATTTAGCCTAGCCCCATTCATTCCTATGGTACCAAAAAAAGTTTTATTTTGTGGCACCATACTTACTGGTATAACTCCTCATGTAACAGTCTTTAAATAGGGAAAACACGGAAGTGTTTGGTGGCTTCCCTGTTTGGTACCATAGGAATAAATGGGGCTATGCTAAATGCTAACACATTCACAATGTGCTGTACAGTGCACACATTGAAAAACGATAGATATGTATTAATTCGTCTAAGTTAAGGTAATAACATAGTTTAATATGGCAAAAGGGTAGACTATTCCTGTAATCATAAGTTGTTTGGCTTTATCTCTCTCTTTTCTTTCCTTTATTTTACTTTGAATTCAGTTGGTCACAAAAAAATCTCACAAAATAATTAAACAGATTTTGCAATGCATCACCAAATGTCCATATGTCCAACTTCTGCTCACTTCAATATTCAGATCAGCACTGTAAATTCGCAGCATTTTTGTCAAATCAACACAAATTTTTATGTTACATTAACTTAAAAAATTAAGTTAAACTATTTTAACTTAACAAATGTATAAGTTATGTCAACTTTTTTAAGCCAAAACTTAAAATAGTAGGTTGAATTGACTTGAAAAAACAGTGTGGTTATAAAATACAGATGCTGCTGGAAAATGTTTAACAGGACAGCACTTTCACCTGTTTTGTTGGATTCAAAGTACTGGAGATCACAAGGTTTTTCATTTCCTTTGCCTGCAGTTTTCTGCTGAGCCCAATGTTTGTGTATGTCCTGTATTAACAAACTTCACAGAGATTAACAGAGAAAGATGTCTATCTACAGCGGCAGAACTATGAGGACTCCCAAATCTCAAGATGAAGACAACAGAGAAGATAAGGTCTATGGCAATGTTTTTGCAGAACTGGAATCTGTAGACCTGCCCCTAGAAACGTCTTTAAGGTAGAGGGATTATTATTTGTAAAGGTTATTTTATTAGTATGTGCTTGTTTCACACTAAATAATATTATTTTTTTTTGCTATATAATACTTTATCATATTATAAAATACCTTTACCATATAGGCTTAACACTTGAAACATTTATGTACAAATGCATTGATTCTTTTATTATATGAAGAGTTTTGTTGCAAAACGAAATTAATTTTTCAGAAATCTCGTTTTTGGGCTGTGCATTCCAATTAATATCAATTCAACTGCAGTTGGTTTGTTTTGATTTAAACCTTCATAACTTAAAAAAATTTAACTTAAAAAATAAGCTAAGTACCATAAAACAAAATAATAACATAATAACATAATAATAAACATGTTTTGACAAAAATGTTAAAAACCGAGTTTTCTAGTTTTGCAACGTTATAATGCAATATAATGTTTTAACTTAAGTTAAAACAATGTGCAGTCACAATTTAAAGATTAAAAATATATTTGGTAGCACTTTATTTTACAGTCCTGTTCTTCATGTACTTACTGTTTGAAGGATAGTTCACCAAAAAATGCAAATTGTGTCATTATTTATTCACTCTCATGTTGTCACAAAAACCTGTATGAATTTCTTTGTTTTGATGAACCCTGAGGAAGATATTTTGAGGAATGTTTGTAACCAAACCGTTCACGAGCCCCATTCACTTCCATAGTTTTCTTTTTCCTGAATAGAGCGCATGATTGGTTTGGTTACAAATTAAACTAAAAATACATTTATATAGGTTTGTAACAACATGAGAGTCAGAAAATGGCACAATTGTCATTTTGGGGGTAACTATCACTTTAACTGCACTTACAGAAATTACCAAAGTTTAATACAAATAAATCCAAATTATAGTTAATACAGTTACCACAAATTAACCATGGTGTTGTTGTTACATGAACCATAATCCCTTATGAAAATTAACCATGGTTTTACTACAGGTAAAACAAAAAAAATATGGTAACCACAAAATAACTATGGATTTGACAACCCACATGGTTAGTGTAGTAAAACCATGGCTTTAAATAATAATCAATACACACATAAAATAATTTTTTGGCCACTTATTGTATATTTTAATATATATTTCAAAAGTAAATACATTTTGACACATTAAAAAATATACTTAGCCCTCCATGTATTTGAATCCAAGGAAATATATTCACGTCACATAGGAAGAAAAACTTTTTTATGTTACGAACCTGTAAACATAACAGATTTAAGAAGGTTCAAATTAAATATATTTTCAACTTTAAAAATATACTTTATAAAATTAACTTGTATGTAGCATATATTTAAAATATATTTGGGCAAAAAATACATTTTTGCCATATGGGATGTAAAATGAGAAATGTATTTGCTTGTTCTTGAAATACATTTTGAAATAAATGTTGATATATTAAGGTTAAAACTAAATATATTTCTAAATTCAAAAATATATTTAATTGAGCATAATATATTTAAAAATATTTTTATAGAAGAGTTTTTTTTTTTTTGCTGTATGGGCTACACCGTATTTAAGGGATTTAACCATGATGTAAAACATTTTATCAATATGCAACAAAAAAAAGGACCAGAGTGCTACATTTTGTATCCAAAACTAAAATGTATTTGGTGAATTCATGGTATTACTTAAGAATATGTAATGCTTTTAAAAGAATACAGGCTTAATGTAGAGAGCATCTATCAAGTGCTGATATCTGGGGTTTCAATAGGCTGATATGCAGCGCCCTCTGTCGACGAGTCGGGTTACTGAGCCGCACGATAGTGCCCTCTATCGGCGGAGTCGCGTTACTGCATCTCTATCGGCATTGTCACAGATGAACAGTGTGACGATAGCGCAAACATGGCGGAGGGTGAGAGCCTAGAGACCGTCACTGAACATGAGCGAATATTGCAGGAGATCGAGAGCACGGACACGGCCTGCGTGGGCCCGACGTTACGGTGAGAGATGTGCATGAGCTCCTTCTGTTAAACGTTTTGTCGGTGACATGACGTTTTCTCAGGTTTGATGGATGTGAAACGGGCCTTTGTTTGCTAAAGATGCAGTTCATAGGACTGCTTGTCATTACTGACACCTTTATAAAATCATCTGCTGATCGGTTCGTCTCCGGTCTAACGTGTATTGTTTTGTGATTTTTTTTAAATATACATTATTTACGCGAGCCGTTTATCTTCTGTCATGAATTAACATGGGCAGTGAATGACAAGCTAATAAGTTATCTGCTTGATCTGTTTTCATGTCATTCATTACCAGAGATATCACGTGATCTGCATATTACATTTACATTTTTGTCAATAATTCACCCTTCATTTGTTTGACTAGAGTTTGAGATTTAGTAGTTTAATATGTAAACATCTAAGTTAAAGCGTCAGAGGCCGCTTGATGTTTCAGTTTTGTGTTACTGTGATGCTGCAGGTGGAAAGATGGACAAAACAGCGTCTGCTTGTCTGACAGAAAACCCTTTAAATAGTCCTGTGTTCAGTCTATTTCCTTGTGCAAATACATTTCAGGTGTGGGAAGATGAACGCTGACGAAAAACATGTGGGTGTGGCGTTAGCAAATGAGCTAGTTTGGGTTGAGTTGCTAGTTAATGTTCTGCTGAGATTGATGAGTTCACTAGATGAAAGCATCACGCTCTCTGTTATTGTCATCATGAGATCATTGGCTTTATATTTCATAAAATCCTTATCTAAACCATAGTTTCTGTAAAGCTGCATTTTACTTCCTATTTTTTGTTTGTAAAAATTGATCAAATACAATTATAAACAATGAGTTCAGCACGTCATAATGCTTTAAAAATGTCATGTGTCATTTAGAACCTAGATGTAGTTCAAAAGATTATAAAGATAAGACAGATAAGAAAATAAGGAAATGTTTAAATTTCATTTAAAGGATTACTCCACTTTCATAAAAGATAAAAATCCTGATAATTCACATCCAAAATGTTTATGTCTTTCTTTGTTCAGTCAAGAAGAAATTAAGTTTTTAAATTCCAGGATTTTTTCCATATAGTGGACTTCAGTGGACCTCAACAGTTTACAGTTTGAATGATCTAAATTATCCCAAAGAAGGCATAAGGGTCTAGCGAATCTAGAAAAAGCATCATCATTTTCAGCAAGAAAAAAAATGCACTTTTAAACCACAACTTGTGATGGGCCAGCGTGACCTTATGTATAACATAATCAAATGGAAAGGTCATGCGTTACATATCGTCGCTGTCCGATGAAAACCACGTATGTCCATTTTGCCGATTTTGAGATTTTTCTACGGATTGAATGTCCAGGTTCATTTCCGTATACAGTATACTTCACATATCTAAAATGGCCAATGAAAAGTTGTGAAATCATGTCATCTGATTTTCACGTATATCCATTTGGTGTCAAAGCTGTCAATCACGCCGCGTATCTCCTGCCCTGTGGAAGCATTTCGCCGTTCTCGTGAAGTTTCATCGAAGCTCAGCACTTGATAGCCGAATAAACATAGCCTGGTGAGACACTGACTTTCCTTCATCGAGGTAAACGTTTCCCCCCTGACGCCAGACGTACTTCTAGGAGTGACAAAATTACAGTAGGACTGTGCAAACAAAGTATCTGTCTAGCATTACCATGTCAGTGTATTGATTCATTGTCCCTTCATAGTTTGCAAGAGACATTTAATAAATTTATAATTAATATTAAATAAACTAAGCGTATTTAATCAACTAAGACGTAGGCTATTTAATAAACTGAGCGTATTCATCTGTCAATATGAAACCCGACTTGGCCATTCTAATAAATAATCGGAAGAATGCGTATCGACCACCGTTACTGTAAAATATGCACGTATGTCCATTTAAACTCAATTTTGGTCAAGTTTCATCGGGCAGCGACGATGACAACGTCTGAACGGTCCTCTTTTTCCACACTTGTAAACACTGGAGCAGTAGTTTTGCATAAGTTATGTGCGACCTTTCAATGTGATTATGTAATACGTAAGATCGCACAGACGTATCACACGGCTAATGCAAGATGAGAAGTTGTGGTTTAACTCTTTCACCGCCAGCGTTTTAAAAAAAGTTGCCAGCCAGCGCCAGCGTTTTTTCACCAAAGTTTAATGCCTTCCAGAAAATGTTCTTCTTTAAATATATAAACATACAATATACCAAATGAAAGAACCGGCCCCTTTGCTTTCAAAAAAAAAAAAACGTTTCATCCTACCTTTAGTGGTTCTTTTGTAATCAACTTTTGAATATGGGTAGGTTTCTGCAAAAACACCACATTTTGAGCAAAAAGCAGAGATAATTCCATTTTTGTGACGGAGTTTTCATAGAGATCCCATTCAGAGCGATCTTTAAAACAGACACAGACATGCAGCCGCTTGCCATAGGGCAATACTTCCGGGTTTAAAAAGTTGCGGAAGGGCGCCACCTGGTGGATAATAGTGGTATTGCGGAAAGACGGAAAATCATGTCATTGGCGGGGAAGCATTTTCTCTTAATTGACGAGATATCTCGTCAATGGCGGTGAAAGAGTTAAAAGTAAATTTTTTCTTGGCGGTTGGGATCGTTTAGAGCCCTTTGAAGCTGTATTGAAACCATCCAATAAAGTCCAATGAAGTCTATTAAACTGAGAAAAATCCTTAAAAATAATTTTTCTCAAAAAACTTAATTTATTCTCGACTAAACAAGAAAAGACATAAAAATCTTGGATGACATGGGGGTGAGTAAATTATCATGTTTTTTTATGAAAGTGGAGTAATCCTTTAAGGTGTAACCAACAGCTAATAAGCATGAGTAAATAAACCTTTGTGAATGTGTTTGTAAGTGATATGTTTATATGATACGAGTCTCGTGTTGCTGCATTTCTAGTTATTCAAATAATTCTTCTGGCCTGGTTAGCGCTGTTATCATGCTTTCATTGCATTTAAACCATGTAACCTAACCTTAATATTAAAAGATTCATTGAAGATATACAAACCCAGCTGGGTGTATATAAATCCCTGTGGAGAGCTCTCTTCAAAGTCCCCAAAACATGCAAACCTCTCCTCATACATCATGACCTGAGGCTACAAATACTGTTTTGGCACATATCACTGCTTTGTTTCTCATTCCAAACATATCAGTCTTGTTATCAAGCATGTTCACTGTGTAGTTTACTTTGTGGTAATAATTGCAGGTCTCAGCAAAATGAGCTTTATCTACTTGCGCAGTCCCTTTGTAAGGTGAAAGCAGATTTTCCAGCTGAATCACAATTTAAATTAGATTTAAATGTAAACTTCATCTGACCACAGTTGTGACACATATTGATGTCTAAGAAAAATGTTAAAAAATTATGAAGAGCTCAGATGTAAAACCATCCAAAGCTAGAAGTATCGTTTGATTTTTATGCCGTTTACAGTGCACGTGACGCAAATTTTGTCATCAGAATAGTGCACACACTAGGGTTGGGCTGGTATAGACGGTTTCATCGGACGCACGTGATACACGTCTGGATCCGAACCTTACTTCCGGTTTCGTTTTTTTAATGGTCTGACTAGTTACTAAACTGATCTCTTGAATGAATGCCTCGTCGAAAATAACAAATGTTTTGGTTTCCTAGGTAATCTATGTGTTGTTTTTTTGCTTGTTATATAAATAAACTATGTTTAAAGAACTTTGTTGTTATTTATTCTTAGCGGAGTTTACCGGAAGTTACGTGCGGACCGCGACAGCCGCTTGTTTATGTTGTTACTGCTGAAACGGTCTATAGACAATATTATTGATACGTAGTACAGGGTTCCCCAAATCTTACCTTGGAGGGCCGGAGCACTACAGAGTTTAGGTCCAACCCTAATCAAACTTACCCACCTGTGATTTTCCAGTGATCATGAAGACCTTGATTAGCTTGCTCAGGTGTGTTTGATCAGACCTAATTTGCATTTGTTTGTTCTTCTTTTGCTGTAAATAAAAAAGTGCTTTATGTTTCGATGGAAACCCATGTTGTTATATGGCCGATAGGCTAGCCTTCATGATGATAGTTGGGATGTTTGCCAATAGGGCTGGGTGGTATGACCATATATTCCGTTACCGTGAAATAAAATGTCAGACGTAGCAGATTTTTTTATTCGCAGCAATCTTCTCCTAGACCCCGCTCACCAGCATACCATATGACCAGAAGTTAAGAGAGATCTTTTGCGGAGGGGAGGAGATTTGTGTTTTTGATTAAAGAATATGAGGGCTGCAGGGCACATGAATTGTTTAAAAATAATGAAGTTCACAGATATGTAATTTGTAAAAAAAATAGCACAATATTTCAAAACAAATTAGAGTTTTTCATTTTATTTTCATGGCACCTTTAATAATATGTGCCGGTTATTATCATTACCTTATTTTTGACTGAGGTGATGTTTTGTTGCATCTGAGCCTATCATTAGGGATGCTCCGATCGATTGGCTGTTAATGCTTGCCATGCTTCTCTATGAAATGGGGTAGCGGTGAAATGCCGCTACATCCAAAAGCCAGGGGGCGCTGTTGTGCAGGAACTCAATGTGCACTGCAGATGAGTAACTATACACACGCAGCTATGACACGGAGCTCCAGGAAATTGCTTAGGGATATATTTATATTGCTGTTCTTCAAACCTTTTCAGTTATTTTCATGATAATAAAGAATATATATAATGATTATGGACTTAACGTCTTGGACTTTTATTCGTACCTGAATGCGTGCGGCATGAACTCCTTCTAGCACCTGAACTTGTAGTACGCGTGGCTCTGACATTTTAGAGTGCCTGGACTTAATGATGCGCATAGATAAATGGCATCAGTTTTAAGAAGGTTGCGGTCATGACAGTGTTGCCCTTGCTTGTTTTTTTGTCCACCAATCAAGTAACTTTTCATAAATATGTAAAAATGAACAAACAAAAACAAAAAATTGTAAAAAACGATTTTTTATTATGAGAGTTTTTAATCTTCATTACAATCCAAAGCAATTTTACGTCCCAATTGAATTGAATTGACTCACATTTGGCACCCACTTTATTATAACACTCTATTCAAGGTAAATGTTTTCAGTTTGTGTTTTCCTTGTCTCATAATGTCTTTGCTGCCAACACAATGCTCTACTAGTTGATACACAAATGAAGACAGAAATGCACCAGATTGTTCAGGCCACATACATGGAATCTAAACTGAACTACACTGCACTTCCCTTCCCTGTTTTAACATCATCATATATTTGCATATGGTGCGAAGAGTTGCCAATAGATTTTATTTTGTTTATACATATTTTGAATATTGCAAATCATAAAAAAATCTGTTCAATTAGGGTCCAGCAGGTAACCAAGACCTACATTTTTTTGGTGAATAGGTGTGGACACACACACAACATCATTCGAGCTCTTGTTAAAATAGGATGCAGTTTTGCTTTGGCAATCAACAAAAGATGTTTGTTTGTCAGATGTTAAATGATCTGTGTGTTTTGTGTCGTAAGATGAGATACTTGACTTTTTCTCGTGTGTGTTTCTGTTTCCTTCTGTATCTCCTGCCGTTTGGCCGGAACTCACAGCTCTTCAGTGGGTTGAATTGAATAACAGGAAAGAGGAAACCTGTCGTGAACATGCTCGTTCTTTGTGTGTGTGTGTGTGTGTGTGTGTGTGTGTGTGTGTGTTGCACAAAGGAGGATATCCCATTATGGGCTGTAATATGACCTTGTGAAAGGTAGAGGAAGTGGACACGCGGAAGTGTTGTGTGTTTTTAGTAAAAATTCGCCCTCAGCAGTTTCCATCAGGGTAGCAGGAAAGAGATGCCAGGGGTCTTATGAAAAACTAAAACAGTTTTAGTCAGTTTAAACCGAATCATTGAAACATTTTAACATCTGATTTTATCTGAGTTCAGAAGAAAATTATGATATCTTCCGGGATATTTTTATGTATCTTGATCCAGCAGAATATACTGCTGTGCTGTCCTTTAGTGATGGATTATAAATCTTATCTTCTATCTCACTGTTTGTTTCTAATGCCTGAGTGAAGCCTCCGATTGTGCTGTTTATTAAAAAGTGTGCTGTTATTTATGTACTGTATGTTATTGGCAGTACAATTTTATACACACTGAAGGGACACAGAAATGTGTAGAAACACTTGCAGACAGACCATTTATTAGTGACCATTTCTGAACTGCATACAACCCCTTAAAAATGAAGTGTGAGTTGTACGTCTGTGTCTGTCATTTTAAAAGTTGTCATTCACAGTCTAGACAGTCTAGAGGCGGTGTTGCTATTGGCGACCCGGATTTAATTTGAACCTTTTTTTGGCATGGGGAGAAAGAGCCTGTTTGCAGTTTACTAGCAGTATGCAGTTCAATAGCTTTGCTATTAGAATATATTGATTTAGTTTATACACATCAAATTAGACTTAAATGTCAATAAAAGGGTGAAGCTTTTGCAGATCATTTAATGTGAGAAAACACTGAGCAAAATTTGTGGGTCCTGGAGCAAAACCATTTAAAGGGATAGTTCACCCAAAAATGAAAATGATGTCATCATTTACTCACCCTCATGCTTTTACAAACCTTTATTAATTTATTTGTTCTGCTGAATGATATTTTGAGGAATGTACAGTGTTTCCCATAGATCTGAAATTTACTTGTGGTGGTAGCTGGTGAAAAGGGCAATCATTATCCACCGACAAAAAATGGTCTACTATACATGTGACAAAGAACTAATAATGTGTGACACAACACAATACTTTGATTTATTAAACATTTAATATTAATTTCACATTATATTTCATCAATCTAACCACCCCAAACTTTCTTTGCCATAAACAAAGCTGACACTGTTTGTCAAAGCACCACGAAAACACTTGATGTTTTTGCACTGATATATGAAGTAATTTGATAACCCCTTTTATCAAACTCAATTATATACAATACTATGTACAGTATATTAATAGACAGTGCAGGTCTATAGATTATAAATGTGACTGATGTTATAATGTTAATAACTTCTATATAGGCACTTTTACTGCTTCTGCTTTCTATTTCTCTTTTGCCAATTAAAAAAAGCTTAATCCACTAATTATTTCAGATTTAAAAGTCTACTTGCTGTCCCGATGACAGACTTTGCGTTTTTTATATCCTGAGTCAGCTTGAGCTTTGCTCGTTCAGAATTAGCACTGCTTTTTGCTACAATCTCTGTGCAAACTGTTTAGATTTTAGTAAAGATATTGTCTATTAATAGTAAGATTATAAAAAAATGGGATAAAGAAAATGAAGCGGCGCGTGGTCTGAAACACTCGAGCTTTAGCACGGTAGCGCTCGCGGCCGTTCTCCGATGGACTCGGGTTTTACACACAATATTAATCAGACTTGGGACCCGAAGTAATGAACTAGGACCGACCCGGACCCGACTGACCATTTAAAATATAAACCCGGAACCGTACGGGTCCCGCGTCCTCAGTGAAAAAAGACCTCTAATGGTAAAACTCTGCTCAAGTTCAGAAACATGAAAGGATACAATGTGACACTGAGGTTGCTTCGCGTCGCACCCAAATTCATTGAGAAACAGAGAGCACGTGAACGGACACTCAACGGGAGAGACACAACGTGCTTGCACGCAAAATGAAGCCAACTTGGATGCTATAAGCATATGCGACCATTTTGGTCGCAGTGTAGTTCCCTGGCTGCTCCGTATGTGCAGCAGTTGATCCAGTTTGCCGCAATGGATGATGAGTTTATGACGCGTACATCATCTTCACGGTCACCCGACCCCCAACTCTCTCTCTCTTGGCGCTTTTCCATTGCATAGTACCCCACGG
Source organism: Paramisgurnus dabryanus (assembly GCF_030506205.2). Classification (NCBI taxonomy): domain Eukaryota; kingdom Metazoa; phylum Chordata; class Actinopteri; order Cypriniformes; family Cobitidae; genus Paramisgurnus; species Paramisgurnus dabryanus. Next base: position 63,313,241 of record NC_133337.1, on the reverse strand, counting down.
TTTAGTTTAGTTTGGGTCGGGTCAGCTCACCTCACTTTGGTGTGGTTAGCTTTTCCATCGAGTTTAGTATCACTTCGGAGTGGGAGGGATTATAGGCGTGTCGTTATATTTACGCTGCCTACTGCTGTGACATCATACACGTGAGAGCGTTGTTGTACATTCCCATACATTCATTTATTTCTCAGTCTGCCACAAAATTAAAATTGGCCACCACATAGATGTTTGCACATCGCTTTTATAACTACCTCTGTCTCACATGACAGTTTCTGTTCAAACACCCGACCCGTGGCGTCAGTCGACGGCGCTCCGTTGAGCCTCATTCAAGTTGCATTTAAGCATAATAATGCGGACGTGCTCATCGCGAATGTGCCGCCACAAACTGCAAGTCTGGAAAAAACTGTTATGGTCTCCCGGATTCTCAACCTGTGGATGTTTATCATCGCTAAAAGGGTGTTTGGAAACTTATAGCAGAACACAGATAACAACATGTTTGCTTGACACAGCGCAAGCTAGCAGTAAGCTAAAGCTAATATTTACATTATAGCGATGACGCTTCTCTCAGACCAATCAGTGATCTACAGTGTTTTTGCGTCACGTTTGGTATCAGCTCGGGTCGCTTGGAACCCCAACCGAGGTGGTACGAAAAAAAGTATCGGGTACTACGTACTGCACCCAATGGAAAAGCTCCCAAAAGTAAGCTGACCCGACCCAAACTAAACTAAACCGTGGGGTACTATGCAATGGAAAAGCGCCATCTCTCTCTCTGTCTCTCTCTCTCTCTCTCTCTGTCTCTCTCTCTCTCTCTCTCTCTCTCTCTCTCTCTCTCTCTCTCTTTCTCTCACTATCAACAAAACACGGGTCATCCAGTCGAGTTCAGAAAATACGGAAATTCGTAAAGTGATTTTTTTTTCTGGGCGGGTCGCAATTTACCTGGGCGCAGCGCCCAAGTAGAGCCTATGTATGGGAAACACTGATGTATTAACCAAACCGTTTGTGAGCACAAATGGCATTTTTTTCTAATATGGGAAGTCAATGGTGCTTCTGTTTCTTGCTTGGTTACAAATATCTTCCTTTTGTGTTCAGCAAAACAAAGAAATTCAAGCCGGTTTGTAACAGCATGAGGGTGAGTAAATGATGACAACATTTTCATTTTTGGGTGAACTATCTCTTTAATGGGATTTTGTTGGTGTCTTATTCACTGTTGTCCACAAGAGGGCGTGCTTGTAGAACTAATGGTGCATCTATCATAACAGTGAAGTAATTTTAGCCTCATGTTTCTGGTTTAGAAACTTTTTAGACATAACTTGTTTATTGGACATGTGCACTCTAAAAATGCTGGGTCAAAAAGGGACAATCCCATCATTTGAGTTAAATTAACCCAGAAAATGTTTATATTTGAGCAACAATGGGTTAAAACCAGGGGGCATCCTTCAGGTCTCTGTCGTGAATCCAACACGTGACTTAAACTGCCATTTTTTGAATTCCCATAGACCCCATGTTAAAATTCCCAACTTTACAACAAAATAAATACATTTAGAGCCTGGTACAAAAAGTGTTTTTGGTCTATGTAGTTAATTATGCCCTTCATGAGAACTTTAAGGGGGTGAATTTTTTGTAACTCATCCGTTTAAATTATATTTAGCGCTAAAGTTTTACATCATTATGACCGCTTGAGTGACAGCTGAAGGCTCCGGCTACTTTGGGCTCCTCACAAACTTACTGGTGACATCACGGACACTATGTCCATATTTTTTTCAAATCTATGGTTAAAACAACCCAGTATTTTGGGTTGATGAAACAACCTATGTTAAATTACAAGCCTAGGGACTGGGCTTATCTCTTTTTGACTCAACGCTAGGTTGAAAATAACCCATCATTGTTTTAGTGTACTGACTGAGGTATATATTTTTCCATAGTATTACCTAAACACATTTGGTTGACCTACTCAAATGGAGTCAACAAATTTAGGTGACTTTTCAATATGATATTTTATAATTGAAGACGTGTAAATCTCAATATCAGCCTCCGTAAATAATCTCAGCTTCTTCTCAGCGGTCTTCATGACTGACCATCTGGAGTTAAAGGAAAGATCCATCTGCTGGTCAACCAGGCAGCTCTCACTCTTATAATCAGACAGTTAGGTCAGTGGTAGATAACAGAGATGCTGATAAATGTGCTGTTAGATTGATAAGTCAGCGTGAGGAGAACCGGCCAACTGTTATCTGACACAGGAGATGTGGAAAGCATTAAGTGCCTTTCTCCATCACGATTACACAGAAATAACATTACGAAAAAAGTATATTTGTACATCATTTTCTGAGAGACATGTTTGTTATGCAGAAGTCTCCTCCATGATAGTGCTGCATGATTCTTGCTAAAATGTGAATTACAATTTTTCTCTATGGGAAATGCGATCACAATTTTCTCACACGATTCTTATTTTTTTCAACAACAACATTTATTGCACTCAAGTAAAAAATGTGCTTTCAGTTATAATAAGGTGTCTTAAAAGTGTAAAACTTTTCAAAAACATCTTTCTCCAACTCAGCTGTGACTTTTATCCAGAGATAAAGCGTGAACTCGACAAGAGATGCTATTCGCAGTGTGGCGTTGCCAAGTCCTCTGCTTTTTTCAAGTTTAGATTTGGGGAACTGTAAAATGTTTCCATTAGTATTTTTTTGCGGGTTAAAGATGAAAGGATTTTTTTGTATAGTCATTGGGCTGCTTTTGGGCTAGTTTTGAATGTCCATTGGGATGGTTTTGATAAGCGAATCTGGCAACCCTGGCTGTGCACTTGTGCAGACGTTCAGTGGGATTATATAGAATGTACATGTAAACAAACATTTCAATCAGATTGCAATGTTTAGGGTGCATGTAAACTATGGAACGTTTTTGCGGACAATATTAAAAAGGAATTGCAAATGGTATTTGCAATTGCGTTTCAAACTTGTGGGTGTAAAAACTGTGACTTAATTCAAACGCAAATGCAAACTGTTTGCATTTCCGTTTACGCGAACGTACAATATATGCCAAATTTCAAATGTAAAATCAAAGTCCATTTGCAATTGAGTTTCCTATGTCTTTTGAGTTATGACCCTTCCATATTTCAATCTCAATTGCAATTCATAATTTGCTATTTCACTTCCTCTAGGGTCGCGTACAGATCTTGCCAAAACTCAAATGAAATCGCAATTCTCTTTGCATTTGCGTTTCCAATGCCTTTACTTAAACTTGTCAATCACAGTGTTGGGGGTGGGGTTATATTATAGGGCGTGTTTGTATTTGGAAGCGACATCACTCACAGTCGACCACGCTTCACTGCGCTTAAACGGCCACAAGGGGGAGCACAAGAAAAGCTAAAATGATTACGCAGAAAATTTTTTATACATTAAACTATATAATACCTCTGTTATATTTCAGCAATTAAAAAATAAGCTTAAGCACTGTTTATTAACTTGCATAAACTTGCATTAACTTGCTAGTAAAGAAAGATGCCATTTTAAAGCATTTTAATAAAAAAAGAGCTCATTCTGTGTTAATCAGATGTGATATGAGCTAGTGAAGTATCAAGTAAATGTGGGCACATTACTTTAATTCATGCTAATAACATTTTATTTTAATGAAAGGACGGGGATGACTGGCTTCTAATGTGTTTTAACTGAGAACAAAAAACACGCGCTTCTTGCATTCTCCTTCAATAAATAAATATTCTTTCTTCAGGGTTCTAGCATCAGTCCACATACATTTTTCTCACCCTCTCCAGAAATATCGCATTTGCAGCTTTTATCCTGTTTCCCCACGACGATTAATGACGAGAAACAACTCATGCTGCACCTGACCTTTACGAAAATTAACCATGGTTTTACTACATTAAAAAAAAACATGGTTTTGACAGCCACGGTTTTCAAAAATCATAGTTAAACCATGCTAGTGTACTAAAACCATGGTTTTGCTGATAGTAATCAATACACCGAAAACCATGGTTACTTTTACCACAATAAAACCATGGTTAATTTTCGTAAGGGGAACTTTGGGACCGCTCGTTGCTGACTCCGTTGAGCCACCGACCACTCTTTGTTTTGTCAGACAGATTAACATTTTTATATTGTTTTACTAAAAATACCAAGGTTACAAAATCTTTGTTAACCTTTTGAAGAAATTTTGGTTATATGATATTTTGATACATAATAGACTGCATTCATTTTATAATACATTTAGTCAATAGGGAATGTGGAGTTGACGTCACGCCGTGTGGCATTATGAGTAATCCGCCATATTTGCAGGATCGCCTCCTATCCCGCTGTATTTGAGTTAGTGTGTTGGAGGTTGTTTTTGTATTTTCTGTTAAGATTTTAATAAACTTCGATATGTTTGGTCAGTACTGCTCGATCAAGAACTGCCACAGCAGGTCACACGATCGTTCAGGGAGGAAACTGAACAACGGAATACGTTTTTTCAGCTTTTATTTGGGGGAAGCCGGTGGAGGAGCTGACGAAAAGACGCCGGATCGCGTGGTTTACCTGCCGCAATCAGGAGAAAAACTTTACTTTTCAAAATAAAATCCCTGCATCAGCGAGAGTGTGTTTACTGCATTTTCAGTCATTCAGTAATTTGTGATTAATAAAAGCAGAACCACTTAAATTGTCTTGTTTTAATGCTAACACTGTCAAACTTACTTGTAAATGTAAATTATGTAACGTTATTTATTCATTTCTGATCAACCTCACCACATGATTTATAAAAATAAATCTTTAGACAATTTTGACGATTATAACAAATATATTTTATTAAATGCAATTGCTCAAACCCACTGCTTGTGAATGATATAATGCTAGCTAAATATTTAGCATTTTGTTTGTTTTAATAACTTGGCCAAGAACAGAAGTGCCATCTTATGAACATGTGTTGATTCATTGCACAGAATACAACGGATATTTTTTTTATAGAATCATTAAGATACTTAGGTATTAATACATTGTAAGTAAATGGCATATATCTTTTAGCTGGTTTGCCAACCGTCGTAAAACTCTGAAAGAAGAATGTCATCTTACTATGAGCTTGAAGGGATTTATAGCTCTTAAAGTCCTGCAAAGTGTATGCACTCAATCCAAAAACAAGGTAATAATAACAGATATGTAAGCGGAGGTAGTGCGTCTGGATCCGTAATCCAGTCATGGGCTGCTAAATCATATGGATCTGTTGTTTATTTGTCCAAATAAAGTTTTTTGGCAGTAGCACTTAGTTTCTCCCGATAGGGTCTCTTCTCTTTTTCTTTCAAACTCCTCAATTTCTTCGGTTCTTCTTCAAGTTTACCTAGTTTTAGCTTAACACACACACAATTAAATGGCATAGCGGTCGGCGGTGCCTCTAAACATGGCGCCCACGTCCCATAATGCAACACTGCAGTGACGTACATTAACATTCCCTATAAGTCAGCTAAATGTTCATATGTTATTTTTCTGATCAAAATATCATTAAGCATACTTCATTGACTGATTTATAAAATAATACCCTTTCTAATAAAACAGTGTTTAAAATAATACAGTTATGATACACTTCTAATAATTCACTTATAGCGTTTGACATGAGATAATGTCAAAACATTCTGCCATATTATTACTGACAAAATCAATTGAAGGTCAATAATCAATTAATGAAGATGCGTTCCTTTAATTCATAAAACTCACACTTTTGAAACGGTGCTTATCTGGTTAATAATTGCTGCAATATAACTGAGGTAATATATAATTTAATGTATAAAAATTTTTCTGCGTTATCATTTTAGCTTTTCTTGTGCTCCCCCTTGTGGCCATTTATGCGCAGTGAAGCGTGGTTGACTGTGAGTGACGTCACTTCCAAACACGCCCTATAATATAACCCCACCCCCAACACTGTGATTGACAAGTTTATTGGAAACGCAAATGCAAAGAAGATTGCGATTTCATTTGAGTTTTGGCAAGATCCGTACGCGACGCTAGAGGAAGTGAAATAGCAAATTATGAATTGCAATTGAGATTGAAATATGGCAGGGTCATAACTAAAAAGACATAGGAAACTCAATTGCAAATGGACTTTGATTTTACATTTGAAATTTGGCATATATTGTACGTTCGCGTAAACGGAAATGCAAACAGTTTGCATTTGCGTTTGAATTAAGTCACAGTTTTTACACCCACAAGTCAGAAACGCAATTGCAAATACCATTTGCAATTCCTTTTTAATATTGTCCGCAAAAACGTTCCATAGTAAACCGTATTGTCGTAACCTTCAATCGGATTTAATTCAGTTGGATTGACAAAATTTTGCACATGTAGAGATATCCAGTGTCACCTACGTGTTGTATGGCCTGAAAATGAGTAATGAGGATGAACTGCAAATTTTCATCTAGAGCCCGACCGATAAAGGATTTTGATGGCCGATACCGATACAAATGTTTGTTAGTTTTAAAATCCGATATTCCGATATATATATTTTTTTATTTCAGAAACGCGCAACAAAACATTAACAGATTTCCCTAACATTAGTTATTTGTAGTTATTTATGAGTTTTAACTAAAATAATATGATAATGCATTTAAAAAGAAACTTGTTTCTTTTATTGTCTCGTGACCAACTCACCATGAACTCACTTAACCGTTGTTCTCTGTGCCCGACTCTGGCTGGATCAGCAGGTTGCAGGATGTGTGATTATTATACATGAGTGTTGCCATCAGGGAGGTTGTAGAGTGCCCTCTGGTGGACAAACTATACAACGGCAACACTCATGACTTGGTTGAAGGCTATTTCATCGGTTTTGTTTTTTTTAAATATTCATTTATCGGCCATTATGAATGCAGATACCGATAGTTTGGAAAATGTCTAATACCGGCCGATAATATCGGCCTGCCAATATATCGGACGGGCTCTATTTTCATAATTCAGTGAACTATCAAGTGAAGATTTAATAACTTGCAGGCAATTCAGAAATACAGATGGAGAAATCTGTTTACATGTATTTTACAAAGTATTAAATAGAGGATTTCTGCAGACTGGTGTTTATTTGAAATATAATCTATTTATTAATTTTTTGTTTTCTCTTCTGTTTTGTAGATCTGTTTACGATGATCAACCCAACGCACATCGAAGGTTTATGGAGAAACTTGATGCCAGAATACGTAACCATGACAGAGAGATCGAGAAAATGTGTAACTTTCATCATCAGGGCTTTGTTGATGCCATCACAGAACTGCTGAAAGTACGAGCAGATGCAAAGAAGCTTATGGTGAGTAGAAATGAGAAATAAATGCGATGTCATTACTATGACTATTATGGATGAGCAATGTAGTTCTACAGCATTTAAAAAAATTATGTAAATAATTATGTTATTCTCCAGAAAGCAGAAGTTTGTCTAGCTATGTAACTATTACGAACTAGTTTGTTTTCTCAACCCTGAGAAGAAGGTTTGGACCAGATCTCATCTGTGATGATTTTGTTATTCGACTGTAGGGTTCAGTAACACTCCCCTGACCTTGAACCGGAATGACACGCCAGTTCTCTTTAGCTCTCTTTCGACTTCCCAGAGCAAAATATGGTCACCAAATGGCACAGGAGCCGGTCACCAAAACCTGTAATTGCAGCCAGATTATATGAAGCTTATTCAGATAACAAGAGAGCACATACGGCATCAATGAGAGGTCACTGGGCTTCTTTGTTCACGAATCAATGCGATTTTTAATAACCCCAAGAAGGGCTTCCTTATTACGATGACCTAATGAGACGTAATATGTGGGAAAGTCCGAGGCCGTGCGGTCTCTGTGCCGGTGCAGCCGTGACGGGGTCTTCGCATTTGATGTTAATCAGCCACCCAGCGTCCGCATTCAGCGTTGGAAACAGAAAAACGAACGTTTAATTACCAGAAAACGCTCCCCGCATTTCGCCTCATACAATGACTGGCACATAGAGCTCATTGAAGTTGTCCACAAGGGACCACTGGTCAATTGGGTCATTGATTTGAATTGTTTGACAGGGCCAGAGGAACAACCAAAGTTCAAAAATCCCAAGTAAATTTGAGAAGTTTGTCACAGAATCTGTTAGAAAGGGCTGTCAGAAGAGATTACCACCCATAAAAGCTCCCGGCCGAGCAAAAGTTCAAGTTCCCTCTGCGTGTTTAATCTGAATTTGCGCGTCTTTGTTTTTGACTCCTCATGGAGTCTGATCTGATTACAGGGGTGAGCAGTTACAACAGGGAACTGTGGGCTTATTTGTCTAACAAAAGTGATATTATGTTTTAAGGGCCAAGTGAGCGACACCAATCGAAGACTTCAAGACGCCGGACGAGAGGTATGACACAGTCTGGCTTTGTTCGCATGTCTGCCCAGTAGTGACGATTATTGGGCAATAGTGCAGAATACAGTCTCATTAATTAAGAGGGCTTTACACTCTTTGACCTTCCCTTATGTAAGGTGACGGCCCAAACCGAAGAGGTCATCCGATGTCGAGTTCAGCAGAGGAACATGGCCACCACGGTGGAGAAATTACAGCTCTGCATCCCGGGTGAGACGCCACTTTAAAACGCTTGTTGGAGTTAAAATCTCTGCCGCTTTCTGTTACTTATTTTATAAAGTCTAGTGTGGCTTGTAAGAGCTCCATATTTATCATCATGTCCCAGAACTTTTCATTAAAAATTAATCGTTCCCAGGTTTCTTAAAACAGTAATACATCCAGTTCTTTATTTAACAAAGCAGTTTGTTTATATTTTACTTTATCTTTCTTAGACTCATTTTTTACTCGTTTAATAGTACGCCGCTGGTTTGATATTAACAGAAAATTTTATATTCAATGGTGGTTTTCAAAAAGCAATGTGTTGGTCGATTCTGTCGATAAAAACATTTAGCTATAGTTTGTTTTGTCTATTTATTTTAAAGCAAGAATAAGCATTTCAGACTTGAACAAAGTGGTTTTATATCATTGAATGAGCAATAAGCAATACAAATTAAGTTTATTTCCTTTTTGTGCATTTTTATTAATTCTTCCTCTTTTATTTATGTTTCTGCAGTCCTGGAAATGTACAGCAAACTAAAGGAGCAACTTGAATCAAAACGGTAACGTGTTGTTCACAGACTTTTACATTTGTTATATTTATTTAGTCATCCGAGGTTTATCATCATTGAGAGGAGTTTGTACATAAGTGAAAGGGATTATGGTTTGACTCCAAAATGCAATTTTTGCAACCCTGTTACCAAAATTTGATATACAGTATGTCTGAATAAACTTTTAACAAATCATTTTACAAATCATTCACTTTAAATAAACATGAAATATAAATGGAAAAATTATGTTAAAATGAACAACTAGGCTCAGTCCTGAACTGTAAATACAACACGTGGCAGTTTCCCGCAGAGGTTTTAGATCAATCAAGGACTAAGCCTTAGTAAAATTTGGAAATTAAACATACTTTACAAAAAGCATTACTGGTGTGCAACTTAAGAAAACAATGGCACTGATATATAAAGGTATGTCAGTGCAAGATGTATTTAAATTACGGCTGCTCAAACATGCATTTTAACCCCATTCACACAGCACTTTGATCCCAGAAAATTTCAGTAAAATTGGCAGAGAGGCTTCTGTGGAAACACAAACACGTCCCGTAAATGTTCTGGGATTGCTCCGTAAAGAAGACCTAGTAACATTCTTGTAACATTCACGGAAAGCATTCTGTGTGAACAAAAGGGAGAAACAATGCCAAAAGGGGCGTGGTTTAGTGAGGATGTGCGTGTCATCGCAACAAGAAGTTATGGTTCAGCTGTTTGACATAGGGATTAAAACGCAGATCAACATTAACAACTATAAAAAATGTCGGCAAACTGAACTGCAGCAGAGATCTAAATAAAATGCTAAATAAAATGTACGTGCGTGGATTCTCGAGAGAGAAATCACAGAAATGTAAGCAAACTTCAGACACCGTGTAAAAAATACGTTTTTACCGGACCTTTATAGTATGTGTGTAAATGCATGTACAGATTCCGGAAAATCATTATCAGTGTAAATCAACCAAAAAAATCAAATGATCCCAGACAAATCCCGGATGCCTTTTCCATGTATTTTTCATAATCTCTGTGTGAATTGGGCTTTAGGGCACACTATTCAAACCAAACCGCGCCTGGGCGCATTTGACCCCCAAAGCCTGGTTCGTTTGACTAGTGTGATCACTCTTTGGGTAATCGCGGCCTGGCCGGCTTGCAGAGGTGGGCTGGAGTGTAGTTCGCTTGAGCTCAGTCGCTGAGCGCAATTCAAAAGGAGATACGACAATTGTGTGAACACTCACCTTCATCTGCCTTCATAAAAAAACGTCTGATGTACGCAGCAGGGTTATGTGAATGTCTGAGCTGCATACGCAACAGATCAACTAAGCAAAGAACTGCGTTCTTAAGGACGTGCTTAACTGACGCTTACGCTTACGTCTTTTGTATGTACTTTCTATTAGATTTATAAATGATATTAATTAAAGGATAAATTTTTATTTGGAGAATAAATATTAATGCATTTATTGTTTGCTACAGCACAATGGTTATTATAGTAAATAGTAAGTTTTATAGTCAAATCATCATGGTATTTTTTTCACCATAGGCCTCTCATGTCTTATAGCTTTCATTTTATTTTGTAGATACTACTCTGCATTGAAAACCATGGAGCAGCTGGAAAACATTTATATTCCCAGAGTGAGCCAGTACAGATTCTGTCAAATCATGGCCGAGACGCTTCCGAAACTCCGTGAGGAGATTAAGGAAATCTCCATGTCTGACCTGAAAGACTTCCTGGAGAGCATCCGAAAGCACTCGGATAAGATTGGGGAAACTGCAATGAGACAGGTGGGGATTTTTCAGGGATTATTTGCTTCATTCGTTTAATACGGTGATACCTAGCGGTTTTTAATTTATTTGTTTTGTACAAAAATAGAGTATATTATAGAAATTACTATAAAATAGCCCCCAAATAAAATATAAAGAAATTTTACTGTGAACTACACAACAATGTACAACATTTAAAAATGGCATAAGCTGAATAATCACTTTGACAATATTGGTTTCTGTCCCTTTAAATGAATTTGAATGGTCTTGCCCACGGCATCCAATTACTTACCTTACGAACAAACCTGTAATTACTTTATTCTGGTCTGGGTCACATTTTACATTACTTCTACCTAATTTATTCTACCATAATATTGTATCATTGTTTTACTATTTGCATGATATTGTTTGCATTTAGCGTTGTTGTCCCTGCTGCTTGTCACCCTATTAGAAGAGACCTGTGACCCACCAGTTTCATACAGTTTAAAGTGACTATAATGTACAGCAGGCTTTTACTGTGAGTTATTTCTGTGTTCCCTCAGGCTCAGCTTCACCGTACATTTAACAGTGCAGTACAGAAGCAGGTCACCCTTACCTGTGCTAAACCTCTTTACGGTCTGAACGGCCGGACACCACTTCATCACAACGGCCTGAACACAGAGGAGGCGGCAGATGAAGACGACGCAGATGACGAGGTTTGATCCAAATTGACATTTTGTATAGAATGTGTCCATCTCTAATATTGATTATTATGACCAGCCCAACACAGCATGAGCACAGATATAATATATATATTAGAGCTGCACGATTCCAGGAAAAATGATGATCACGATTGTTTTGTTCAAACTTTTGATCACGATTAGAAATCACGATCATTCTCTAATTGAAGAACTTCTATTCACTTCAGTATTTTTATTACACTTTACAGCCATGTATAAAATATTAGGCTATATGTTATATATTATAAAATATTTTATTGTTTTGAAAATATTCACAGATCCCATTCTCTTTTTAAAACATTTAAAATCATTCCGCTAAATTCTGCATAGATTTTGCAAAAGAAATCAGCAGAAATAGCAAAAATAACTCCTTATACTCCTTAGATTCTAGACCGTCTGCTTTGTGCTTGTTCTTTACTGATTAACCGCGACGATTGTCTTTAACTTATCGTGGGGCGCACATATTGTAATCATGATAAAAATACGATTAATCGTGCAGCCCTAATATATATATATCTTTGCTAATGCTGTGTTGGGCTGGTCATAATAATCAATATTAGAGATGGACACATGGTGATTTCTTTAAGGAAAATACTAAACTGGGATAAGAAACAAATAAGAGACAATAACTTTGTATCATTATAAGTATTTTTTTATAGCAGTATGCAGTGTTTTTTCTGTTTATAAATGTTTATGAAGCTTTAAATGTTAATGATTTTTTCTTTAAGGTTTTGACGGCCCATGATCTAGTGGATTTCTCACCTGTCTATCGCTGTCTTCACATCTACACTGTTTTGGTAATTTCCACCATCTTCTTCATTACAAACACACACAGTGAACACAAAATGACATGAAATTATGTTTGGGTTCTGTAGTAGATATGTGCGTTTGTTTTCATTGTTTCATATTTCACTAAAACAATTTTGGCAACTCAGACGTTATTGTCTTTTATAAAGCTCAGGGATTTTCAAAGTTTTGACTGTCATACCATCAATATTATTCTTACTTTAAACCAAACGCAAACTAACGCGAGGTGAGAGCGAGTTTGTAAGCGCGTTGCCGCGCAATTTCACCGCTCATCTGGTCAAAAGTCGGACCGCGGCGTCTCATGGGATTGACCGAGCAGTAACCCCTGTTTAACCGTATAAACAAAGCAGTAAAAATTTTAAAGCTTAGCCATTCAGTTTGTGCACAAACTGGCCGTGGGAAGAGTCGAGTTCTTCACTCATTGCTTTAGTTAATGAGAACACTGCCGAGGGCGCTCTTCAGCCACACACACACAGAGAGAGATCACAGGTGGTTTACATTGACAGATGAGTGAAGATACAATTCACTTGGCCTTTATTTCTCAGTCAGTGGGATGAAAGTTTTGATATGTTTATATTAGATGAATAACATGCATGTGCACAGGGAGAGCTTAAACCAGTAAATTAAGTCTGCTCCATGTGGCATCTTAACCTGGCCAAAGTCGGGCCATTTAGGGCGCACTCACATTATCCCAACCAAACCAAACCATGCCTGGGCGCGATTGCCACCCCTCCCTACTCCCCCAGGTGCACGCACTCACACTGTACTTCTTATCGATCCGAGTCCGGGCGCGCTTTCGTCATTAAGATGCGATTGTTTTGAAAAAGCAGGAAGTGAAGCGCTCTCTTAACACTGGAACCCACCGTAATGATAAGTCTGTGTTTTTTTATACGGAGTCGTTTGGTGCGCGATTACAGACAGCCCTCTCACATGTCATCATATTGCTTAGTTGATCTGTCACGTGTGCAGCTCGGACATTCACGTAACCCCGCTGCGCGCATCAAAAGGTTTTTACGGAGGCAGATGAAGGTGAGTGGTCGCGCAACTGACATCTTCACCTTTTGAATCGCGCTCAGGCGCGATTGCGCTCACACCACAGCCTTCCGCGCCTGAGCCCAAGTGAACCGCGCTCCGGCCCACCTCTGCAACCCGGCCGCGGCGCGATTAAACAATCCGCGCCCGGGCGCGGAACAAAGCGATCACACTAGTCAAACAAACCAGGCTTTGGGGGTCAAACGCGCCCGAGCGCGGTTTGGTTTGGATAATGTGAGTGCGCCCTTAGACGTTAGGAGATTTTCATGGTTCATGCTCGCACTATTGCGACCACCACTGCAAGCATACCAGAGTACGCTTGAGCATACCGCACCATGAGTATGGTATGGATTATCACACTAGTCAAATGAACTTGATTTTGGCCACATCCACATGAAGCCAGAGCTTTCCCTTTCCAATACATTTCAAAAAAAGGATTTAAAAAGACATTAAAAAAAAGACGTTTGTAAACAGTAAACATAGCATAGTCTCAAGAAATATCTGCATACACAAACCAGTATGTGGCACTGTAATTCTGCCCCTGAAATGCACTTACAACTGAAGGGCTGCCCCCTAATAGTCGACTAATCATTAGTCGACCAGGAGAGGCTTGTTCTAATACATTTTATTTGTTGAATAATTAAAAACTCTTTGATTAACAGAGATGTGAGGTGAAGTAAACATTTCTAGAGGGTAATTTTTGAACCAAAATGTTGAATTGCAATGTTCATGTATTATTCTTTCAACCTCAAAAATATAGCTTATCATTTTTTAAATATAAGCAGGATTCAATATTACCCATGTCCGCTAGCGCTAACGTGCGCCATTATCAGGCACATATTCAAGTGTTTGTTTGTGTGGAACTGCGTACACGGTATCAAAATAGCAAAAAGCCTTTGCCAAAAAGTGAGGAACGCTATAACTTGCTAGATCTGCCAAGCACCTGAATCTCCATCTCCTCAAGCACGGATTAGCCCGGATGTTCGTAAAGACGCGTGTGTTACGACTTTTAATACGTGATAATGCGGATAAACTCTTCCTCTCTTATAGTAGGCTGTTATAAGACTGAGACCCGAGGAGAAAGTGACACAGGGGAAATCCCTGTTGTATATAATGTATATACAATATTTAGTTTTTTTGCTTTGATTGTTTCAATTTGCTGTAGGATATTCATTTATTGGTTTTAATTTAATATGTAGGACAAATTTTTGATCTGTAAATTCGTCAGCATGTGTATTGCCACTGATATTATTTTCCTTTTAAGTGTTTTAATTTGCGGTACATTTATTTATTAATTAGTTTCTAATTAAAAATATATCCTACCCTTATGAAATGTATTTAAAGAATATTGTAGAAAAAAATATTAAATTATAAAGGCTATTTTTGTATTCTAACCTCATAGTTTTCATTTGATGGTAATGCTGTCGGTTTTCTTTTGAAGTATTCAAATTTGCTGCATATTTATTTAGTAATTTGTTAGACATGCAAATTTATATATCCTAAATTTAACAAAAATCTAAGCTGCAGAGCCGGCTGTGCAGAAATAGACAAAAATGAAAAGAGGTAAAAAGCTTGAAAAATGATATGTGAACCCGCCAAATTACAGACAGAGGCGTCATGCCCATTCAAACTGAGGGGGCACCTGCCCCCTTGGTTTTTTTGAGCCAATGGATTTTTCATCCAACCTCAAAATCAAATAAGCGTCCATTAATCTGTTATTTGACTTTTAATCTGTTAATATGCACAATATTATACATTCTGTGCTGCATCCTTGTCACTTTTCGGAGATTTTCGCCGTTTTGATAGTGTTTTGATCATTTTACATTACTTTTATTCTGGCGGCAGCTGGCGCTGCAGTCAGAGCGCAGTCGCAGACGTCATCAGTGTCTGGGCGCGCTCAGGAGCTCTCTGAAGTTGCTGGCTTGCTGCTGCATTTGGCTATCTGAGGAATTAAAACGTGTTAGAAACGCTCACAACATTTCCAAACCCCAGTACGGTAATGTGCAGTTAACCTTCTCTGTGTAGAAAATGTATGGTTTTAAATGTGACCGTCTCAACGTTATATTAGCAGAGATTCATCTTCTTGGCACAACGCCAAAGTTCGCCAAAGTTCACGCGGGCGCGGAATCTCACATGCTCACATGAGGTAAAATTTAATGCAAAAATCCGTTCCTCTAATAATTTTATCTAAACATATTTTTTAAAATCATTATTGAACATTAAAATCAATCACGTGGCTATAGCTTATGTCATTTTCGTTGTTTATATACTTTATGGATTTAAAATTACATTAATTTTATATGATACTGTAGTTGTTGTGCAAAATGCATTAATGACACAATTAAACAAGCCATTAAGACTTAAATAAAACATGCCGTTTCAGATGTGAATATGATGCAAATGTGTCATTATTCCGATTGAATAGTATATGATATGAAAGTAGTCATCACTTTTATTTTGGAGGTTTTTGCATGAAAGCAGGGGTTTTCAGATTGTTAGAAATGTAAGTGCCATGGAAAAGACTGAAAGCTCTATAATATTTCGTTTGATGTCTGTGTATGCACAAATTTCTGTGAGCTGTTGACACTGTGCCCCCTTAAAAAAAATTGGTGCATGACGCCCCTGATTACAGAGATGCTGATTCGCACAGTACTTTAATGATGATAGGACCCATGGCGACCCAAGGGGAATTTTTACCTAAAAAATGACAGACGTGGCCGATTCGCATGGAATTAAGATCACAGACAACCTCCGCAATTATGACAAATGACTAGAGGTCACTAGGTAAAACGAATCCTGTTTGAATGGAGCATAAGCTGTACATTTTAACTAATGTAATACTTTGCATTTATAAATTATTTAAATTGCCAAGCCGCCTGAGTGCTTAATTTAATTTTCAAAGGCTTATTATTATGGTTCAGTATGTCTCTGTAACATAAAACAATGTTAGAAATGTTACACACACAACGTTTTTTCTTATCCCTGAGACTCAAACCATTATCAGATACCCCCTCCACTGTATATATATTTCAATAATAAATTAATATCATAAACGTGTGAAATTAACGACTACTGGTCGACTAGGAAAATCTTTGGTCGAGATCAGCCGTAAAAAACTAAGAATTTGTTTTTGTTGTCTTTGCTGTTATGTGACTTTGCTGTTAGCAGTGTCGTACTAGGGTCAAAAAAGTTGGTTGATGACATAATCGACTCACAAAATATACGTTTTGGCTGTACACATGAAACCGGAAGGGTGTCATGTTCAGATTTGTCCACTCTGGGACAAGAGATTCAGCCTCCCAAAACGGCGGATCTATCTGAACGAAACACAGATAGTATGCAAAATTTTTACGTATACAGCTAAACGCGTCTCCGTGTCGACGGCCCTATAAAAGGTCAAATGTACTCTGGTACGGTTTGGTATGCTTAGTGTGAGTATACCCTTAGTTATGCAGTTTTCCAGGGTTTCTTATGGAAGATATTTACATACACATATGTTATTTACATGTCTTTTGTCGTGCACGTGTACACTTATATCAAACTACAGTTGTTTTTGTCAGTGTGTTCATGTTCATAGAGACAGATGTGACGCGTCTCTGTGTTATGTGCCTACTCTGAAACACATAGGTGGGCAGATATGTAAACATTTGTAGGTTTACTTAACAAAAATTTGTTATTGTACCTCAACTCAACGGCCCATGTTATAATCCTTGTGTTTATAGGGGGATAGAGAGACGTTTGAAAATTACTACAGGAAACAAAGAAAAAAACAAGCAAGACTTGTACTGCAGCCTCAGGCCAACATGGTTTGTGTATTTTTTTACTCTAGTTACAGTCTTTATATGTTTGTTTGTTTCGTTACAGTTATTTATTTTTTATTTCAGCATGAGACAGTGGAGGGCTACAGGAAATACTTCAATCAGATTGTTGGGTAAGTGATATTATGAAATTTGACTGATGGATTGGTTAGTTGCAAAAAAGCCTATTTTCTAGAGATGGATCATCATGCAATGTCAAGTTTTCAGTCAGATATTGTATTAATTCCCATAATGCTGTGCAGGTTTTTTGTGGTGGAGGATCACATATTGCATGCCACACAAGGACTGGTGACCAGAGCCTTTACAGATGAGCTGTGGAACATGGCCCTGTCCAAAATCATCGCAGTTCTCCGTACACACTCTGTGAGTCCTGCAAGCACACACACACAGACCGGGTACGAACATTGCGGGGGAGGCACAGAGACGCCTCGTGTTAGGATCTGCCCCCTCCACTGCGCTCTGGCCTGACTCCCTGTCTTTTTGTGATTGAAAGTTGCTAGCAGTGGGAGAGAGAGCTGGCCTGACCCCTTTGTTTGGACCGCAGAACTCAGGCTGTGAGCTTCAGCCACAGGGTATTTGCATAATCCCTCGCTGATTTACAACTGACTGGCCCTCCAAACACACTCTCAACCCTGACAGTTTAGAATATTCACAGTTAATCTGCTGTTATTGTTGCAATCTGTCCTCATTAGGCCCGACTGACCTCTCCATTAGATCAGATTGAAAGGATCTTCACTAAAAGGGGCTCACCAGGAAATGCTTCCAATTATCATTCCAAATCCCTTGTTTTCAAAATAAACTTCACCGAAAGACGGACCTAAAATCATTTCGGCTTCTGGGCTACGGGGCGACAATTTTTGCGAGGTTCATTAAAAGAATTGGATTGGTTTATTTTTAAGGGAATTCAAAATAACAGGGAACTTTGGTGATTTGTGTTGACAAGTCATGAAAGTAAATAATATTGGTAATACTTTTGGGTAAAACATTAAAATAAACAATGAAAATTATAGTTTGTTTATGTTAGTTAGTGTCAATACGGTTATTCATGTTCATTCATGGTACATTAACTAATGTTAACAGTTTAAACATGAGATTTTATTAATATATTAGTAAATGCTAAAATTAACATGAACTGAGATTATTAAATGCTGTAGAAGTATTATTAATTGATAGTTCATGTTAGTTGATGCTAATGCATAACCTAATTGTTAACAATTACAACTTTATTGTAAAGTGTTACCATAATATATTTATGTATTTGGCAGAAGCTTTTTTTCAAAGCATTTAGTCTATCCTTTTTATTATTCTGTGTGTTTTTTGGGATAGAGCATGATCTTTGCACTGTGTTCTACCCAATAAGCTACAGACACATACTAATAACAATAAAGTAAATAGAGTATAATATGTAAAAAAATCGCATTAAGTTTTCCAAGAAACCAAAGTTGTTTTGTAGAGCCTGATAACAGATGCGACATAACAAATTAAAAGTAGATGTAAGTGTTAATAAAACAGAAATAAAAAAAATAAGTATTAATTTTCTTTAAAATTGCTCTTTTATTAACCTGATTTAAACTATTGAATTATTTTTTAAATTCCAAAGTTATGATAATGTTTGTATGAGAAACTTTTATAGTGAATATAAAAATAAAAAAAATAATCTATTTACATTAAATTATTTCATCAGTCTTGACATTAAGCAATATAACCTTTGTGCTCATTTTGAAAACATAAAATGCTACAGAAAAACAATTATTAGTAAAACTTTTAATAAGTAAAACTTCATAAACATTAAAATAGTTTGTAAAAGTTGTTTGAATGCACAAGTAAATTATTTTGTTTAGGTCATTTATAAAATACATTTAATCTAACAGAAGTTGAGACCAATGTACTGTACAAGTAATATAAAACAAAAGAATACTCCTACAATGCATGTCAAAAATATGCATTGGTTAAACTGCTTACTGCTTAAATATGAATAGCAATTTTTGATGATTTCTTTCCTTTTCAGATATTGCAATATTTAAATTTTTTTTTTTTTTTAATTGCAGGAATGTGTCTGTTGCCTGAAATCATATAATATATTATATAATATAATACAATATAATATAATATTGCCTCAAATATATAATAGCAGAATAGACAAATTAGTTTCAAATTATATTTATTATGAAGTGTGAAACACTAAAGATTATTGTAAACAGATATTAACAGTAATAGTAATGCTCTTTGCTGTTTAACTTTTTTTAATGGTCTTTTAACTTCTAACTAACTTTCAGTATAAAAAACAATATGTAGAGTAATATTAGAATTTGGTTTTATTTTTAAAGAAAATTATAAAAAATAATAACAGTAAATTATAAAAACAAAACAGTTGTTGTTACATTTATTATTTCTATAAAATTTGTATTATTTCTTTTAAAAACAATGTAAATATATCCAATGTAAGACAAAACAATCCATGTATATTGTTTTGTATCCATGTGTGTGTGTTTTGACAGTGAAGTAGATGATGGCGTGAGGTGTGGAGTGATGCTGTGGGCTACAGTTTGATTTACGCACTCACTCCCTGCGTCTGAGAGGCTGGCCACTGCGCCCTATCTAAATGTTTAACAAGAGAATCACGCTAGTGCAAGGGGCCGTAAATCAAACCTGCAGCTCCTGTACAACCAACCTCAACGTTTACCTTCGTGCCCGGTCAGCTTGAGTGAGTCGCGTGCCTGCCTCAGGCCTGAAAACCGTAGCGAAATGCACCAACTAACCCATAAAAATGCTGCTGATGATGCTTTAAGACAGACCCACATCTTCAGTTTACCTTCAATCATTAACTAGCTGTTAAACGCCGATCAATAACTGATTGAGATCGGTGTTAGGCTGCTAAAACTGAAGCTGTAACTTGCCAGTTTGAATACACAACTTAAGTACTTTTAAATTATATTTTTGAAATGTAAATAGTGCTTACATGTGAATTTTAAAAACTCAAAATTTACTGATAAACATTTTTTGGAACGGGTGGTTAGAAGGAATTTCCTCTAAAGTGTTTAAAAGGCCTCCATGAAAGGATCTAGATAACAGGTAGATAAAAAGATTAAACTCCCAAACCTCCATTAGTCTTATCCCTCCAATTTAAATGAGTTTTAATGAGGACTAATGGTAAAGAAAGAAATAAATGTGACTGGTGTCGTATGCACTGGTTTATAGGGTCTGTGCATGACAGTGGGTGGGCAGGTCTGTATGCTCAGACATTCAGTAATCCTGTCAATCATCAGTCCCCTGCCTGGGTCAAGCGCCGCTCTCTCCTATTTAACCTCATGGACATCGGAGGGGGGTTTATTTAGATGCTAATGTGCCCTAAAGACTCATTAAGACACAAGTGTATTTGATCAATACGTGACTCTCCGTGAGCTGCCCATTTAAGCCCTTTTCATACATAAATTCCGTAAAATACACGTAAAAGGCATCCTGGATTTTTCCGGAATAGTTAGAGTTTTTGTTCGTTCACACTGCCAAGATTACACGGCATCTGATGGTCCCGGAAAGACACGTGACATGTTGAAAGTCCCGCCCTCTCTTCTACGCAGCGTCTGAAGTTTGCATATTATTTATTATTTCTCTCTCCAGAAACAACTCGCGTGCATTTTTGTTTATGATAAGACTACAAAGGAGCGCGTGAATGCACAGTTCTATGCTGGTGAATGATCTCAGCTTCAGAGTGGATATTTGACAAGCTCCCTGATTTCTGCTTTGATACAGTTTTCAGACATTTCTCATCGTGATTGTTTATATGCATTTAAAACCCGCATTTTGAGGAGCTGAACAATATATCTCGTTGGGATGACATGCGGGTATTTTCGTTTATTATGGCTCAAATGAGCACGTGACGCGATATTCTTTTATGCTGCTGAATGATCTCCGTTTCAACGCAGTAAGTAACGAGCTAACTTACCTGATATCCGCTTCAGTCTAGTATGCTGACATTTCTCGTAGTGAATGTTGTAAACCCCTCATTTTAAAGAGTTGAACCAACTTCATGTTGCCATGACACGCGCGTCCTCACTACGGCACGTGCGTCATTGTTTATGCGTCTCATATATCATTTCCTGATAACTGCTTCAATCTAGTTTGCAACATTTCTCGTGGTGAATGTTTATATACATGTTAGTTTGCAACTTTTCTCGTTGTGAATGTTTATATACATGTTATCTCTCGTTGTAAGGAGCTGAACCATAACTTGTGTTGTGATGATGACGCGCGCGTCCTCACTTCGACACGCCCTTTATGGCATTCTTGTTCACACAGAGGGTTACCCGCGTATCTTACTAGGTCCTCTTTCCGGCAACGATCCCAGAAGATTAACGGAACGAGTTTTTGTTCACACAGACGCTTGTCTGGCAATTTTACGGGTATTTTCTGGGACCAGAGGTCTGTGTGAATGAGGTTCAAGAGGGTAATGTTAAAGCCAAACTTTGGTGGAGATCTCCACACAAACTGTAATTGAGTTTGAATCCTAAATGTTTAGTTTGTTAACACAAGTTTTTATTAGGGAGGGAGGGGGGTAAATCTCATAAACAAGAAATGAGATGGTCGGGAAATGTCAGGTCAAAAAAACTTGTAAAAAAATTTAATTTTTCTTAACAAATTAAGACAATTCAAAGATTTGTTAAATTCTGTTGCATGGTGGGGTAAAATATGGACTGCATCTTTTTTCCATGCATATATGCTTAAAATGCATTTGTGACTTTTGTAACTGAAAAGTGTCTTAAACAGATAAGCTGTGTTGAACTAATTTGTTATCTCATTGTTTTTGATTCCATAGTCATACTGTAATGATCCTGACCTGGTCTTAGAGCTGAAGAACCTGATTGTTATATTGGCAGACACTTTACAGGTATTTACATTGAAGGATCTCTGTGTGGCTCAGCTCATGTGTTTTATCATTATTAAATAAATGAAATTAATACAACCATATATTTGTTGTTTACATTTACATCATTCAATAGATTTTAAGTGTATTTTGTGCTGCACTATCCCTGAATATATGTTTCTTGTCTCGTAGGGTTATGGTTTCCCTGTGAACAGACTTTTTGACCTTTTATTTGAGGTTCGAGATCAATACAATGAAACATTGCTGAAAAAATGGGCGCTGGTGTTCAGGTGAGCAAAACCTCACGATCAGTCAATATCACTTAAAGGGTTAATTCATTTAAGATTTAGCGTAAACTAACCCCTTCAGTAAGATCTGTCTTATGGTGACAACTTTTGGCTTCTTGGCTGTTATAGGGAGATTTTTGAGCAGGACAACTACAGTCCAATTCCAGTGGAAAATGAAGAGGAGTATAAAGCTGTGATCAGTCGCTTCCCCTTTCATGATGCTGAGATTGAAAAGGTTTGTCAAACATTTATCCCAACAAAACCTCAATTGGTCATTCAATTAAAGAATGTTTTATTATCTATTTGTAACCTATTTTGATAAGAATGGATAAGTATGAGGTGTTTCCATAATGTGTCTGTGAAGTTTCAGCTCTAAACACATCACACATCATTTATTACAGCATGTTCAAAATGGCCCTATTTGGGTGGGAGCAAAATTGAATTTGTGTCTGTACCTTTAAATGCAAATGAGCTACAGCTCCTCACTCCCTTACCAAAATAGACAGTGAGTGCTTTCAGTTAAACTAGATTTGATTTCTGTGAATACAGTCTGAGACAATACTATCTCACTATTGAGATATGGCAGACAGCGTACATTTTGCTGAGGGTGAAGGTATGGTCATGCAGAACTGTCAGTCAGTGGCTGTGGTTGGAGCTTTATCAGTGTGATGTCACATTGATAAGATAATCAAAACGGCATGTCTGATGAGACTGTTTTGGTTTAATAGGGATTAAAAAAGGAATGGGTGGATTTTTTTCATTGTTGGGTGTTTGTGTTTACACACTGCCAACACAACACCTTGTTAAAGTGAATTTTGCATAATAGGGGCCCTTTAAGATAAGTGTTGATTTTTTTATGAATAGCTGTAAAATATGCTTTTGACTGTTTTTCTCTTAATACATCATGTCTTTTTTTTAACTTGACTACACTTTTCTTTTCATTAGATATCATGTAGATCGTTTTTAATCAGTGCTCAGTGCATAAAACCAAGTCTTACCCTGCATTTTCCGTTTGCATGTTTTGTTTTATTCTATCATGATTTTAAAGGGCATGAAAATCTGACTTTTTCCATGTTTAAGTGCTATAATTGGGTCCCCAGTGCTTCTGTCAACTTAGAAAATGTGAAAAGATCAACCCAGTAACTTATGGCGCTTTTCCATTGCATAGTACCCCACAGTTTAGTTTAGTTTGGGTCGGGTCAGCTCACCTCACTTTGGCGTGGTTAGCTTTTCCATCGAGTTTAGTAACACTTCGCAGTGAGAGGGATTATAGGCGTGTCGTTATATTTGCGCTTCCTACTGCTGTGACATCATACAAGTGAGAGCGCCGTTGTACATTCCCATACATTTATTATTTCTCAGTCCACCACAAAATTAAAATTGGCCACCACAAATAGATGTTTGCACATCACGTTTATCATAACGTTACCTCAGTCTCACATGACAGTTTCTATTCAAACACCGCGGCGTCAGTCGACGGCGCTCCGCTGAGCCTCATTGAAGTTTCATTAAGCATATAATGCTGACGTGCTCGTCGCGAATGTTCCGCCGCAAACTGCAAGTTTGGAAAAAACTGTTATGGTGTCACTGATTCTCAACCTGTGGATGTCTGTTCGTGAGTTTGGTAACTTATAGCAGAGCACAGATGACAACATTTTTGCTCGAGACAGTGCAAGCTAGCCTAGCACAGGTAAAGCTAATCTACATTATAGCGATGACGCTGCAGTGATGATTCTCTCAGACCAATCAGTGACCTACAGTGTTTTCGCGGCACGTTTGGTATCAGCTCGGGTCCTTTGGAACCCCAACCGAGGTGGTACGAAAAAAGTATCGGGTACTACGTACTGCACCCAATGGAAAGGCTCCCAAAAGTAAGCTCACCCGACCCAAACTAAAATAAACCGTGGGGTACTATGCAATGGAAAAGCACCATTAGTTTTGGTAAACCATTCTCTACAAGCACATGAAAAAAAGGTCGTTGAAATTTGGCTCTCCTTATGATGTCATAAGGAGCTCTTATTATAATAATACAACCCCTGAATCTGCACTATCCAACCACAGCACTGCCATTTAGTGCAGAGAGAAAGAGAGAGAGAAAATAATTCACAGCACAATTTAGTTTCAATTGCAACACCATCATTGTGATCAGTATTTGCACTTCATCCGCTCATTTGCATTTGAAAACGACAGACCCAAAACGGCACATTTTTGCACACACCTACAAAGTGGCATTTTTAACATGCTATAATAAATTAAATGTTTTTTTTTCAGCTAAAACTTCACATATGTGCTCTTGGGACATCAAAGATTTATTTGACATCTTAAAAAAGTCTTGTGACATGGCCCCTTTAAAAACATTTTTTTTTAACCTGTTATTGTCTTTTATTTATTAAACAGCAACAATTTCCAAAGAAGCTGCCGATGTCCCAGTCCGTGCCTCAAATCTACGCACAAGTGAAGGAATTTATTTACGCCAGTTTGAAGTTCTCAGAGTCGCTTCATCGCAGGTGAACAGTCTACACTAACACCAATAACTCTGCATTAACACAAGCCTTTGCTGATAATGACATTTGTAGGCAATTTACTGAAACACAGTAGTGTAGTTGTAGCCTTTTTACTGTAGCATTTATGACCTGCGTAAACCAGTCAATTATGTTACTTTGGCAAAAGCAAGAGTTATCAGTAGGCCCACATGCATCCACAAAAATCCAAAAAGAGCAAAAATCCCACAGGAAGAACAGATGAGATTATTGCAGAACGCCTGATTGTGTGGTGGTTCTGCTTTGAGCTTCCAAAAAACATTTATTGTGTTTTAGTCTTTTTTTTTTTGTATAGATTTTTCTCTAAAAACAACAACAATCTCTTGCATCTGTCTGTGCAACATCATCAGCATGTGGGTTTTTATGAGGCTGCTCATTCATGTGAAAAAAAGATTTTTTTGAAGACTGTGACATGAACCCTATCCATGGGAAGCCTCACTTGACAATCTGACAAATCTTAAACCACCATCACATTTCCCTTCAGCACCCCCTTTGCCAATATTTGTTCTCTTTAAGCTCTGTGGCATTTGGCTGGGCATTGCGAGGGGTCTGTGTTGTGCTTGCCATTGGCACCCCAAATTCTTTCCCATGGGGTCAGAAGTACACATATCATTTGAATTTGATGTCCCACAGTCCACCACCTGTTTTATCTGCATGTTGTATTAAAAACAACTATAGATATACTTTCAGTGTTTATTCACTGTGATTTAAACTCATGGCCTTGGTGTTGCTTAACACCGAAAAATCTTTATGCCACAATAAGTTGCTTTTAATCCATAATAAAAAGGTTTTATTTTGGATGGACAACAGCTAAAGCTAAAGCTGCTGTTTATTGCAATATTCTGTGCAGCTGAACATGTGTCATGTTGTTACATCCGGCGCTAGACAGCTTTATTGATTATAACATTTTTGTGTCTTCATTTGAACTAGATATGATGAGGATATTGTTGTTTCAATTATTCTGTTTCTTTTCCGCCTGTATTGTCTTTTTCTTGGTGGAAATTTATTTACATTAGGTTTCTTGCTCAAGGCAGTGGTTCATGTAGGTTGTCTACATATCAGAAAGTTGGTGGTTCAATCCCCGGTTCCACCTGACCAAGTGTCGAGGTGTCCTTGAGCAAGACACCTAACCCCAGCTGCTCCCAATGAGCTGAATGGCGCCTTGCATGGCTGACACTACCGTCGGTGTATGAATGTGGGAGTGAATGTGTGAATTTAAGGCAATACGTACAACGCTTTGGATGGCCATTGGTCTATAAAAGTGCTATATAAATGCAGTCCTTTTACCATTTACGTTTTTTTGACAGAAGCAACTAACAGTGGATTAGATACGTCTGGGTCGATCGGATCACAAGTGAATCACGCTAAATACAGATGTAAACGGGGTGTGAAATGTTTTGAGCTCGTCCACTTTCGACCACATTCAGAGGTAGTCGAAAACACTTTCGACCGGATTGCTTTAGTGCATGTGGTCGAATCTGTCTGCTCTCCACCTATTGATTTTATGTGATGTGCCGAGCACAAAAACGTTTTACATCATTTCTGACTTCTATCCCGAACACACATTGTACAGCTCTATCTTCAGGCTTTTATTGATAAAACTGAAGCGGCTGCTCTCCGCATCTTTCATTAGTTATTAGAGAAAGCTCTTACATATTCAAGTAGAAAACACTGTGCATCATGTTTACTAACAACACAAGCAGCGTACTCTTACATAATATTAGTTTGCGTCATTTTAAACCCATAATTTCTCCCCATAATGCTTGCATTAAAAAGAAAGCAGAGGGACTTGCCCACAGACCATCCCCTCAGTAATCAGGACAGAAGCAGTCAAAAGTGGACAAAAGAGACGGATTAAAATATCAGGTGAAAACGTGAATGTGTCTCTCTTGCCCACTTGTGATCCGATCGTAGGAACGCATCTTAGGGGCTGTTTACACTTGGTATTAAGATGTGTTTTCATCGATCGGATCACAAGTGGACGAGAGAGACACATTACGTTTACACCTGGTATTTAAATCCGTTTCTTTTGTCCACTTTCGACAGCTTCTGTCCTTAATACTGTGAGGGGGTGGTCTGTGAGACGGTGGGCGAGTCTCTCTGCTGTCATTCAAACGCGAGCGGGAGTAATTATGAGTTTATATGGACGCAAACTAATATTATGTCAGAGTCCGCTGCTTGTTTAGCAAGTATACATGCTCCACAGTGTTTTGTACATTTTTATGTTGGAGCTTTCTCTGAATTTTCAGCGCAATTGATGAAATAGGATCGCGCAACTTTCACGCTTTCAAAACGAAACTACGGAGAACACCCGCAGTAGTTTTATCAATGAAAGGCTAAAAATAGCGCTGTTCACCGTATGTTCACGCCAGAAGTCAAAAAAAGGACGTAAAACTTGTGTTTAATACCTCAGATTAGATAAATGGGCGGAGAGAAGGCAGTCGCGTGTGGCTGTTCGAACACATTCAACCACATGTGCGTTTACACTACAAAAGCAAGGGGTTTCGACTAACTCTGAATGTGGTTGAAAGTGGTCGAAAGTGGACGCGTTCAAAACGTTTTGAACACCGTTTACACCTGGCATTAACGTCCTCCACTTGTGATCCGATTGACGAAAACGCATGTTAATGCCAGCCTCTTAATACCAGGTATAAACAGCCCCTGAATGTGGTCGTCCACTTCGTTTTACAAGAACCGTCTTACAAGCATCGCCCACTTGTGATTCGATTAACCAAAACACATCTTAATACCAGGTGTAAACAGGGCTTTGATTGTTTTCTCCTGCTGTCCCCGTGTTAATCAGTGCGCATGCCAGCAGATTTCACACTTGCCACTAATGGGCTCTTTGTCATTTAAGCAACACTTTACACATCTCCATTAAGCGTTTGCCCACCTGAACCCAGGCTCTTAATCAACTCCTCACAGTGAGAGCCACACACAAAAACAACACAAACCAGCAGCGTCCTGTAAACTCTCGCACCTACAACTGATCTGAGAGTTCTGGGGTCTTCTTAACAGTAATGCTCTGGCCTGTTGATGCTTGTAAGCCAAAGAGAATATCTTGTCTCATTGTACTGCCCCCAAGCCAGCGGGTCATCACTGATATCAGTTGGCTCCTCTTGCAAAAAGCACACTAACATTGAGTCTGCTGGCCGTTTGCGTTTACACAAAGTTGTAGACATCTCGCTGGGCGAGATTGTACCTGTATATTTTTCATAGTTTGTGACGTGCACACCACCACATGCCACACTTCATCACCGTGGTGACCATTAGGCCACTGCACCATTTTGTGGCCTAATGGTAAGAAACGCCTTCCTGTTCCCCCTGGTGCTCACTACCATCTCTATTTGTCCACTTTTGTGTGTTAACTACTCACTGGGATGGGTTAAAAGCAGATGTCACTTTTTAGGTATGGGCTACTTTACTAACAATCATTAACTTACACTTTTTCATTTGTTGGTTCACTTGTTTTCCAGTTCAACTGAAGTCGACGACATGCTCCGGAAATCCACCAACCTGCTGCTGACCCGGACGCTAAGCAGCTGCTTGCAAAACCTCATCAAGAAGCCACACATAGGATTAACTGAGGTCTGATTCACATCTCCTCGATTTACTGAATCATTCCGTCTGTAAGTTGCAGTTTGACGATATTAAACCTCTTTGTTTTGTGTTTTTTAGCTTGTCCAAATTATCATCAACACCACACACTTAGAACAAGCGTGTAAATACTTGGAGGACTTCATCACGAACATAACCAACGTTTCTCCAGAAACGGTTCACACCACAAGACTCTACGGGCTTTCCACCTTCAAGGTTAAAGTCGTTCATCTTCTTTAAAGGATTACTCCACTTTCATAAAAAAGAAATCACGATAATTTACTCAAACCCATGTCATCCAAAATTGTTATATCTTTTTTTGTTCAGTCGAGAAGAAATTTGTTTTTTTGAGGAATTTTCTGCAAAAAAAATAAAATAATATACACTTTTAAAAACCACAACTTCTTGTCTTGCACTAGCCGTGTGACGCACCAGCATGACTTTATGCATTGTGGAGCAAATCAATAAATAAGTAATTAATAAAAAAATTATACTTTTGGAGTAGGGATGGGACGGTATGAAAATTTCATATCATGATTATAGTGAACAATGTTATCACGTTTATCAATATTATCATGGTTTTGTTCAAATGAGATGGAAATGTTCAAAAAGAACTGATACACACACTGAAAAGTTTTATTTTTGAAAATCACAATTTAATATTTCATGTCCCTTAAATTATTTCTGTGGTAAAAAAAAATTTTTCTTATAAATTAACCGTGAATGAAAACAAATCATTATCCCTAAATGGCTTCTTGTGCAAAAAAAACTATGTTGCATGTTCGCGCCTGCGTCAAACTGATTCTGGCTGGACAGGATTTACCGCGGTAATCAAACACTGTTTGATAATTACATTTTAAACGATAATACTAACCGCCAGGACATTTTATCGTGGTTAATCGTGAAACCGGTTATCGTCCCATCCCTATTTTGGAGAGAGTAATTTGTTGTAACTAGTAATTAATTACTTTTTTCAGTTACTTCCCCAACATGGTTTTCAATCACAGTTTTGTTTTTAATAAAAATGACACTTAAACTCAAATATCTTCTGTAATCCTGATTCATCTGAATATTTCTTTGTTTATTTCTATCAGGATGCCAGGCACGCAGCCGAGGGTGAGATCTACACTAAACTCAACCAGAAAATTGATGAATTTATTCAGTTAGCGGATTATGAATGGTGCATGGCGGAGTCAGATGGCCGGGCCAGTGGTTACCTCATGGATCTGATAAACTTCCTGCGCAGCACCTTCCAGGTCTTCACACATCTTCCGGTGAGTTCCAGGCTCAGTGGCGTGTTTATGAAAGGGCACCTCGCTTACACAGTCTGTGTTTGGTTTATATGGTGTGTTGTTGCATGTGTGGCATCAAATGATGTTGCTTTTGTAGTGTTTAGATGGTCATACATAGGCAGAGTTTTTAAAGAGGTTCTATAAACAGGGAGAAGTTAAAAAAAAGTTCACCCTCCTTACTTTATTGTACTCCCATTTCATGCGATTTTGAATACATTATAAATTAAAGCAAAAGCACACAGAATCTCCAGCACATAATCAGCACAGATTCAAACCTTTTTTCCTCTTCATTGAGATCGATCTTGCTTGCTTGCTTTTCTCTTTAACCGCCCAGTCCTCTTAAACTAATTTCATTTCCAGTTTAAGTTGGTTATTGTTTAGTTGGTAAGCGGTGTAAGTGAATGTGTCCTGCTGTTTTTTTTCTGCCAGGCATGCTTAATTTCTTTCCGGTTTTTCTTTGCCTGTTCATTTATTATGGCTATACTTTCTTTCCCTGTTTGTGTTTTTATATTCTTGGGGTTTCTACTCAGAATAACAACAATGATCATGCAGCGATGTCGGTAAGTAGACCCTCTTTAAACCCTTAAGGAGGAAGAGAAATAAATTCAAAGAGTAAACAACAAAGACTGCATGTTCATGTGAGCTCTGTGGATTCACTTTTGGCCTTGTTTTCCTTCCCCCTAAACGTGTAATGCAGAATGTGAAGCGCATTAATTGGCATGCTGCCCTTAATCTGTTGCCTGGTTGTGTGCTGATCGCAGTCTCTGGGCGCACTCACGTTATCCAAACCACACCACACCCGAGCACGTTTGACCCCCAAAGCCTGGGTCGTTTAACTAGTGTGATCGCTCTGTACCCTGCTCAAGCAAGGTTTGGTTTACTTCGGCTCAGACACGGAACACGCAGTGGGATTGCAAATCGTGCCAGAGCACAGTTTAAAAGAGAGACATCAATTGTGTGACCACTCACCTTCATCTGCCTTCGTAAAAGCCTTCTCATACGTGCAGCAGGGTTACATGAATGTCTCATTTGCACAGGCGACAGATCAACAAAAAGCAATATGTAAGAGGGCTGTGTGTCATCTTGCCACAAAAACAATTAACACATATTTAAGATCATGATGGGCTCCAGTGTTAAGAGAGTGCTTTAGTTCTTGTTTTCTTCAAAACAATTGCATCCTAGTGACGGAAGCGTGCCCGGGCTCTGATTGGTCAAAGTACAATGTGAGTGTGTGCTTCTGGGGGAGTAGAAAGGGGGGATCAATTATGCTCAGGCATGGTTCGGTTGGTTTAGGGATAATATGAGTGCGCCCTGCATCGCAGTCTCTGATGCAGCTGATCGCAGTCTCTGATGCAGCTGATCGCAGTCTCTGATGCAGCTGATCGCAGTCTCTGATGCAGCTGATCGTAGTCTCTGATCGTAGTCTCTGATGCAGCTGATCGTAGTCTCTGATCGTAGTCTCTGATCGTAGTCTCTGATCGCAGTCTCTGATCGCAGTCCCGATCGCAGTCTCTGATCGCAGTCCCGATCGCAGTCTCTGATCGCAGTCCCGATCGCAGTCTCTGATCGCAGTCCCGATCGCAGTCTCTGATCGCAGTCCCGATCGCAGTCTCTGATCGCAGTCTCTGATCGCAGTCTCTGATCGCAGTCTCTGATCGCAGTCTCTCATCGCAGTCTCTCATCGCAGTCTCTGATCGCAGTCTCTGATCGCAGTCTCTGATCGCAGTCTCTGATCGCAGTCTCTGATGCAGCTGATCGCAGTCTCTGATGCAGCTGATCGCAGTCTCTGATGCAGCTGATCGCAGTCTCTGATGCAGCTGATCGCAGTCTCTGATGCAGCTGATCGCAGTCTCTGATGCAGCTGATCGCAGTCTCTGATGCAGCTGATCGCAGTCTCTGATGCAGCTGATCGCAGTCTCTGATGCAGCTGATCGCAGTCTCTGATGCAGCTGATCGCAGTCTCTGATGCAGCTGATCGCAGTCTCTGATCGCAGTCTCTGATCGCAGTCTCTGATCGCAGTCTCTGATCGCAGTCTCTGATCGCAGTCTCGATCGCAGTCTCGATCGCAGTCCCGATCGCAGTCTCTCATCGCAGTCTCTGATCGCAGTCTCTGATCGCAGTCTCTGATCGCAGTCTCTGATCGCAGTCTCTGATCGCAGTCTCTGATCGCAGTCTCTGATGCAGCTGATCGCAGTCTCTGATGCAGCTGATCGCAGTCTCTGATGCAGCTGATCGCAGTCTCTGATGCAGCTGATCGCAGTCTCTGATGCAGCTGATCGCAGTCTCTGATGCAGCTGATCGCAGTCTCTGATGCAGCTGATCGCAGTCTCTGATGCAGCTGATCGCAGTCTCTGATGCAGCTGATCGCAGTCTCTGATCGCAGTCTCTGATGCAGCTGATCGCAGTCTCTGATCGCAGTCTCTGATGTACCTAATCACAGTCTCTGATCACAGTCTCTGATCGCAGTCTCAAATGCAGCTGATCTCAGTTTCTGATGCACCTAATCACAGTCTCTGGTCGCAGTCTCTGGTCGCAGTCTCTGGTCGCAGTCTCTGGTCGCAGTCTCTGATGCAGCTGACCGCAGTCTCTAATGCAGCTGATCGCAGTCTCTGTTCGCAGTCTCTGTTCGCAGTCTCTGTTCGCAGTCTCTGGTCGCAGTCTCTGGTCGCAGTCTCTGGTCGCAGTCTCTGGTCGCAGTCTCTGGTCGCAGTCTCTGATCGCAGTCTCTGGTCGCAGTCTCTGATCGCAGTCTCTGATCGCAGTCTCTGATGCAGCTGACCGCAGTCTCTAATGCAGCTGATCGCAGTCTCTGTTCGCAGTCTCTGATCGTAGGCTCTGATGCAGCTGATAACAACATTTTATTTTAAGACCCTAATCCTTGCTTGATCTAATAATACTTGTGTTGCGATTAAAATAATATTTAATAATTATATGAATCACTTACTGGTTAAAATAATTTCCATTTTCGAGTCATTACTGGTCACATTGCGAACGCATTTGCGATGTTGAACCACCAAACAATTTAATAAAGGAAACATTACTGCGATCATTACTTGTGTCTGTGGTGATTCAACTGCAAAACATCCACAAAATATAACTAATATAGGTCTAATATAGAAACTCCTTAAATTGCACTTCTTCTAAAGTTTAGGCAGCACCTCACTATGCTGACAATGAAACGGGGTCATCTGAGTAATGGTGTAAGGCCGCAACTGCATTTGCAATTAACAATTTACAGAGTGTAGCGATTTTTCGTGTTTTCTGTGAAGACTCATGAAAGACATCTTTCGAGAGCCAGAGGTTGCCGCCCAAAAAAAACCCTGTTCTTTAGGTTTAAAACTTTAATCTTTATGACTTTGTGACAGGTCTATGTGCACAAACAGCTTGTATCACTCCAAAGACAAAGGAAAACATCAAATCTCATCATATGAACCCTTTAACAGCAAATTAACTAGGGCTGCACGATTAATCGAAAAAAGAATCACGATCTCGATTCATACATAAATGCGATCTTCTTTCTAAATGACGGCGATTCTCTTGCATATATTTCCCTATATTCAGATTCTGCATTCACATGTGCACACGCATTTACATTACAATCCAGGATGCTATATCAGTCAAACTTGCTCACAATGTAAAACCAGACCCTATTCATTCACCAATCAGACACGATCGTTTGTCAGACGTTCCGTTGTCAGTGGCGTGACGTATAACAAAGCGGCAGACCTAAATACAGTCGTTTACTTGGTGGATTTTGAGCAGAAGTTTTCACACAAAAGAGATAAAAAGCAATCACCATTGCGTAAAATCCTGGTGCCGACGGAGAGAGGGACGACGCAACAATATTTGTTCCAAAAAAGTCAAGGAAATACGTCTGCCCGTTTCTCAATCGGAAGGCTGCAGCCTCCGGAGGTCGCATAATGCAGGCTGCATACATCATTAAGCCCGGTTTATTTCAGTTAACTAAGCATTACATTCGCAAGTCATAAGTATACTACAACAATTACCATTAACTAAGAATAATAGTCAACTTTAGAATTGTATATATAATCTGAAATATATTAACATGTGACCTCCGGAGGCTGCAACCTTCAGATTGAGAAACGACCTCTGTATCACCGCCACAAGTTCCCCATCAGAAAGTTATAACATTTATAACATGACTGCGTTTCTCCCTGATGCCTCAAAATGTTGATCGTTTAATGTTTTAAAGGTTTGGTTTTTTATTTTGGCCAGTTTAGTGTACAAAAGCACATGTGCTATTTATTCAATTTTTTTATTTATAAATTTTAACATTGTTTATTTTTAACAGCTAACAAATTTTAAATTACTCATCTCAAGTGGTCTAAAATAAGGAAAATAGACTTTTAAGACACTTTATTATAACTGAAAGTCCTGTGTAGCACATTTTTTAAATGTTTTATATTTTTGAAGAAAAAAAATAGAGAATCATTTGAGAGAATCGTGATCTCAATTCACATGGAGAAAGATCATGATTCACATTTTAGCATGAATCGTGCAGCCCTAAAATTAACAGAAAGTTACACATGAATTTTTACCTCATGTGTGTCGCCATAGAACCTGCATGAGCATTTCAAAGTATTTACGGTAATTTTGAGATGTGAATAACGGCATAAATGACGACAGCCAGGTGTTTCATAAGACAACTGCAACTTATATGAACCTCTTCCATATAAATGTAGGTTTTTGTCATAACCGGCAGTGATCGTGATCATAATCTATGGTAGCCCCACCCACAGTTAAATCTTATTAATTATATGATACATGATATCAAAAAAGCATGTTTTGTGGTATTTTGAAGTACAAAAAATTATCTGGTCTCAGAAAGCATCTCTATTTTTTTTAGCTTAATGTGCTTTTGAGATCCATACAAATGTCAACTTCTTTTTGTCATCAGCATGTGTGTAGTGGATCTGTTGCACGAGTTCATTTGTGTCTGTGTGATATGCTATTATTAAGCTCAGTTTGTCCTTCACCTCTTATAAACCTGCTTGTAATAATCTGTGACGTCTAGCATGATTGATTCTGCAGATATGCGACGTGTGTGTGTGTCTGAGTTTAATTCGATATGATGGTGTAATTTCAAGGGTTGGGAGTTTTTTTTCATCTTCATGTTGTGCCATTACGTCCACCAATTGATTTTAGACATTTTTTGAATGGGAATTTTATAGGGGGTTTGGTTTAGATGGGTTCAAATGCAGTTAAAAAGTTAAACATCACACAGCAATGAAATTAAGGACAATCAAACATTCAGAAATCCATGTTCATGGGTTGAATTCATTTCACAATGAACAATTATTTACTTGAGAAAGGCCATATACAGCTTTTGACAAAACAATCTGTTTAAAACATAAAAAGAGATTTTTTTGACCCTCCTCTCTGTAATTCTCATTGGTCAACTGTTGCTTATGTGTTTCTTTTCAATGCTATCCATTTAAAATGAGTAGATTTTGTACTAAAATATTGTTGTAGTATTTTTGAAAAATAAGTTAATAAACAATCAGTTCATTATCTCAATTATAGGCTGTTATATGCAAGGACCTGACAAAACAGCATCTGACTGTAAATACTAAGATCTCATTATATTTGTTTATATCTAATGACATTTGTAATAACAACATTTGTATGTGTTTGTTTGTGTTGCTCTGCAGGGTAAGGTTGCGCAGACGGCATGCATGTCTGCCTGCAAACATCTGGCCACATCATTGATGCAGATGCTGTTGGACTCTGAGCTCAAGCAGGTCAGCATGGGAGCCATTCAGCAGTTCAACCTGGACGTAATACAGTGTGAATGTAAGTAACATGGCTCTCATGTGAAACAATCACAATTCATTTGAATTAAGCCACAATAAACGTGCAATTAATCAATTAATATAGAGTCTTGAACAACAGTTCGAACAACAGCTGAAAGGTATCATACGTGCGCATAAGCCATTTGCTTATAAAAGCTGTGTCCAATTCAAGGGCTGCGACCTTCTAAGGTCAATCTTACCCCCAAGCCACTTTTCTTTAGTTAAAAAACATTGTTCGCTTCATCTTAGTGGAATAAGATTTTGTGACTTTTCTAGACTGTCTGTCAATATTCATATAAAAAATCTGGGCTTGATTTGGTAGTTCTAAAGATGTGTAAACCATTTTACCAAAAGAGGCCCTTTGGGGGTAAAAATGACCCCAATTGAAAAGGTATATTGTCATATATATTTTTTTATTTGTCAAAATAAAATCAATGCATCTAGAATAAATCTGAAAATTTCAACACAGAAAAGTAGGCCTGGTACTAGAGCACAAATGTAACATAGAAAATACATGCTCAGTCACACACACATACAAACAGACACAAACAACATACAAAGGTATGGCTGCCGCAGAGTGCATTTTTTACAGCATTTGTCAAATAAATAGCCACAGTTGCAAAAAATAAGATGTAAATTGGTGGGCTTAAATGCTCACACAGCTACGTGCACACACACACACACACACACACACACACACAAACTCACAGTAAAATTTAAATCAAATTTAATTTTTTACCAAAATTTGATATTTTACAGGCAAGCTAATGGTGTAGATGAGGAATTTAGTGGTAAACGGGTACGAAAATACTTTATATCTCCCAAAACACAGCATTTATGTATAGATGGGAAGTAAACAAAAAAAGAATATATTATTTATATCATTAAACATGTATATATTTGTCGTAGCTGATGGTGTAGTGGCCAGTGCTCCGACATATGGTGCAAACGCACTTTCGGCGACCCGAGTTCGAATCCCGGCTCGAGGTCCTTTGCCGATCCCATACCCCTCTCTTCACCCTGTACTTTCCTGTCGCCTCTCCATTACTTACTATCAATAAAAAAAAATGGCCCTAAAAAAATCATTATAAAAAACATGTATATATTTTATAGTTTATGAGGGTTAAAAGGCGAGCACTCTGTCTTTGAAGGTGGCAGCCTACAAAGAATGCAAAGAAAACTGAAATGAGTTGCTCTAGCCTTCGGAGAACCAATAATTTGTGTAACCTGCTGCACATCCCACCGCGGCTGACAGCAGGACACAGCGGAGACATTACTGACTTATTAAAATAAATATGGAACCCAAATAATATTAATTTATTTTAGAAAATGTGACTCGTTGATGTAGATTAAACTAACCTACAGTATATTAAATTAATCAACCTTAGAAATATACAAAACATACACAGAATAATATTAGAGGAATAGCGGAAGATTTTATTTTTCTGGTTGGATCATCAAGACTATTGAGCCCTTTTCACACAGATATTCCATAAGATACACGGCACAAGCATCCTGGAATTTTACGGGACCGCTTGATATTTTATTCATTCACACTGCCAAGTTTACACGGCATCTGATGGTCCCGGAAAGACACGTGACATGTTGAAAGTCCCGCCCTCTCTTCTACGCAGCGTCTGAAGTTTGCATATTATTTATTATTTCTCTCTCCAGAAACAACTCGCGTGCATTTTTGTTTATGATAAGACTACAAAGGAGCGCGTGAATGCACAGTTCTATTCTGGTGAATGATCTCAGCTTCAGAGAGTATATTTGACAAGCTCCCTGATTTCTGCTTTGATACAGTTTTCAGACATTTCTCATCGTGATTGTTTATATGCATTTAAAACCCGCATTTTGAGGAGCTGAACAATATATCTCGTTGGGATGACATGCGGGTATTTTCGTTTATTATAGCTCAAATGAGCACGTGACGCGATATTCTTTTATGCTGCTGAATGATCTCCGTTTCAACGCAGTAAGTAACGAGCTAACTTACCTGATATCCGCTTCAGTCTAGTATGCTGACATTTCTCGTAGTGAATGTTGTAAATCCCTGATTTTAAAGAGTTGAACCAACTTCATGTTGCCATGACACGCGCGTCCTCACTACGGCACGTGCGTCATTGTTTATGCGTCTCATATATCATTTCCTGATAACTGCTTCAATCTAGTTTGCAACATTTCTCGTGGTGAATGTTTATATACATGTTATCTCTCGTTGTAAGGAGCTGAACCATAACTTGTGTTGTGATGATGACGCGCGCGTCCTCACTTCGACACGCCCTTTATGGCATTCTTGTTCACACAGAGGGTTACCCGCGTATCTTACTAGGTCCTCTTTCCGGCAACGATCCCAGAAGATTAACGGAACGAGTTTTTGTTCACACAGACGCTTGTCTGGCAATTTTACGGGTATTTTCTGGGACCAGAGGTCTGTGTGAATGAGGTTTTGGTCATCCCAGTTCTCAGTTATTTTGGGGGGTAGGTGCTAATAAGCTTAAGCTTCTACTTACCCCTTTTGAGCATCATTTCTATTTTTTTCTCACTTTTCTTTCTTCCTTTTTTCCCCCCTTACTTGTATTGTAATAAAATTTGTTATTATGTTGATTTTTATGTAATTAGATGCTCAAATAAATAAAAAATGATGATGATGATTCTGGTGATCTGTTTACGTAAGGCCGTCATACGTGCTCATCCCTGGGTTTGCTTTCTGCACATGCACACTTTCAGGTGTATATGTGTGTTGGGCTACGGTTTCAGCCATTCATTGAAGCTCGCGAATTTTGAAAAATTATTTTTAAGCACACAAAAAGTGTACAGAAACAACAGGGACATTTATGCAAATTATTTTTGGGTGTATTGTTACTTTAAAGATATGTTTTGTGAAACTCCTTAATGCCTTGTGCCCAATCAGACTAATGATGGAAGTAACGTGAATAAAAATATGACTCAGAATTTCAGTTTCACTATAACAGTTTTCAGAGAAATGTGGTTTTTCAATTGTGTGGAGGACTAACAGATGTGCTTGCAGGCATCATGCTTTATCAGCCGCAGTGTAGCAGCAGGCAGTATTGATATGATCAGTTCTTCTCAGAAGCTCTTACCTCAGTATTTCGAGGGATATTTATGATTATTCACACTTTACCTGCTCTTGGAAATCCGCACCTGTTCTGATATGAATTACAATGTTAACACCATGTCGAAAACTTTTCAACTTTTTTCATTCTTACATGGATTACATAGATAGTAAATATCAGAGCAGCTGCTCAACCAGCACGTTCTTCTACTGTTGAGATCTTTGATGTTGTTGTCATTGTCAGAAGATTTTGCTGTTTGTGTTTGCTTTTACCTGTGGCCACAGACAGTCTGTTTATTCTGGATGAAGATTTTGTGTAAAAGAAGAAAAAAATAAATATTCATCTGTGTTATCACAGAATACAATTGTGTAGTGCATTTACATGTATGGGAGTTATTAAAGGGGGCCAATTATGCCCCTCTTTACAAGATGTAATGTAAGATGCAAGTCTCAGGTGCATTCATTGCTCTAAAGAGATTTTAAGAAAAGAAGTGAGTGGATTTTTATCATAATAGGGATGTTGTATACACACACAAACATGTAAAAGTGAATTTTGAATAATAGGTCCCCCTTAAGTACCATAACTGTACATTGTATGTGTTTATCGGACAGTCTTGCCCAGCCACCTGCCAAAGTGGTGTCTATGTAAATCTATTGTTTTCCTATTAAAAAGTATCTCTCAAATGTCTCTCTTGTTTCTTTTGCAGTATTTGCCAGTTCAGAGCCTGTACCAGGATTTCAGGGAGACACGCTGCAGTTGGCCTTCATTGACCTCCGACAGGTACGTGCATCTGTACAGACGTGACTCTGCCTAATCCACAGCACTGTTAGTGGAGCTAAGGGGTTGGGTGGGGAGCTAATACACCCAACCTAAACACTCGTACCTTCAGGAAGGGAAACTACTTCAGCTTTTTTGTGCTGTTTGGAGTTTGAACTCTTAATCTGGGCCTCGGGTGCTTAAAGTGTAAAACTGAGGTCATGTTAAGGTTTCTTTTACAGAGGTATGTCATATAATGTGATACAATTAGGGTGTGTCGTAACTAAGAGTCTGTACAAAACTTTATGTGATACAGTTTCAGAAAGCTGAATGTATGTTGCATAATCACTGAGATAGTTCACAAAAAAAACATTGTTTATTGACCGAAAGTTATTCTGAAAAAGAGTTTGGTTCCAAAACGCAATAAACGGCATTAAAAAAAAATAGTTAGCACCAAAATCAGTATTGTATCAGGTCAGTATTAAAAAGAAATTTTTTAATTTTATGCAAAATCTGATATCCGCCGTGTTATTTTGTCATTTTTTCTTTCTTTATTCCCAAAACGCGATAAACGGCAGTTTTCCTTCCCTGCAGAATGCAATAAATCCACTCAAGAATTCACAGTGCATCATTCAACGCATTGTAAACAACAGTGGCAGTGCGTTGAATACACAGGGAATCCTAGTTTTCCTCAACTACATTGTACTTTGTGATAAACAAACAAAGACAAAATAATACTTTTGATGATATTGATAAACCTGTAGTGGTTAGCTGTGGCAGGGAAGAAACGTAAGCCATCAAAAGGCACTTGGGCGAAGGAAAAAAAACGGCTGTTGCTTGTTTTCACATGACAACATCGAGCTTCTTTCATGCTAACATATTGACCCCAGCGGTTCTTATGAAAAACGTTCCATTATTTTACTCAAAGTCAATGAAAATCATGCAGGACCAAAACATTTTACAGCTGGTCGCTGTCAAGAAAGTTCAGCAACGTCGTCCCAATGATGACAGCAGCAATGACAGTGATCTTAATTTGACAAAGTGTTTTGATTAATGCCATTAATGTTCATTTT
Organism: Paramisgurnus dabryanus; assembly: GCF_030506205.2. Taxonomy (NCBI): domain Eukaryota; kingdom Metazoa; phylum Chordata; class Actinopteri; order Cypriniformes; family Cobitidae; genus Paramisgurnus; species Paramisgurnus dabryanus. The sequence goes on along the minus strand of NC_133337.1, from coordinate 63,272,740 downwards.
TTAATCAGTGTATACCTCTAGTCAACTAAATGAATTTAACATGGCAAAGATGAATGCACATTTATATATTGATTCAATAGATTTATAGCATTTTGAAAAAAAAACTTGTTATGGATTTATTGCATTTTGCGGAAAAATAATCAGTTTTTATTAAAAATCTTTGAAATCATATTTAGATTTGAATTTTTAATGTTATTATAACCTAAAGATGCTATGTGAAAGTTTGTAACAGAAAATAGTGGTTTTCATTTTGTCACTTTCTTGGTTTAGAAAACACATTTTACCCAAATTAGTCAAAATGTATTTATTGTGTATTTTGTTTGTAACACAAAGCAATTATTTGACTTAAGTTGACTTGGAATTAACCTCACAAGTTACTTTTATGATTTTTTTGGTGCTGTTGTATAGGGCTCCATTATAATCGATTATTCGGGTGAATCTTTTTTTGTTTAATCGACTGAGTAAGCTAAAATATAAAATCAGATAAAACCATAAATATTTCCTCAATTCGATTTGTCACAAATTATAGCTAAAAAAAGGCACTAAATAAGGGTATGCACATATAGAAGTGCAAAAGCAACACATTACTAAAGAGTTTAATTAATATAATCTTATTGATTTTCATATTTTAAGTTTTAAATAAAAAAGTTTGTGAAGCTGTTAAATAGTTAAACATCTCTAAATGTCAAAATATAAACAAACAAAATGAATGGAGTCTTCAGGGATTTGCTGGTGGTGAGGATATTTAGCCACAGATTAATAAACTCATTTTAATCAACTTTAGACTGAGAATTAACATTATTCATAAATAACAAAATAAAATATAGCTGCAAGCAGCAACACGGGGTCAAGCACCTTCGGCGCAATGCAAACACAGCACAGCAAGCACACAAAGCACAGCAAGCTCACAATGCACAGCAAGCACACAAAGCACAGCAAGCTCACAAAGCACAGAAAGCACACAAAGCACAACAAGCACACAAAGCACAGCAAGTACTCAAAGCACAGCAAGCACACAAAGAACATCAAGCACCCAAAGCACAGCAAGAAAAATACAACGTATCAATCACCCAGGGCGCATTGAGCACCCAAGATGCATCAAGAACACAAGGCGCTGCAAAGAACCCAAAGCGTAGCAATCACAGAGCAGAACCACCGCAGTGCCAAGAAGCAACAGAAAACATGGCAAAAACTGAACATATGTGAACTACAGACAGGTCGAGAAGAATAGGTGAGAAAGAACAAAATGTAATAGAAGCGATGAACACTTGCCTCAGGCGGGATTCGAACCCAAGAACTCAGAATCTCATTGCGTGTGCCTTACCCACCACGCCACTCAGTTGACACAGTTCAAGGAACAGCAGAAAAGAAATTACAGAGATGCAAGGATTGTCATATGCCAATTACAAAAGATGTAGAAATTAAACTGCAGAGCAGAAATAACAGAAATACAATATATATGAGAATCAAAAAGCTCAAGTGAGATTGAAGACAAGAAAAACATTCTGTAGAGCAACGCTATAAAATGTAATATACAGTAATTAACTATGACAAATAGACAACATCACAGGCACGATCAACTTTACAGAGGTATTTCTCAAAAAAAATGCCTAGGTGCCAGAAAAATCTGTTCAGTCATTTCTGTGCGGATTGCTCCAAAGAACCTACGAGCAGAACCTGGCATAAAATAAACAAAATTTGTAAAAGGAGTAGCGAAAAGATAATTTACCATATGCCTTACAATAACACATTAATAGAATGTTGGAAAATGACAAATGAGGTATCGTTGCACTCGGCATAAACCAGTGAATTTAATTTCACAAAGAAAATTAATATCAGACAAAGTATTCAGAAGTTATAGGCAGTTCCATAAGAACTGTTATTGTTTATAACCCCTAGGTGGCGCCATACTCTGACTTCCCAGGTACCTTCAGGACATCATGCCGAAGCTCCCTACCTATTTTTTCGCCGATATAGCCAATACTTCAAAAGTTATAGCAATTTATGACTCATTTCAAAATGGCAGACAAGCGGTCCGGTCAAACCCGGCATAATACACATCGACAGATGCGGCATGAGCCAAGGAATCTGTAGACACCACAATCATAGTTTTCTGACAAACAATTCAGTAGTTATGGGCAAAAATAGCCTTTTTTCATATCTCATGACCCATAGGTGGCGCTGTCACCAGATTCGGCATGGTCCCCCACTTTATGCTTGACATGACGTGTACCAAATTTCATTTCGATTGATAAAATAATGACCGAGATACAGATTCAAAACCATTTTTGCGTCAACCTTGTTAAGTTTGTGCATTTATTACTTTTGAACAAAGATAAATATCAAAATTCTGTTCGGTCATTTCTATGCGGCTCACTCCAAAGATCACCTGTGCCAAATTTCATAACAATTGCACCAAATTTGAAGGAGGAGTAGCGAAAAAACAAAATACTGTACATTTCAAAATGGCTGCTACTGTAATGGGTGGAGTCTTACTGTAAGGTGTTAAAAACAACAAGCATGAGGAGAGCAATCACGTGTGCTAAGTAGAATTTTCATAGATAAAACAGATCTGCAGTTATAACCATTTGAACATTGCATTTTTGCACTGCTGGTGGCGCTATAGAGTTACTGCTAGAGACCCCATTTTTGGCCACCTGACTATTTATGACCACCACTACAACTGTGGCAAATTTCATCATTTTCCTACATACGGTTCATAGGGCTGCCATAGACACCAATGGCTAAGAAGAAGAAAAAAGTACAATTCCAATAGGTGTCTCAGCACCTTCGGTGCTTGACCCCTAATAATCCATATGATATGAAAGTGATATACATGAGTTGTGACAGTAAAAAAAAACTGGATTTCCCCCTTACTTTAAAACAGATGCTTAGTTTGTGGTTCATTACTATTTTTATTATAACCCAACCACAATTAAACAAATACATTAAAAGAAATTAAACCTTTATTAACCAGTGTCTGTCTGTTTGCTTCAGTCATTGTCCTCTCAGGGTTGCCAGATCCCTGTAACAAAACCAGTCCAACAACCATTCAAAATAAGTTCAAAAGCATCCCAATGGCTATTTACAGCCCAAATACCAGCAACTAATGAACAAAATCTTTAGTGTAAAAGGATTTTAACAATTTAAAAGTTGCACAGTTAAGAACTCCACCGAAAAGGCAGAGGAAATGGCAATGCTGGCTTGCTTTTAGTCTCAGCCTCAGACGTCACGCCCACAGACTGTTTTTCGTACACTTTCCTGGAAACCCTGTGAGAATGTTAAAGTCGTCTTTGACTGGTTGAAATAAACCGGATTTCCAGGAGACACAAGTGTCGCGATTAGTTTCGGTCCCTGGAAAACAAAGCTCTGACGTTCCATTGAGAAAGAGAATCAGTAGAGTTCACGTGGATAATAATGACCAGTTATCATGATCAGCTAAACATTGGATTCTCAAAAATATGCAAAGTTCGCGGCATAGACTATCTAATAGACGTCCAAGAGTTTTGCTTGAGGCAGCTAGTGGAGTCAAAAAGTTTGGTTCTCCTGAATTGCTTGTAGGTGTTACAAAGTGGAGAGATATGCTTTAAACAGATGTTTAATGGGAGCGTCTCATTAGTGTGGCTGTTGATGAAGTGCACAACATTGTTCTATGGTGAGTTATGCGGCTTTCACATAGGAGGCGGTGTGCGCTGCGCTGCGCTATGAAACCCATTCATTTCAATGGCGTGCGAGGGCGTTTTTTTGTTGCGTCAAGCAAAGCGCGAGCGCAGCGGAGTCAAAGTTCAAAATAGTTTAACTTTTGCGCTGCGCTCTGTGACAATTACCCGCGCGGCCAATAGAAACGGGCCATCCAAACAAGCAAAATTGACGAAAAGCTTATACTCGGAAATCCCGGAGCTTTATAATACAAGTTTATACTCCTACAGAGACATCCGAAGGAAAGCCGTGTCTTGGAAACACGTAGCAATTCAAGTTGGCATGTCAGGTGTGTTTTAAGTCAAGTAGCTTGTTGTAGGTAGGCACATATGTAATCCTATGTGAAAGCCGCATAATGTTGTGTATTTAGATGCTATTCGGTTGGCTGGTTATTTCAATAACTGACTCTTGTTGCCAGCCGGCTCGTCATTGTGGGGAGTCCGAAACTTGGCACTACACGAAACAAACTGTGATTGGTTGTTTGACATGTCGGTCAAACAGCTCGTGAGCGGGCTTTGTCCAGAAAAAGCAGCGAAAAACACCAGACCTTCAGTATTGAAGGTATTGAAGGTCTGGCTATGCGAGATTACCTTACTTTTAACCAAGCTGGTCGCGCAGTGAGAAGAAGCGCTTGAAAAACATGCAGCTGGCATTGTATGAAGAAAAAGTGCCTGACTTTTATTAAAAGTCGGGTAATGGTGCTGGAGCATGCGATGTCACAGACCAACTTATCGATGATGAAATTCGTTGACAACAACAGTGTTGCAGCCCTACTGTTGTATCCCTGATCGCCCGATCCCCCTTCATCGTATGGCAGGAGCATTCAGGATGTTTTCAAAAATCTATATTTTCATGTTTCACTTTCATGCTTCTGGGTTTTGAACAGTTTTTCACTTTCAACATTCATAACCATTTTGTTATTTCCATTTCAAACCTGTCTCCCTGCTCGGGGGAAATACAGAAACACTTACCGTTGAGTTTTAGCTGCTCGGGCCTTTAAGCGTGTCTTGACCACTCGCCAAGATCTCAGCTCGATTACCATGAGCATGACGCCACTTTGATCCTCGTCTGGTTTCCCAAGGATTTTCTGACAGCTTCTTTTAAGTGCACTCAGGAGAGTCCTGTCTCCAGTTTGAGAGTCGAGTCAGAGATAAGCAGAGCGACTGCCTCCATAGGGATTACCTTCCCATCATGCACTGCGTCGCAGATCAGCCCTAGAGCTCCTGATGCGGGCTGACGTGCCGTAGACGGCTTGGTGTCCACAAGGGCCACAGGCTGCATGCATGGGACGATCACAACAATAGGTTTGTTTAAGGATGTGCTGACAAAAAATGGAGAGGTCACGGTGTCCCTGCCAATCACACGAGAGCTAATGGAGACGGTTGTTTACGCTCTTGTGTTTTAAACATTTTCTTAAGCCTTTGTTGCCTGTAATGTGACACTGTGAAGGTCTGCCAGTGCTTGTACTAATACGGATAAAAATCCAACACGTAAGAAGGACTGAGAAGTCTCCGAAGCTTAAAATTGATCCTTTATGTCTATGTTAAAGATCGGCCAGTTTTACTGAGATTTTAACTTATTAAACATAGATGCACACTTGATTACATTTTAACAGTTTTTTGACAATTTATGTGACTATACGCTTCATTTTTTACACTTGCACACACACCCGCATCTCCTTGCAGCTTCCAAACCATACTCAAGCATGGACACATATGCAGTACAAATGATTTTTCATACAATTGATTACTTTACCAGACTGTCAGGGCAGCAATAATTTGCGTAGTTTACAGGACATTCACATATTAAGGATAGAAAAGTGGCGAAATGTCTGTAGGCACGTGTCAACACACACCGTGCATTAAAAAATATATTTTTTCCTTTTAACTGATAATATTAATTGGTCATCAATTCTTACTTAAGGGTTAACCGTTCAATATGAACATCCTTAGTAACTTCTGAATAAAAAAGGGGAAATAATCTATCTAAGTAATTGAAGTATTAAAGTGCTTATATTTCATGAAGGCTTGTAGTCAAACATCAGGCCTACTGAAAGATTCAGAGCTGAAGTTTATGGGCTGTTGTTTGAATCGTTTCAAACTGTGGTGTCTAATGTTGATCTGTAGGCTTTTGTCAATCTCTTCTGAACTTTAACAAACTATTCTGCGCTTTGGAGAAGTGAACTTTACATGGGTTATAATCATACCAAATAAAGACTCTGATATCAGACACTTACAAATGTACAAAGTGTATACGAACCAAAGGTTTTGAACCTTAGATCAGACTGTGTATAACAGCAGCGTGTTTTATTGTTAACAATGACTGTGTTATTAATGCTTGGCCTTGTATTGTGCCATAATAGTAACACATAATTCATGTCAGACTTTATTATCAGTATAATAAGGTTAATATGACCTGAGTGTGCCAATGGAAATAAAAATCGAAAGGCTTCAGAGATTTGTGCGTTCGTCAAAGCTTAATAAAACTGAATCAACAATCACTAATGCTTGCTTTTTATTCGCTGTGTAATTGTAAAGGACTTAAAGGCGGGGTGCATGATCTCTGAAAGCCATGTTGAAATTTGAAATCACCTAAACAACCACGCCCCTACCCCAATATAATCTGGACCTTTTTTTGATAGACCCGCCCCAGTCATACGCAATCCAGGCAATAATATCGGTTAGTAGATACGCACCTTACTGCTGGTTGGCTACAAGTGTGTTTTGGTACACGGCTCGACTTCCTGTTCCAAAGTGTTTATCAAAAATCATGCACCCCGCCTTTAATACGACCTTAGAGTGTTACCAATATTTCTGTGTCTTCCTATTTATGCATCCTGTGTTCATCTATACATTAGTGCATGTAAATTAATATGGATGAATGCATTCCTTAGTGTTTATTAGGTGATTAAATAAAAGTAGAATATTAGAAAAGACCAGTTCCACTGTTATGGGTGTGACATTGGCAGTCAAAACTTGAAATATAAATTCTTAGAGAAAGCATTTATTTCCAATATATTGAACCATATGTTTATTTTTTCATAAACCTTGATGTCCACACATCAGAAAAATATCAGTTTATACTCCATTTTAGATGAGGGAAACATGCATGCTTTCCATTCATTCTCCAACCTTTTTGTGAGCAATGGCTATCACAATGGACAAAACAATCTGAAGGGCTACTTTTCGATCTAATCTATTCAAAACTTTTTTGTTTTACTTTTAAAAAAAAATTCTTGTTGATATGTTTTTATCTTTGTTTAAAATGTTAACATACATAAAAGAAGCCAAGCTAATATAAAAAATATGTAATAAATAAATATTGATATTACAAATAAATATTACGATTGAGGCGGGCACCTCCCAGACTCTCCATGTTTGAGACCTCTGTTGTAGGAATTTTGTGAATTAAAAGGCACTAACCAGAAGCAATAATACCCAACAAAATGAAGAAGGGATGGCTCTTCAAAGAAAATTTTAATATTTATTTTATTTACATTTTTGTTTGCGCATTTATGAGGAAAAATTCAACATTATGGATGTGACCATTCTGAAATTTGTAATTGCTTAGCTATGGAAAAGAATAAAAAGACGAAACTTTGCATGGGTATTTGAACCACCACAAAGTTGAGTTTTGCATGGGATCACCCAAATACGAATAGATTTAATAGACTTGTACGACAAAAATATTTTGAATGTACTTTATGGCTGTAATGTTATTCTGTTTGTTTATAATGACCTTCCTCTAATGCAAAAATAAACCCAAACACAAATACTACCAAAGTGTTGCGGATTTAACCGTTTAATTAGTTTAGCCATATCTCCCGTCCTTAGGTCTGCACATATTGACATTTACAAACACAGTCTCATTGGCCACGAAGCCCGGTGTGTTTAGCGGTAATAGTGTCACAACCCAGCAGGAGCGGCAAACATCTCTCAGTAATGCTCCAGTGAAACAGACCACTTGGATACGGCCCACCATAGTACGTGTGAAGGGCTATTAGTCTCCTGAACCCTCCCTTTCAATGCCCTCCATAATGAACGAGCCATCCAGGAATTGTTCCCCATTGATTGATATTGATTTGCATACATAGAGGTGAGTGATCTGTCCCTGCTGCAGCGAATTAAGTTCAATGTGTCCGGCATCTTGATTTCAATCAGAGTGGCAGGGAGCGCCGTGGAGTCAGGATTAAATCCCTCTGTGGGTTATCTAGAGGTCACGCGGGGATTTCTCTGCCTTTGCATTTAAAGTGCTTGCTCACTGCTCCCCAACAAGTGCCCTACTAATAACCCCCGCATCAGCGGATGACCTCGCACGCTTTCTCTGATTTGTGAATTTAGTTTTATTGCAGCACCCCTGCTACTTGTGTGCTAAAAGTGCTTGTAGTGTTTTGTACAATCCGTTATAAAATGTTTTTTGATAATACACGACTCTCTTGCTATGAGCAATATAAAAAAAACATTCATTACTAATTATGAACTGCTGAAAAAGAGATTGGTGACTGTTAGTTTTTGAACTTAGTCAAAATACGTTGTTTTTTTCTGTTGTTTTAGCCTCTAGTTAAAAACTTAATTTTGTTTCTTGTTTTAAAGCTTTTGGATCTGTTCATGGTGTGGGATTGGTCAACATACCTGGCTGACTATGGGCAGCCCACCTCAAAATACCTGCGGGTGAACCCTTCCACTGCTTTAGCACTTTTAGAAAAGTAAGTATTGGTTTAGTCCTCTTTCTTTTAGATCAGTGATGTTTTCGTGGGCTTCACAAAGTTTCTGATGTGACCGTCTACACAACGGCCAGCAAAAGATGCAGTCACTTGATCTGTTTTGTTTTTAAATCAATATATGATCTTTCTGCTCTTTGTTTCTCCTGCTAACCAATACCAGAGTCAACAGAGGGTATGTAGATAGCTTAAAATCTAACCCTAACCCAACACTTCACCGTCTACATTATAATTTGATTTCCACCTTGTATATTCTTAGCTAGTCAATATCATCTTTTGTTTTGTCATTGTTGTCATTTACTCATTTCACGCCCATTGAATTATAACTACATTAACCCTTGTGCGCTCGCATGAACATTTTTGGCTAATGGTTTATATTTTTTATATTTTACTCTAATTGCATTCATAACTGTTTAGTGACGCAAATTGTAGCATTTGGGTGCGGAAGGACACAAATGTCCCCATTGAAACCCATTCAAACAGTAAGTGTGTGCCATTTACACATAAGCGATAGTGATTTTTTGCTTTTTGAGTGACGTGCACCCTCTTTGGCTCATTGAAGATAACTCTTGCCGCTGAATTCTGGATCTTCTGTAGGGGTTTGGTTCTGCAGGCTGGAAATCCGGCCAGTAGTGCATTGCAATAGTCCAGTCTGGACAGGACAAGGATTTGTGTAGCATGCTCAGATATGAAAGGTCTAAATTTCCTAAAGCTAAAAAGGACAATTTCCACTTGATTTTAGAAGCTATATCAACTTTTTACAAGCAAAAACTTTAAATTGTATGTTGAATTGACTTGCAAAGCCAAATTGTTTTATCTTCCTGATGCATTTTGGTGGAATGGTGCAATTTTTCCATATTCGGCCTATGGAGCATATACTGTTGTTTTTTATTTATTTTGTCTTCTGCATAGTTATGACCAGGTTTGATTCTGTTTTAAAAAGTGAAGTCAGTGAAAGCGAGAAATATTAATATATAATATTTAATGTGAGTTTTTTGACATGGTCATTTTTGTCCTCTTTGGAAAGTGTCATTTTTATTTAAATATCTGAAACATAATATTGTTGTTAGTTGAGATATCCAAGACTTCAGCTTCAAATGTAGTATATGGAAAATAATTAGATCTAATAATTAGATTTTTCATTAAAAAACATTTAAAGGGTTAAAATTCTGATCATTTGATAGTTATAAGCAGAACGGATTATTTTTAAATAAATCAAGTCAATTAAAGAGGGGATTTTATTGATGCACAAGGGTTAAAGTCTTCACACGGTAGTACAGGACTTGACAGTGTAAATATTTTCATATTTATCATTTTTTTATTGTCGGCCTTTGACATGTGCATCAGACAGGCATCTTTTGCACCATGCTTTTATATACAAGTTAAAGGAATAGTTCATCCAAATATGAAAACCCTTTCTTAATTTACTAACCCTCTGCCATCTCAGATGTATATGCCTTCATTTCTTAAGGCGAATGCAAACTAATCATTTCATATAAAAGTATGCATCCATCATTAATCTGTTAGCATAATCTGTATATAAACAATATCTGTGTAGTTCCATTAAAGTCAAATTGCTTGTCTTTTACATAAAACAATATGAGTGCATGCTCAAATATAAAAACAGTGACGCCAGAAAGCTGTTAAAAAAATGTCTTCTCATGTTGCTTTCCCAGAATTAAGGACACAAGTAAGAAGAACAACATCTTCTCACAGTTCAGAAAGAACGACCGTGACCGGCAGAAACTGATTGAGACTGTGGTGAAACAGCTGAGGAGTTTGGTGAATGGAATGTCCCAGCATTCCTAGAGTCTGCCACCATCAAGAGTGGACAGGGCTTGACAATGTAACCCATATACTACATTCAAAATATTGCTTTGGCTTTTCTTTTTTTTTTATTTAAATGTAAAGTAACATCTCCCAGGCTGTTCAAAGTACTGTGGTATATTTTGACAACTGCATCCTCGGTCTTCTGCCAAAATATTCACCATTAGGTTAGTCGTGTAAATATATGGCAAAAAAATAGAGAACAGAAGTTATGCAGTAATTTTTTGTAATGTATTTTTAAAGGTTGAGAATTATGTTTTGTACATTGTGAAAGTGCAATGATTCAAGAGAGCAGAAGCGTGTATGTGACTGGTGATAATATTGATGATGGTCATACCTGTATGAAATTCTCCATAGTGTAATATGGTTGAAGTTTTTATTGTAAATATTTTGAAATGTATTTAACACGGCTGTGGAGTCATGCTTCCCATCGGTCTGCCTCGAGTCAAATTTGACTCATATGAAGTGACTTATAAATGATAAAAACATTTGCATGAGAATGCTTCATTTTCCTTTGAAGTCGACAAACTTGACTTGTGCATAAACAGGCACAACCTAAAATGATCAGCTACATTTCACTAAATGATGTAAAAGAAAATGCACCACAGGATTTTATTTAATTTTTGTTTCCTCAGGGCAAAATGAAAGCTTTTGGTTTAAATGCTTTAGTATCTCATTTTAAGAAGAAACTAAATAAGCAATAATTGGTTCAGCTATAGACTCTGAGAAAAGTTGTGTTAAAAATCTATAAGTTCAGCTTTTAGTTTTATTTTATTTTACTTTCAACGGACATTTTGCACTGAAATTTATTTAAGTTTGCCTTTAAACAAGCAACTGTATGCTTATGTATTTAAAGTAACATTGTATATACCACAATATTTTGTTAAAATGGGTAAAAATGGAATGTAAAGATGAAAACTCTGGTAAGAGATTTCTTTAATCTGTTGTCTAAACAGAACTCAAGTTTTACATTTGTCATCTGAGACGAGATTGTTTTCCACATTTCTGTTTGTCATCTCATGTCTGTAACAACACTAATATTGGTTACACTTTAAAAATAACTCTCTTAACTTACAAATTTGGATTGGTAGTTGACGTGCATTTGAAAGTGTATTTATATATGAAAATATAAGAATGAAAGTTTCGGTTTATTTTATTGTACATTAACGAATGACCCGTGAGACATTATTATTAAGGGTGTATTATCAATAATGAAGGTTATTATAAAGCGTTACCCTGATTTTTCCTGGTGTCCAACAGAATCCCAAAGTCTCCCAGTGGAGTCACAAAAACAGTGACGTGATTTCAAAATCCACTCGTTTTTATTTGTGTGCTTTAATAAAACATTGTCACGAAACTATGTAAGATCTATTGTTTTTCTTTCCATGATCTATTGCATTCCTTAATAAATCACAAAATTATTATTTTTTAATTTAAAATTAATGATGAAGAGGATTTATTGACTCATTGCATGCATTATACTGTCTTATTCCATGTTTAATAATGTGTTCAATGAAGTGTTAACCCAACCATTGTTTTGTTTATTAATCTATTCATTGAAAAAATGAAACGAATTGATTGAATGAAAGATCTTCTGTGTTTCTTTGGTGTGCAAAGAGAGAATTTATATAAATAAAATAAATAAAAAAATCTGGATGAGGTTTTGCGATGGTGCTGATGAAGGTTTTACTGAAGCTCTGGAGCCTCTGGTGGTCCATCAGCATATGGGAAAGTGGGATCAGTTTGCCCCTCTCTGAGGGCTCTGTGTGACACTGGAGGGACTGTACTTGTGTGCGCTTTAATGCACAGCATCACCTCTCTGTATAGTAATGAGTAATCTCATCAAAACAAAGGGGCAGTTTCATGGATAGGGATTAACAGTCCTAGACTAAAATAAATGTAAAAGATGTCCAAACTGAAAACAACTTGCATTAACATATCTTAAAAACATCAGTTCCCTTTGTTTTGCCTTAAATGCACTCCAGTAATGTTTTTAGTAAGGCATGTTTTTTAAAACTAGTTATATTTCCTATTTAAACTAAGGCGTAGTCCTGTTTTAAGATAATCCCTGTCTTGGAAACCACCCCTAAGGGTTTTGTATTCAAACGTATCATTTTTTTTATACTACGGTCACGTTATTTAGGGATTCATTAAACATTTTATTTTGTATAGGCTATGAAGGTCACGTGTGTCTTTCAAACTATGGTGGGTTTTTTTCTATTTCTTAAATACAATTATAGTTTTAATTTTTGTGATTTATGTTTTGTTGCAAAACCAATCAAAGCATGGAACCACATACAACACCAGGATTTTTATAAAAATACACTCTAGAAACACAAGATATGCATTAAAGGATACAATAATATAACTTCTAGAGTACCTATATTTGATTGTTTTACTCTTGTCCATAACCAAGAATTTCAATTCAGTTTTAATAGATAAAAATCCATTATACAAATAATTACTTTGACTTTTAATATTTTGTGAGATATTATCTTTACACACAATTGTGGTGTCAATTCCATCGTAACTGACAATGATGGTCTGATTTAAGATTCGACAACTGCTACCAAGACGACACTATTGTCTGTTAAAAAGAAATGTGTGCCTGAAATGTAACATATGAGTTTTGGTGTGCATACAAAAAATAAAAATACTTAATTTGTCACATAATTTTTCCTGTGATTTTTGTAGTATATTTAGCCTGAGAATTTCTTCGTATTTTTGTATCTGTTCCACTCATGGACTGGAGTTGCATAAAAAAAACCTGCTGCCCCGAAGAGCATCTTGTGTGCTTCAATGGAAGCAAGTGAATCTGACTTAGTGTACAAATAAGTTTTCCTGAGTATTTTCTTTTATACATTTTACATCAAAGCATTTCTTTATAACTTTTCTAAAATGTTTTTAAATGAAATATCACAAAAGTTTTTGATGATATCTGTCCCTCTGGAATCATTTTAAACCATTATGATCTCAGGAATTTGCACACTCCAGGTAAATCTCTGCTTTGCATGCGTGTCTCTGATCCTACTTCTGGTTCTTCACCTGTCTGTGGAACTCAAAGAACAGAGATTCACACTTCTTACTTCAGCAGTCATCTCTTTAAAAAGAGAAGCACCACAACTCTGTGATGTGTGACCAGTATGAAAATAAACCCACAAACACAACAAAAGCTCTCCAGTTTGTCCAATGTCAGTATTACCTCATGGATATGAGGTCACTGTCAAAGTATTCAACACTGGAGCAAAGATCCTCATCAAAAATCTTGGTTTTCAAATGATTGCCAGCACAGGATTCAAACAGTAGTGTTGTAGTTCTCGAGACCGGTCTCGGTCTCAAGACCACTTTTTAAAGGTCTTGATCTCGTCTATTGACCGCATTTTTACTCGGTCTCGTCTCAGACAAAGAGGACTCTGAATTTTATTTCAAGACTGGTCATGACCACAACTGATGGTACACTGCAAAAAAATGATTTTCAAGAAAAAAATTTTAGTATTTTTGTCTGGTTTTCAGTAAAAAATCTAAAAATTCTTAAATTAAGATGCTTTTTCTTGATGAACAAAATTACTAGTCTAGTTTTTAGAGCAAAAATATCAAATTTAAGTGATTTGCCAATGGGCTAAGCAAATTTTTCTTGAATTTAGTGTTTCAGAAAAAGGTTCAAGATTTTTTTGCTTACCCTTTGGCAGATTTTTTTGCTTGTTTTAGTCACAAAATCACTTAAATTAGATTTTTTTATTAAAACAAGACAAAAATACTAAGAACATTTTTTCTTAAATCATTTTTTGCAGTGCACATCACAAATTTATTTTTTATCATTAACTTTATGCTGTTTATTCAGGTTTAGCATATGATGTTGGCATTGTTTAAGCATTGTTTAAGTTTCTCCCAATGAAAGTTTTTCTAATTTTATTACTAAAAACACCTGCATTGTGTTAAGTGGATGGCAAGCCATGGAAAGACAGTTCAGAATAAATAGTTAAGTTGATTTCAGCTCTTTAGTGTTTGTTCACTTTTATTTGCTTATAGACAAAGATAAATTCCCACATATCTGCAATGCTTTTGATTATTTTATCAACTTCTCTGATGGCATATGCACACACACACACACACACACACACACACACACACGCACGCACACACACACACACACAGACAAGAAGTGCCTAATCATATGCATATTCCACATTTTATCATAAGTGTTTTAATGCAGTGACTTGCACTGGTCTTGGTCTTGTCTTGGTCTCAGCCTGTCTTGGTCTTGGTCTTGACTCAGTCTCGACCCTTTAAAGTCTTGGTCTTGTCTCGGTCTCGGCCTGTCTTGGTCATGACTTGGTCTCGGTTTAGGTGGTCTTGACTACAACACTATCAAACAGTGCCAGTGCTTAAAGAAAAAGAGAGATCTTCAAACTGTTCTTCGTGCTTGACATTTTCCCAGAAGGCATCTTTTGAACATATCACACTTGTATGAAACTCTTAAAAAAACACATGCTTGTGTCAGAAAAATCATCATGTGGCAAGTTTCAGGGTAATTTCTAGCAAATCTGCAAATATTCACTTCAAATTTACAACAAAGAGGAAATCTGTTGTTTTTCGGGGAGGAAACATTGTTTTTCTATGTCCATGTCTGATTTATCTAGATTTTAATACATATAACTTGTCTGTATTTGTGTTTTAGTTGATGCCTCAAAAGTTTAAAATAAAAGTGGGTCCTTCACAAAATAACAATTTTAAAAAAAAGTAATATTATTTTCCCTTTTTTTTTCACATACTTGCATATTAAACATTGGGTGCTTCTTTGAAAAGCATTGAAAGCATTGTGAGGTTTTTGCTAATGGTTATTTACAGCAGAATATTTTTTTAACAAAAGCCAGTTCCTTAATAATATCATCCTTCATTGTTTGTGGAATTATCGGATTGTTACAAATATCAGTCTCATGTAACCTAATTTTCAATGGCAGACTTTAGGTCTCTATATACATCCATCCTGTTGGTGTGTTCATTTAGGTGCCACTGTGTAAATTGTGTAACTTAATCAATTCATTGGAATTAAATTGCAGAATAAAGCCCACAGTCTGATATCCCCTCATAAACATCTCCCTATATTTCATTTTTAAAGTTAAAGAGTTCAAAAGTTGCATGCGTAATGTGAATGACCTACACTCGTTTCACCTATTCAAGACGCCGTATATAGATATCTAATGGGTTCATGACGTTAGACAGGGCCTTTAGTAATAAAAAGCCTATAATAGTAGCAATATTTAAACAGCAAATAAACCTCAGAAGGCCACTTGAGAGAGACTGGAGGTGATTTCTTCATTGTGCCCCTTTAGTGAACTGTTTGGCAGTGCTCTCGTGACCCCCTCCTGCGGTGCTCACGGTTCAAACTGCGTTCGCGGGTCTATATGTCATGTAAACTCATAAATCACAGGCAAATTCACTACCTATTGCTGTGCCACGCGTCACTAATGTGAATCATTTAATGTGCGTAAACAACAACAACAAGCAACCGATCAAACAGCCTCTGTATCCAACACCTCGTTTTAAAACGCATTGGACTTAAAATCATTTAAATATATTGAGTGACAAGCTAATCTTTTAATATGACCATAAGTTAAGAAAGCAAAGGAAACGAGTGTTATAAACTTTAATAAGAAGTCTTTATCATCCGTTTCTATTATTTTCAACATATGTAGCCTATATATATCCTCTATATTAAATATTTCCAACATATAAACGTATATCTGGGCAGGATGGAGAAATACGTTTGAAATAAAAGCGACGATCTACAGGGATTCAATTAAAACTCTCTTCTCACACCAGTAAAAAGGCTGTTTATCTCTTGACCCAGTTACTGTAAGTGGTTTTAATGATGGCTCTGATGTGATTTGTGTGATAGACAGCACAGAAGAGATGCAGGCCGGATAATTACCGCATCACATCGCGTTATTTGATGGACAGTGAACTTGGCGAGCTTTGCGCCGCGAGTTCACAGAGATGTCAGGGTCCGCGCGGCAGGGTCACCAACGGGTCACCAACAGCGCGAGCTCAATGCTCAGCTCGTATACGAGCCACGTATCGTTGGAAGAAGTATTTGTACAAAGACGACAAAAATATGCATTGCGCGTAACTTTCTTAAAGATTTTAACACGATTATTAAAATCTTTTATTAGCTGTAATAAACCTTTTTACGATAAATTGACCTACTTGAACTGAAGCTGAAATGAACTGTTTAAATATATTTATTCAATTTATTTCTATAGCGTTTTTTTTTTAAATCTATTTTACATTGTTGCAAAGTAGTTTTACAAAAATATACATTTAAGAACAAACACATGAGAAATTATTTATATAAAAAAAACATAAAAATGTATAAATTACACAAAAAATCATGGTATTAGAGTTATAAAACATTAGCCACTTTATTGACTGAAATGCAAAATTATGTTTTAATCTTTTGGTATTAAAATTTAATGTATTTACCATAAGTATTAGATTACAGCACTGTCAACGGCACAGAAGAGTGTGGGAATATTACACTTTGCATAAAATAATTTTAAACAAATCTCAGTCCAAGGAATGTTTTAAAACTTTCTTGTGTGGAGTGAACTATACTTGAACTTCAGGTTGCTTAAGGTTTAATCAGTTTATTAGGCTAGTTAAAGAATTCCACACGCTGCCACGAGTCCATACAAAGGATACGCGTCTCATAACTGACAAAAAAAAAAAAATCACAAATAAGGCCAAGTTTAAAGGTTCACGGCATTTGGCACGGTCGAGTCATGCTGAAGAATAAATATGACAATAGTCGTGTAATGGGTTAACACGTGAATGTGCTGCTTACATAGACACATGCCTGGAATACCCTTAAACATGGAGATCTCGTGCGTGCGCGAGCGCCCGTCCCACCGGCGCGAGGGATGAAAGGTGAAATGCGGGGCAGGGACACATCAAAGAATGAAGAGAGAGAAAATTTGGAGCCTTCCTGTCTCTTTAACTCGCCGACTTCCCAGCTTGTATTTTCCACGTTATGGCCGTCGTAAAAACAGTAATTCGCGATGCTGTGGGTGGTTCGTGTGTACCGGTAACCTTGCGCTGCTCCGTCACTTTTTAAGCTGACCTGGGTTTGAACCCACCACAAGACAACCATTATGTTTATGATATTACTGCACACTCACCGCGAGGGCATGAAAACACGCGCAACATACGGCACGGTTCCGGGTTAAAGTCTAATATGAAAGCAGATTTATTTATTCAAGAGCACAGTTTGAACAATAATACACCTGAATTTCTTTTTTACACCTTCATCTCATCAACTTATTTAGTTCTTATTGTAATAAAAAATAGGCTTACACAATTTACGCAAAGATAACAATTATAAGCTAATGCAACACTATGCACAGTAATGTTATTTCCAAAATGCGCACCTGAATGCATTTCCTTATTAGCCTAATCTAGCTGTACGTGTGTGCAGCCCGTGTAAGAGTGGGTTTAAGAAGCCCCCACGCCTTGAGAGGGATAAAAAAGAGAGACATTGAAGGGATTTAAAATGTAAAAGTAAAGCTTCACAGATTTTAAGCTCCTCAATGAAATCCTCAACGGCATTTCTGGTGGTGCAGAGTAATCAGCGCAAGCGACGGGAATATTCGCAACAATAGCGCCTCGGATGCGTCCTTTTGTGTCGGGGAATTAACACCTTTTCAAAGTGAAATCTCAGGATTGTCCGCCTGCTACAGGAGGTGGTATTAAAATGCGCCTATAACAAATGGCTCAGAGTTTGGAGCCGCTTGTGCCCCGTGGGCGGGGCGAGATGACACCACAATTAAAGATGAACTTTGTGTGAACTAATTTATCTGAGGAAGGTAACAGGAGGAGACCTGCGCGCGATGGATATATAAGGACGCACGGGCGCACAGTCTCTCAGTTTACGCATAAAGACGCATCTCGTCTCCAAAAGGTCTCTTTGCTATAGTTGCGATTTTAGACATGGGTCTGTTTACTCTCATGGTGACTTTTCTCTGCACCATCGTGCTGCCGGTTTTACTCTTTCTCGCCGCTGTTAAATTATGGGAGATGTTCATGATTCGGCGTGTAGATCCGAACTGTGCTAGTCCGTTGCCACCGGGCACAATGGGTTTACCCTTCATTGGAGAAACTCTCCAGCTCATCCTCCAGGTATGCTTATGCTTTATATTGACACATATGTGCAATATAATGTGTTCAGTTAGATTTACATGTTTGGTAAGTGTTGTGAAATTTAGTCATAACGCGTTGCGTTTTTGCATTTACAGAGAAGGAAATTCCTAAGGATGAAACGCCAGAAATACGGATGCATCTACAAAACGCATCTCTTCGGCAACCCGACTGTCAGGGTGATGGGTGCAGATAACGTGAGACAGATTTTGCTGGGTGAACACAAACTGGTCTCGGTTCAGTGGCCAGCATCTGTCAGAACTATACTGGGCTCTGATACACTATCCAATGTTCATGGCACTCAGCACAAAAACAAGAAAAAGGTAAGAATGCAGTCTTATGTCTGTGAATGTAAATCTGTTCAATTCAGCTGAAATGAAATCATGTTTGATGGTGTGAATTCTCTGTTTAGGCGATCATGAGAGCTTTTTCAAGAGATGCTCTTCAGCACTACATTCCTGTGATCCAACAGGAGGTGAAGAGCGCTATTCAAGACTGGTTGCAAAAAGATGGATGTGTGCTGGTTTATCCGGAGATGAAGCGCCTCATGTTCCGGATCGCCATGAGAATCCTGCTCGGCTTTGAGCCAGAACAAATCAAGACGGACGAGGAGGAATTAGTGGAAGCTTTCGAGGAAATGATCAAAAACTTGTTCTCCCTGCCTATCGATGTTCCTTTCAGTGGCCTGTACAGGGTGAGTTATGATGACATGTAGGAAATATTTGCATGATGGGAAAAACTCAATGGCAACGTGTTTGTTTTACATATTCATTTACTTTTGGCAGGGTCTGAAAGCACGGAATTTCATTCATTCCAAAATCGAGGAGAACATCAGGAAGAAAATTCAGGATGACGATAACGAAAATGAGCAGACGCACAAAGATGCTCTTCAGCTGTTAATTGAGAACAGCAGGAGAAGTGACGAGCCATTTAGTTTACAGGTAACAATATCCCTATGAGGCTTGTTTGATGTTTTAAATCTCAAAAAAATCTCAAAATCACAACTTAATTGTTTTTTATTACCCTAGGCAATGAAAGAGGCAGCAACTGAGCTTCTGTTTGGAGGTCATGAGACCACGGCCAGTACTGCAACCTCGCTGGTCATGTTCCTGGGACTGAATCCAGATGTGGTGCAGAAGGTCAGAGAGGAGCTTCAGGAGAAGGTAAAGGATTAACTCTTTCGGTTCTACTTAACCTGATGTCTGAGTTAAGCATCGTGTGTGTGCTAATGGAGTGATAATTTTATTCGCAGGCCGAAATGGGACTCTATTCACCTGGAAAGAGCCTTAGCATGGAGCTGTTGGAACAGCTGAAGTACACCGGATGTGTGATTAAAGAAACTCTCAGAATCAATCCACCGGTGCCTGGAGGTTTCAGAGTAGCACTCAAAACCTTTGAACTTAATGTAAGTTGACATTAAAGACTCGCTTAATACTTAAAGATCAATCGCAAAAAAAAAAATGTGGCTAAAATTTTTAACTTCTCTTTCTGTTCAGGGTTACCAGATTCCAAAAGGTTGGAATGTCATTTACAGCATTTGCGACACACACGACGTAGCCGAGGTTTTTCCGAACAAAGACGAGTTCCAGCCGGAGAGATTCATGAACAAAGGCTTGGAAGACGCTTCCAGGTTTAACTACATCCCATTCGGAGGTGGTTCCAGGATGTGTGTGGGCAAAGAGTTTGCCAAAGTGTTACTCAAGATCTTTTTAGTCGAGTTAACGCAGCAATGCAACTGGATTCTTTCCAACGGACCCCCGACTATGAAAACTGGCCCGACGGTTTATCCAGTGGACAATCTGCCTACTAAGTTCAGTAGTTACGTTAGAAATTAATTCAGAAATTACTCAGACTATGAGTTTGTACATATATAAATATACATATATATATATATATTTTAGATGAGCTGTCATGTATTTGACACTTTATATTTTGTTTATATGAAAGATGTGTATATAGGTTTATTCAAGAAAACAAAGGCACTATTTCGTGGATCACTGTCAAATTCTATAACGTTTCTGTGATGTATATTTGTAATGTCTTATAACTTTTTCTATTGTATGCAACTTATTTAATTTACTCTATTATATGGGTTTTATTTAATAAAGCAAGTTCTTTTTAAAGTTTACCAAACTCTTGTTTTTTACTGGTAAAAATCTGTGTTGCATGCATGCTGATGAGACAAGCATACATTAACATAAAAGATTATGAGCAGTGCCTTTATCTTTCTCATTTATGCAAAAGCATCCAAATAAATCTCTTAAGCAGCAAATGCAAAATACTTGGAGATCTGCCCTTAAAGAAAAAGATGTTGATGCAGACATTATATAATGGACAAAGTTTCAGCACTTTATATTATGCATGAAGTGACACAAAAGTCTGACCATAACCTTCTTGAGGTTTTGTACTTCATCCTTTATTAAAAAAAGGCATGTTGACAGGGATGAAATGTTACAGTACAGTCTTCAGTATCTTGGGCTCCGTCTATGGCTTTTTGATGCAGATTGTGGCCCCACGGGTGGGGGCCCGTCTATCGTCTCATAGGGGTCATGCGGAAGCGACTTGTCCTTGTGTGACACGGCGAGGGAGAGGAGGAGAGAGAGGCGCTGAGACGCTGGCAGATGCCTCCTTTGGCCATTTCTCCTGTGTTAATTTACACGCGTCCTGCTGCAGGGTTGACACCTTTATGTTCAGTTACCCTATCGCTGCAAGCGCAGGTCTTGGGAGAGATGCAGCTGAACTTTTCCTCCTATCGACTTGTAAAGAACGTCTGTCCGGCCTATTGTTTGACATCTAGGGGTGACAACAAAACTTTTTATTCACCGAGCCATTTTTTGTCTCAATTTGCGAGTATATACAGAATTTATAGCAACCAAATGAAAGAGCCTTGTTTTTATTCACTCCCTCGAACCCAACATGTGTTTAGTAAATCAGTGTAATTGCGGGGTGAGTTTTCCCTCAGACACTGAACTGTTTGTTATTTAGCATGAGGGAGGAGAGCCATTTCGGCCGACTAGTCGCCCTATTTCATTTGAACGTAAACAAGATTTGAACTTTTCCTGAAGTTGCTTCCCTGTAGTCATAAGAGTGGCTGACCTGAATGGTTTTTATCATGTTGAAATGAGGTTTCTAGGATGTCCTGTAAAAATTAAAACAACTTGGTTTTGCAAGTCAATTTACCCTTCTATTTTAAGTTTTGACATATAAAGACAAGCTGAAATGGTTTAACTTATGTTACTTTAAATTATGCTTATTTACAAAAAAAAAAAACATGCCAGACGCACTTAGAGGGCTTTGCATCTGAGCTCTTCATATACTTAATGTTTAAAATATATTATACCTATATGTTTTATGCTAATTATTTCAACAACCTTGCCTTGTAGAGAACTCGCTCGAAACATATGAGCCATGTTTAGACAGCATTACAAAAGCCTTTATAATATGATACACATGTTAATCAAAATGTACCTCCATCTGGCTAACCAGCACCCAAACATCTAATATTCCCTGAGAAACACAAGCACTGTAAAGTCTTGATAAGCATGAGGAACTTCATCTAAAGATTCATTCAGACTGATATGACTCTCTGGCACTTAAGTGAAAACGAATCATTTGAACGAGAAGGTTTTTAACAGCATCAACACGTCTGCGGCCCTCCTGCCGAATCATATCAGACTTTTCCACAGCTCAATCGGATTACCTATTAGCAGCCCATTGCTATTATTTATAATCGAGAGGGGGTTTTTCACGGGTCTCCTGGGTCAAGAAAAGTTCAGTCGTTTACCAAAAGAGGCACGACCTCGCGGCAGGGACATTAATTTATCCATTTCTTGGGAGTTTGAAGTTTTGGAAAATTGATGATAATGATGATTTTGGAATATTCAAAGGGCAACTGGTGAAAAAAACATTGTAAAGAAATTCTTTTAAAACCGCATATTTTTCATTTAGAGATTACTTTAGGGGCCATGCACTTTTAGTTTAAGACCAGTCTTGTGTACAAGCATCAGTGTTGTATTTTCTTATAACAAAAGTTTAAGATTTGTACAGTATTTCATTTCATTCAGTATTACATTGGTGCTATTACATCTCAAATCATGCTGTTTTTGAGGGGCCATGCTATGACTATATGCAATCTAAATTCACCATTCAGTTAAAAAATACTGGGTTATTTTTTAACCCAGTGTTGGATCAAAAATGAAACAAACCCAGAAAATGTATATATTTGAACCAGCAATGGGTTAAAACAAGCCAAAATTTAATTTCTTTCAAGTCAGACAATTTGTGCAAGAGATTCATAATAAATCAGGCCAGAGGTGCTTGGTAAAGGGACTGTCCGATGAACAGTGAGAACATATTCTTGAGCTCATTCATCCCTCATATGCACAAGACATGGGCTTATACAATGTAAGCTACTACATAGGGTTTACTATACTAATGCTAGACTTGCTGAAATATATCCCTCTGTAAGCGATGCATGTAATAGGTGCAAACAATCACCAGCAGATCTGATTTACATATTGTGGGACTGGCCCAAATTATTTGACTATTGGACTAAAATATTTAAACTTTGGAAGATGTCTTCGTTATTGTTCGTTATATCAATATTTTATATTATGAAATGATTATTGAATTCATACGAATTAGCCAACTTGTAAAATATGTACGAATTCTTGTGAGATCAGGCTATTTGGGTTCATCCCTTTTTGACCTAGCGCTGAAAATAACCCAGAATTTTTTTTACATTGAAGGAGGAACCCAGGCACTAGCAACGCCAAGGTCACAGGTTTGATTCCCATGAAACACAAAAACACAAGAATATATGATTTAAAAGTGCAGTAAGTGTCTTTGGAAAAAAATGTCTGCCAAATGGAGACTGATCTCACAGAAAGTCGTGTTATAGTCATGCAAAATTTGATCAATTTATTTGTATTCATGGCACGAAATCTAGCTTTTTTCGTGCCTTGAGCACAAATGTTTTTTTTTGGCACAAATTTCTATAAATAATTGTTTGTGTGCATTGCACGACTTTCTTTTTCGTTTCATTTTATGTATTGTTTTCTCATTGTTTTTTCTTATTTTCTTACCATTGTCGCTTGGGGTTGGGGTTAAAATCGCTTTCTGTTAAATTTTTAGACATCCTAACCCACACCCCAACTCCAAGCGAGAATAGGTGAAAAAAGAAACCAATGCATAAAAGTACATCCTAACTCAAACCCCAAATCTAACTCCAACCCCAAGCGACAATGATTTAAAAATAAAAAAATGAGAAAACAATACATGAAATGACACGAATAAGAAAGTTGTGCCATGGACACAAAATTATTTATAGAAGTTTATGCCAGTGTCATGAAAAAGACATGCTCAAGACATGTAAAAAAGCTGAATTTCGTGCCATGGACATAAATAAATTGATCAAATTTTGCGTGACTATAAAACGACTATTTGTGAGATCATGTTGATGCACGCATATAAAAACCCAGGGACCACCGTATCATATAGTCTGCAGGTGCAGGCAAACATCATACAGCCATCTTCTTTAGTGAGTGAAACCTAAAGAAAATGATAAATGTTTTTCTTTCTCTGAAAGTAAAGCGTCCACACCCGGCACATTTCAAGAGGCAGAGATACTTCAGTCAAGCAGACGTGGCTCAGGTTTCTGGGTGAACCGGTGGCCTGAACTATAAGTATGCACCATTTTGTCTTTCAAATAACAGACCATTAATGATAGGATCCAACAAGTGAAACAGATTCCTTAAATCTTGTGGACGGGAGGCTCCATTCCAGCAGCTACATTTCAGGAGCCTATTGAGAGTCAGGATGATTCATGACTGTTACCTCCAGCTTTCAGGTTAAGTTTCATGACGCTTAGTCACTCTTGATCTGATTTTTTATGCAACAGTGCTGAAGAAGCCGCAGATTCACAGACATTCTGTTAAAAACAAGTTAGCAAGACTACAAAAGCTTTATTAAAGAGAGCCATTTCATTAAATATAAAACCATCTTTTTATAAGTGACACAAAATGTTAAACGAAAAATTATTTTAATATTACTACATTTTTAAGAGAAATGTATACTAAATTAATGAAATGATAAACTAAAAACAGACTCAATGAGTAAAATATTTCAAATTCAGATTTTCGAGGTGAATTTCACCTTAACAATTAAGTTTACAATTGTCCATTGTTCCCAACTGTGGGTTGAATCAGCCCAGCATGCTTTAGTGTAAATGTTTACACTGAGATTCAAATGAATCAGTAAATATTTTTGAATCATTTTATTGAAATTAACCATAGCAACAAACTGAATCACTTTAATGTTGTAAACAACTTGAAAACAAAAATGAAGTTGTCCCCCCCACTGTGAAAATCCTTTTTATTAAACCTATAATTAATGACTTCTCATTAATGATATTTAAAAATTAAACAAAATCACACACATTAGATCATTAAAGCATTTTTTTTTAAGTAAAGACCAAATATTTCTGGTATGAACTTTCGTTTTGTAAATAAGAATATTCATCTGTATATTTTTCCAGCAATAAAGAAACAGCAGTTATTTAAGTATCATATACATTTCCAGTCTCTCAAGTAAGAAAGTAAACACCTGAAAACACCTCAAGATATTTGACAGCGAGAGATGAGGTGCAAACTAATGCTCGACTTTCTGAGACATCTGCTGTTATGCCATTCTGACAGTAATATCTGATATGATCATTTTTAAAGGCAAGTTCAAACAGTCCTCCGAGTTCATGCCAGACAGAAGCCTCCAGCACTTCAATCTGTGGTTTGTGGTGTCTTTGTGTTCAACTCAACACAAACAAACCCACATTCATGTGTTAGTTTCACTTTGAAACCAGCATTTGTATAGTTAACTAGAAAGGCAATACATTAATTTATTTAAAAAAAAAATATTAAGTTAACATTTATTTTTTTTACAGTTACTTAATTATTATATGGTGGGATAGTATATGATTATCTGATTATGGAGTTAATGTCCTGGTTCTTCCAAGTTTTATACACTGCAAAAACGACTTTCTTAGTATTTTTTGTCTTGTTTTCAGTACAAATCTAAAAAAAATCTTAAATCATTAATATTTTCTTGATAAGACATGACCTAAGAAAATTAGTCTAGTTTTAGACAAAAAATATATACAATTTAAGTGTACAAACTTGTGCTTAAAACAAGAAAAAAAATCTGCCAACGGGGTAAGAATTTTTTTCTTGATTTTTTTCTTGAATTAAAAGTTTGAGAAAAAAGTTTTAATACGTTTAAAACTTTAATAAGAAAATAAGTTTTTCTCACACCATTTTTTTGCCTGTTTTAAGCAAAAATTCACTTTAATTTTATGTTTTTTGTTTTAAATTTTATGGGTTTTTTTTTTTCAAGAAAATGCATCTTAATTTAAAACAAATTCAAATATATGTACTGACATAGAAAATGTTTTTTTTTTTTTTTTTTTTTTTTGCTGTGTAATGGTAGTAATTGGTGCTTTGATTTTAAGCCCCAAAAAGTCCATCCATCAATGTGATTTTGTAAGAAAAATATCAATACTTAAAAGTTTACAAACTAAAATAACTACTGGATGCTACGTCATACGCTGGAAACGCATTGTGCTTGCACGTTGATTGTTCCCAGAAGGTAATTATTTTAGTTTGTAAAGTTTTACAATTTTTAATTTTTTCTTAAATCACATAGATTGTCCCCAGACAACCTTTATTAACCCCATGGAGCCATGTGAATTACTTCTGTGAATGATGAATGGACATTTTGGGCTTAAAATCATAACCACCATTTACTACTATTATAAAGCTTGGAACAGCCAGGACATTTCAAGTATAACCTAGATTATGTTCATCTGAAAAAAGATAATCATATACATGAGGATGGCTTGAGGGTGAGTAAATCATGGGGTAATTTTGGTTTTTGGCTGAACTACCCCTTTAAGACCTGATGTTTGAACCTGAGTTCTAGTCTTATGCATAAGAATAATAAATCATTAAAGATCTTTGAGTTTTGTTGATGTTTAGCTCAGTAAAGCCTGATGCACTTGGAATCCAGGCGAGATAACCTGCAGGACCCGCGTGTGTCTGCGCAGATCTACTACTGCTTCTTCAGGCCAAACGGCTAAATGTTTGATTTGGACTCCAGCACAAAGCCACATACCACAGAAAGTTCAAAAGTTCAGTCTAGCCATGAACTTTGTCAGGACTCAAGTTGTTCTGCAGTGTTTTCAACCACACGTTTGCTCAAAGTAACAAAAAGTTATGTGTAGAACGGTGATAAACGTTTTAACACAAGTTGCATTCTCAGTTTATACAAATGTCTTTAGCAGTTAACAAAAACACATTTGCTTTTTTATAACCCTGCATGGTTCATAGATGAAAATCGCTCAGAGGTTATAGAGGCCATTAAACAGGGCCAAACCTTATATAAATGAAATTTCAAACTTTTTCCATTGCAAAATGATTGTGAATAAATACCTGGAAAAATAAATATTTTCTATTAAAGGTGAAGTCTTCTTTGTCTTATGCAGTAAGAAAGTCTCTGCACTTGTAAGACTTTTATATCTTTATCTAAAACAGCACTGTGTTTCAAACTGAATCATAGGGATTTAAAGAACATATAAAGGATATACAGTGGGCCACAAAGTCTAAGACTACACTGAAATCTTAAAACATTTTAACTTATGTAAAATATTTTAAAAAATATATATATAAAATGTAGGTAAGAAATGTAAATGTATTAAATAGAAAGATAGTCTGAAATGATTTAAAATCCTTTTATCAATGCAACTTATTTAAATTGTTATGATGATAATGAATTTATTATTTACAATTTAGATGTGTCATTCACAATGGTGGTCGGTGACTTATTTTTAGAGGACACATAATGTGAAGCACATGGCCACATGTATTTATCCATCATGTATGTGGCTGGCTCGTTATGTCAAAATCTGTGTTTGGCGCGTCATGTGAACCTATGTGCATCATGTCAAAATACATGTCTGCTACAGACGCTTCGACGCTTCATGTGTAATCAGAGTTTAGTGTTAAGTTAGTGTGAGTATTTTGTGAATGTGAGCGTCTCTTTAATCACAAACTCTTTCAACGCGTGTGCAGCAGGCACTTATTTTGACATGACGCGTGATGCACATAAGTTAACATGATGCACCGAACACATATTTTGACTAGGGCTGTCAAAAGATTAATCGGGATTAATCGCATCCAAAATAAAAGTTTGTGTTTACATAACATATGTGTGTGTACTGTGTGTAAATATTTTGTATGTATAAATACACACATATTAATGTATATATTTAAGAAATATTTGCATTTATATACTGTATATACATTTATATAATGTATATTATATATAAATATTTTATATATAAATATAACAATTTTTTCTTAAACATACTGTACCTTTGATTGTGTGTGTTTTATATATAAATAATCATTATGCAGAGTGCACACACATGTTATGCAAACACAAACTTTTTTTTAGATGCAATTAATTGCAATTAATCTTTTGACAGCCCTAATTTTTGACATTACGAGCAACACACGACACTCCGAACACATATATTGAATTCACGCCCCATGGAAGAGAAGTCCCCAGCCACAACTGGTCATTCATAAAAAAAAAAACGTTTCCAGAAGTCTCAGAATTTTGGACTTCATTGTAGATGACAAAAATATAAATGTTTGAAACTTTTTGGCCACACTTACTGTAAATATTTATGTTTTGTGACTGTATGACACATAGGTGTCATTTACACTGGGGACGCTGGGGACAAGTCCCCACCACTTTTTGAAGAGGCTGATTTTGTCCCCAACACTTTTTGAAAGCATTTGGTTAAAATGTTCTGAAAAATCAATGACTTACACTGCAAAAATGACTTTCTTACTTAGTATTTTTGTCTTGTTTCAGTAGAAATATCAAAAAAATATTTCTTGATGTGCAAAATGACCTAAGAAAATAGGTCTAGTTTTTAGACCAAAAATATCAAATTTAAGTGATTTTGTGCATAAAACAAGCAATAAAATCTGCCAATGGGGTAAGCAATTTTTTCTTGAATTTTTCTTGAATTTAGTGTTTAAGAAAACTGTTCAAGATTCATTTTTTGCAGTGTACGACTGGTTTTGTGGTCCAGGGTCACATATGTTGTGTTGTGTGTGTGTGTGTGTGTTTTCATTGTAATCATTGACTTAACGTGCTGCTGTTTTCTACAGTATGGTGCTGTGGCACTGTTCGGTTGAGCTGGTGTTGTGCAGTTGACATTGTTGAGGATTTTATGCTGAGTATTTTTGTGTTGTTGACCGGCCTATACTATGTCAATTTTTGATGCGCCGTTATTCAATATTTTTCCCGTCCTGCTGTAATGTTTTTTCATCTGATCTTTTGTCCCCACCACTTTTCAACACAAATTGACGCCCCTGGTATGACAGTATTTCATTAGGATTCATGTCTAATGTCTGGAGATGATCATCTAAAGCATCTGAATATCACAGCATCATCATTTGCTTTTGTCTTAATTGGTGCTTAAAATGAACCAATCGGGGTTGATTTAAATTCACGCATGAATGGTCGGTAAATTTGGCACATCGGATGAATTTAATCCTGATGCTGGCATATTGATATATTAGCATATTTATGTGTTATGATGAAGAAAATACAAATGTTGTCTTGCTATTTTAAGTATTTTAAGTTACCTAGCCTACGTCATTCATTATGCTGCAATGTAAATGATAAGATTGCAAACAAAAGGTTGCTCAAAAGTTTCATTTAACTGCAACTTTGTTTCAGATGTTTCTCCTTCACAGTTATGTGGTGATGTGAATAGTACACCTCATTTGATTTGATCCTGAAAAGATTTAATGAAACATTTGGACTTTTCATGACAGACTTTGGTATCATTATGAGTTTGAGCGCTGTGTGAGAATACTGAGGTAATGTGTGAGATGACTGTTGTCACTTAATCTTATTTGAGATATACTTCAGATGTTAGACTTGTTTGATTATGGTTGTTGTCTATCTATGATTGTGTAGTTTTAAAACTCTCATTCATCTGTAAGTGAAACACCTGATGCTTATAGGTTTTACCTTCTCATTCACTCATGTCTTCCTCCCCCATCCTTATTCATTTAGCCTGTACATGAACCCTTGCATGACTTTTTACCCTTAACTCCCTACCTGCTAACACACTAGCAGCTGTCTCCCTCTCTCGCTCTCTCTCTCATGGAGTTAAATGCTCAAATAACCTGAGAACCAATACAAGATGTGTAAGAGACACTAGCTCATATGATAATGTTATGTATATGAAGCTTCTTTCTTTTCTTCTACTAAAATATTTTAATACAATGCACTGATATTTGGCCAGAGTATTATACTATATTACAGTCTTGTATCACTGTCAGGGATTGTTTTACTGAGAATTATCTTGCTTATTGCACAGATACTCCAATAAACAAATATAGACCATGAAGTGATGTATGAAGTCAATAATTTTGTTTTATCAGTTATTAAATACAACAATCGGACTGCAGTTAAATAAGATATTTTTCTATTAAAATAAATTGACTGTTAAGTGCTAATAAAGACATATGGTTGTTTCTGGTGTGACTGTTCCGGTCTGTGGTTCACTGATGGTTTTCACCCATAATGAGTTTGCTAGTTGTTTATCACAATATCAAGGGTAGAGGTTTGTTATGTCGTTCTGCTATGTTCAAACAGCTCAAATAAAAATGATTAATTTGCTTTTCTCATCAGAAGCAAAAACAGCTGCTGTGAACTTTTAAAGCCGGTGAGGAAGACCGAGTCAGTTCATCGAGAGGGCAGAGGTAATATACAGCGCATTTGTGCACACACATGCACACATATGCTGAAAGAGTTACCTCTCTCTCTCTCTCTCTCTCTCTCTCTCTCTCTCTCTCTCTCTCTCTCTCTCTCTCTCTCTCTCTCTCTCTCTCTCTCTCTCTCTCGCTCTCTCTCTCTCTCTCTCTCTCTCTCTCTCTGTCATTACATTCTCAACAGACAAACGTTTTGCAACATTTCACTTTCATCCCTTCTGACATTATCTTCCATTCTGATGCTCTGACTTCATCCCATGCTCAAAAAACATCATTCATTTTCTACATCCATCACTATAAGAAAACGCAGTATCAGAAAAAAATATCTCATTCCCTGAGACAGTATTATTTGAAAAGGTCCTAATATGTACCATTCACTGTCAGAAAAAAAGGTACAAAACTGTACCTTTTCTGTGACTGGGGCTGTACCCTAAGTTTCCGTTTGATACCTTTACAGGAATACAAAACAGAATACAATTTTGGGTAGATTACCATACCTTAAGGACCTACATTGTTAGAAAAAAGTCAAAATTTGTACCCTAGCTGTCAGTGGGACAGCACCCTTTAAGAAGGTAATTGTATGGACTATTAGGTACAGATATGTAAACATTTAGTACCAATATGTATTTTTGAGTTAATAATAAGTTCTCTTTGTTCCCAGTATGTATCTCTGAGGTACTTAAATGAAATCCTTAGGTGCAAAGCTGTACTTTTTGAAAGGGTACAGCCCTAGTGACAGAAAGGGTACCGACCTCTCCAGTCACAGCTAGGGACCATTTTCTGACCTTTTTTTGTTTTGCAGTGTCCTGGAAAGATGAACGCAATCTGCTTTAAGTAGCACTGAAAGTCCTTAAAAGTGCAACATTTTCTCATGGGTTCTTTACCATTGCTATCCTTCATTCGGCCCATCAATCAGGACCTGCCTGTACCCCATTAAATTTGTTTTTGAATGGAAAAGTTCAGTACTGAATCTTTCAGCCCATCCTCATGAAATGCATATAGCAACATGATCTCACGGAAAGTCGTGTTATAGTCACTAAACATTTGATTAATTTATTTGTGTCAATGGCACGAATTCCGCCTTTTTAGTGCCTTAAGCATGAATGTCTTTTTCGTGTGTCAATTTCTATAGTTTTCGTGGCCGTGTGACAACATTCCTTTTTTGTGTCATTTTGTATTGTATGTATTGTTTTAAATTTTTTTTCCTATTTTTAAATCATTATCGCTTGGGGGATGTGGTTAGGATGTAGTTTTATCTATTGGTTTCTACATGTTTTTCTTCAGCTTTTAAAACTATTCTCGTCTGGATTTGGGGTTCGGTTCAGGATGTCTAAAAATGTAACAGAAAGTGATTCTAACACCAACCCCAAGAGACAATGGTAAGAAAATAGGAAAAAAAACAGATAAAATGAAACAAAAAAGAAAGTCATGCAATGGCCACGAAAAACTATTTTTAGAAATTTGTGCTCAAGGCACATAAAAAGCTGAAACACAAATAAATCAATTAAATACTTTGTGATTATAATATTATTTTTTCTGTGAGATCAGTCTGGCGTATAAATAGCAACCACTGTGAAAGTCATGAAAAACCAATGCCAAATTCCAATTTTGCGTGCATATGATATGCCAGTCAGTTCCATTAACTTAATATGTTGTTTTATGTATTGTTTTCTCTACCATATAAAATGACATCCAAACCCCAATTCAAACCAATTCTAACCCCAAGGGACCATGGCTTAAAAATAAACAAAAAGTGAAGAAACCTATATACTAAATGACATCCTAAAGCTAATCCCTAATCTGACCCAAACCCAAGCAAAAATAGTTTAAAAAACAGAAAAAAATTAGAAACCAATACAAAAAAGCACAAACGGGAAGGACTGGCGTATATCGTATGAACACAAAGCTGGAATTTGGAATTTTATGTTTTTCATGACTCTTCACACTGCATACTATTTTTACGCATTTTTAACGAGAATAGCTTGGAAACTCATTATTATTCCCTAAAGAATGTATTGGTCTCCTTTGATGGCTTTAAACATTGTTTATGGACTTTGCTGGTCTTATAGTGAACAATTCATCAGTTCACATTATTAAAAAGTAATTCTTGCTCCACCTCTCAAGAACTTCTTTTCCCACTGACATCAACAAGGCTCTGCAGGCTGCTGGTTAATGTTAACATTATTGGTAAACATTAACCAATTTTCTAATAATTATTTTTCAGCTCTGGTTCCATTCTAACATTGAATGCCCAATTTTCATTGTTCATTTAATTCCAGAACAATACAATTGAGTTAAATATGTTGGCAAATGCTGTTTCTTCATGACATTTACTCTATTAATAGAGCTTAATACGGATCAGTTTGGCTCAAGCAGTCAAAAATGTTGAGTATTGACCCACCGTAATATATTTTCTTCCAAAAATGATAAAACATTGAGTCTGTTCTTACCAACACTATATGCTGGGATAGAGATGTTTGCACTCACAATAATAATGTACAATAGTTAAACATAATAACATCTGTAGGTATAAACAGAGAAGTTACTTTCTGCAAATTGGCGTCTTTCCTGCCCTTCTTTCATATCCGAAATTTGGTTTTATTGGCTCTAGTGAACCCTATAGGATGAGTTGGTGAATCTTCAGCTGGTGGACATGGGTGAGATGTTCATGAGGTAGAGTGAGTGTGGTAGGTGTGGTTGTGTGCTCATGCTGAGACAGACAGGGACAGATGAGACTTCAGCCTCTCACAGCTGGGAATCCAGTCAGGGCCAGAGAGTCTATCAGTGAACTCCATCGCCCTGCTCAGACCCTTCTGACCTGAACATAACCCCGCTGATGCTAATTCCTATTTATTGCCTATTAAAGAGTAATTCTTCATCTTCTGGAGCGCTGCTGTGATTTAACACTCGCTGCATGTGCTTCATCATCTACTTTCCCAAACCTTCAGACGGATGCTGAACATTATCTGGTAGGTGTTGCATACTGGAACATTTTATCCCGGTCTTCACGACTCTGGTCCGTATTCCCATTTAAGCTCTTTTGTCAATTTGGTCTTCCGTCAAAGTCTCTTAGAAAGGTAGAGGACCACTTGTACTCAATAAGCTGGATAAAGCAAATGCGGATGTGCACTGAAGTCTAATAAAAATTATTATTGCAAACTCCTGCTTTTTATATTTTTGTCTTCTGTTAAGGGTCAATGTAAGATGGAAAGGAATTTTCGAATTTAAAGGGGATTTAAATTGGACTTTTTTAGAAGTCAAATAAATCTTTGGTATTTCCAGAGCACACATGTTAAGTTTTAGTTTAAAAAAATATATATAGTTCATTTATTATAGCATGTTAAAATTGCCACTTTGTAGGTGTGAGCAAAAATGTGCAGTTTTCGGTGTGTCCTTTAAAATGCAAATGAGCTGATCTCTGCACTAAATGACAGTGCCGTGGTTGGATAGTGCAGATTAAGGGGCGGTTTTATCCCCTTCTGACATCACAAGGGGAGACAAATTTTAATGACCTATTTTTTCACATGCTTGCAGAGAATGCACTGTAAGATGTCGCTGTAGATTAGGAGTACATTACTGTAAAAATCCACAGTACTATACTGTATGTGTACATTACAGTACAGTACTGCAGTTCATAATGCATTCTGGGTAAATTTGTTTGAGCGGGAAAATTTTACAGTATATTTTGGTCTTGATGTAACCTTGCTGTAGCCATTGCTGTAATGTGCCAGGTGTACTTGCAATAATCAGAGAAAGTGCGCCAGAGTCAAATCACACAGAGGGAGAGAGAGCACAACTCCTGGCTGCAGCTGAAGGAGGACGATTGATTTCTGGCAGTTCGGTAAGTTTGAAATATTTCTGTTTCATGAAAACTTAATTTTTAGTTTAAGAATGTTGTCAATAGTTTGTCACAATATTGTTTTAAACGTGCAATGAGAGAGAAAAACGGTCGCCAACAAAGTTTCAATCTCCCTCAGAAAGTAAGCTTACACACAGAAGTCTACCGCTGCTTTAACTCGCTTTACACCTTTTTTTTTAATGAATATAGGGTTGTTTTAACTAAATTATGAGGGTTTTGGTGAGTTTATATTGTGTTGAAAGTGTGGTGACAATGAAACTATTTTTAACGAAATGGACAAAGACAACCCGCCAGCGCGGTCTTGCGGTCCCAGCATAATGGTCGTTTATCTCGGCGTTTCATCCGTTCAGTTAGCGTCAGAGAAAAGTATTAAGTTCGACTGTTTGGTAAGGCTGACTCGTGGTTGTAAACAGTCAGGACTTGTCACACCGTACACAGCATACTGTAGTACTGAACTCCTCCACAGAAGTGAAAACAAGAAACCTCATATTTAACTGGATACATGCATCGAACTCATCGCAGCTTTAACTTCTACCAAATATCATTCAGACCTGGGCTCATCTTAATATCAGATGAACGAAAGGGATTGCCGCGCGTATTGTTGTTGTTATTATATTACGGTATATCATCAAAAGCAGAGAATATCTTCTCTAAAGCGTTTTACACGTCCAGTAAGTTGTCCAATACATTTTTATGGCATATTGTTTCCACCACTTCAGATGCATTACACGCTGTATATAAGTTTCCAAAACACATCAAATCAATGCACGAAAAGAGAATGGGCTCCGCATTTACGTACCTTTGTCTTCTCGTCTCTGTCATCTGATCCTTCATCTCTGGATGTAAAATAGTCCATTATAACATCGTGTAGGAAACTGGCATCACCAGGATTGCTCAGATTTAGGCGATCATGTTTATCTTTAAAGTGAGCAGCTAGCTACTTGTTAAAAAACTTTGCGTGACATAGTGTTACACCGCAGCCGGTCCGGGTAAAACATTAAAGGGACAGTCTTTTTACCTTTTCACTATAAATCGCTATTTTCTGCACTAAACGAGACATTTTCAGAGATTTTCTGTAGACAAGATGTTATAATTAAAAAAAGACTTATTTAGATATTTATATATAATATATAATATAACAACTAATATATATATATATATATATATTTGTTTTACAACTGGCTTAACACTTACAGTAATGTTTTATTTGTTAGCATAGCATGATATTAGATTTAAACACTTAATACATTTTTAAATCAATCACTTTGTCTCTGCACAATGAACATTATCAAATATTATTAATGTTGTAAAATATATTGTTCATTGTTAGTTCATATTAGCTAAGGCATTACCAAATGTTAAGGAATAAACTCTTATAGTAATAGTGTTACTAAATTTTCTTTTACCATTTCCTTCACAATGGTCTATTTATTTCTATGGCTAACAGATTTTGTAACATTTGTCTTTTTTACAGTCTTACCATTGCTTGTAAGTCGGATTGGGTAAGATGGATCATCTTTAAAGGCACCAGGCAAGTACATGATGTACAGTTACAAGTCATGTATTTTTTCGACTGCAATATTAACTTCTTCCACCCTGAAGCTATTTTGGGGATTTTCGCCTGGATTTGGCCTACCCAATTTCAAAAGCCTTCCCATACCCACATGCAGAGGTTTACATACAAAAGTTTGGTATCATTTTACAGGAAACCCTTTGAAATTACAAAAAACACTGTTGAAAGTGCTAAACATGGTTGTATGTGATGTCAGGCCTCTAATAAACACAAAAATAAATAGGCGCTTTTTGATGTTTTTTCTAAAGTTTTTATTTGAAAGTATATAACTCTGGCCCTGGGTATCTCAGGTCCCTGCAGACAGTTTTGTTTGATTCCAGCTATTGTCAGCTGTACAGAGGAAAAAGGAATTTTTTCTCTATCATAATCTATGCAAAAGTTATTTTACTCCAACTGATGGGAGGAATAATACGCTTATGGTGTACAATTTCTGCCAAAAAAACATTTGAAGTGCTACCATAACCACATACAGTGGAATAAATGCAATTTCTTTATATCATTTTAAAGAAAACCCTTTGAAGTTACATAAAAAGCTGCTGTTTGTGACAAATATTGTTATTTATGTTGTTTTTCATATGATGAAACACCAAATTTTATTTTTTATGTTGTAAACATTGTCTTTGATAGTGTATAACTCTGGTCTGTGTGCTCTAGCAGACTGCAGACAGTTCTGGTTGTTAGCAGCAGCAGACAGTAAACACCCCAAAAAAGAATGAACTCTTTAGCATGTCGCATTCAAAAGATATTCTTATTTTAATGAAGGGTGCGGAAATACATTTTTCATAAAAATATTAATTTTTTGTTTGCACATATAATAAAAAGCTAGGGATTAATTATGCAAACAACCAAAAAAAATGCTGTGAATGGACTCATTTTTTAGAGTAGGACCTAAAAGAAAAGATGGTGTATCATTTGTAGCTATATGTGCTATCTGAGGCAGTTCACACTCAAGTTTCCCATATGTTTACAAAAGACCATTTTTTACCTTATTATTCATTCGATGATTGTTGGATATGTGTTAATATTAGAACCAAAAATAATGCTGTAGCCTTATTCCTGAGAGTGAGAGCTTTCATTTGATATAAGACTTGCCCATGTTTGTCATTTTTGAAAAATATGAAATATGTGAATATTATATGATATCAAAAAATATTGGGGGGGTGATAGTGTAAATTAAGTGTAAATAACTTTCTTACAGTAAAAGATATGTCAAAGTGATGCATATCTGCAGAAAGTAGAGACTCTAAGCTTTCAAACAGTATCTCATATGTGTTACTGGGGTCCATGACGGAGCATTAAAGATTAAAATAATCTTTTATATTAAGTCAAAATACGAAATTCTGGAACCCGGGACAGGGTCCTCAGGGTTGAAGAGGTTTAAATGCTTTCACGTCACATGCAAAATTACACAGGAATGTGGCTGACTTTTTATTTGTAGTTTACATGAGTGTCCTTGCACTTTTATAGGAGTTAAGGCAGATGTGGAGGCACAACGGGTGATACCAGACACACACCAAGCACATTATGTTTGGTAAGTTTGCACTTTACCACTACAGTTTCTTTAAATACCCATGTATACACTCATTCACTCATTCACACACAACACTGTAACACGACCATACACAACATGTACACAATTGTCTTAGTTTGCCATGTAGAAATATACAAACAGAAATATTCAGACTTTGGTTATAAGAAATTTAATTTAATAATTGTATTTATTTAGCAGAGGTGTCCCTGGACTTTATTGACAAAAGATTTTGTTTTCAGAATAAAAAGTTGTGTCCAAATCAGTAACAATTGTACTTTCTGTTCAGGACATTCAATCATGACATGATCCATGTGGATGCTGTCCATTGAGGAAAGAGTTTGTTCAGCGGTAAGTGAATCTTCTGTATTTTAATGTAATTAGGTGTGGAACAGTAGAATAAGAGCAAAAGGTTTCAGAATAGGAGTAAATTCAAGGCTGAGTTTAATTTTTTAAGAATCTTTTTCTATCTTATATTTGTTGACTTAATGTTTATGATATTTCTAACAGGTTTCTGGATAGAATTAATTCCAAAGATGGGAAAAAGTGCACATCCAGACAAGGAGCAAGCAAAAAGACAAGGAACTTGGTGCAGAGAAAAGCTGTGGCCATTAACCCCCATGTGAACAGCTTCATGCAGTCCCTGATTGAGTTCGAATGGACGACTTCAAAGTAAAGGCCACTGTGGTCTGTCTGCCACAGTTTAATTTTTAATTTATTTTTAGTGTTCAATGAAATTCAAGTATAATATTTAAAACTATGGGCCAGTGTTGTTTTTACCACAGTGAAATGTTACCTTTTAGTCGATGATGGACTTTAAACTGAAAACTTCAAACTATGGAACAGTGTTCTATTTGCCAGAGTTAAATATGTTACAGCAGGGGTCTCCAAACTTGTTTATACTTGTTGATTTTATTTTATGTTACTTGGTTATATGTTTATTATTGTTTAAAATCTTGTTTTAAATATGTTTGTTTCAATTAAATGTTTTTTTTAATAAAATTTTGATACAAACATTGCTTGGATTGCCTTTTAATTCATTATGTTTTAATTTAGCATTTTTACCATATTAATAACTATAGATTTAAACCTAAATCTCTAGCTATTTTATATAATATTATTGTATTAACTGTAATAAGTAATAAATAGTATTTATGGGTCAATATAGACATTACAGTAAATTACTGTAAAAATAGACTACTGTAATAAAATATTGTAAAATTACAGTACAGTACTGCTTTGTAACTATACAGTACTAGTTTGTGTACTGTAAAATGGTATTACAGTACAGTACTGTAAAACCAAAATACAGTAACTTACTGGCAACCGTGCTGCCAGTACCGTACTGTAAAAATACAGGGAAATCGTTAACAGTGTGGTTTACTAAAACTAAGTTACTGGGTTGATCTTTTTCACATTTTCTAGGTTGATAGAAGCACTGGGGACCCAATTATAGCACTTAAACATTGAAAAAGTCAGATTTTCCTAACGCCTGTTGTTGATCATATTAATTTATTTAACGTCTGATAGTCAGAGAAATATTATATAATGTTTAATTATATTATAATCTATTAATAAAGACTGTAACATTTGCAATAATACCATATATTCTATATACTATATTTTTTCCATTTTTGTGGATGGTTTATTTTCTCAGTTTTTAAAGTAAAGCTGCTTTGAAAAAATATAACATTCACTGTAAAAAATGCTGTGGTTATGCAGCTGTATGACAGTAATTTACTGTAGATTTAAATTGATGTTATTTACTGGCAACCGTTTGTTTAAAGTTAAATGAACATTAAACATAACCAAGTCTTCGCCTTTATAGAATAAAACTATAAAATAACAACCCCATGCAAACCATTCTGAGAACCAGAATTCCTCATCAACGTTTTTTGTTTATTCCTTCAGACTTTTGTTCTCAGAATGCTTGGCACGAGGCTGTAATTTTATAGTTTTATACTGTAAAGACAAAGACTTTAACTTTTATTTAACTTTGAACAAACTGTTGCCAGTAAATAACATAATTTTAAATCTACAGTAAGTTACTGGCAAACAGCTGCCACTAATACTGTAATTTTATTCAAAATGTACGAATCAATCTTACGAATATACGAATAGTCAAACTAAAATTAATGAAATGTGAATTAAAATCAAATGTAAGAAAAGACATAACTAGAGATGAAAAGAGAGGTGAAAGAAAAGAGTGTGGTTTACGGCGCCTGGCGCAGGGCCGTCTCAAGCGGTACCTGCTAAGTGCTGTCATTAAACTGGAGTCAAAGTGTCTACACGACTCGCATTGTGCATCTTGTTTCCTGTCGGCCCTGGAGAGATGTGAATTGTCCTGGGGCTCTCAGGTTAAACCGGGGCCGGGGGCAGAAACAGAGATCTGGACACAATGGAATAGGTGACGGTACTGTAGTCGACCGCTATCGTGTCTAGTCACCCGGTCTCCCCCCTCCCGGCTCTCTCTTATCTTGTTTGCGACTGGCGAGGGGTATACAGTAGCAGGCCGCATTTCACACTTTCCGTTAGGGATGTATTATGTCGAGTGACACCTCACCTGCCTGTGAAAAGCGGAGACTCATTAGCACAACGGGTCCCTGTTTCTTTGAACTGAAGACCCCCACCCGGCCCTGTCGCTGATGAGCGCGTTTGCATTTTATGCCGCTGTCTGATACGAGGTGACGTCGTAACGATGCTCTGAACGTGGTGTGAGACGACAGCCTCCTCAGATCTTCACTACCCTGAGGGACGATCAAAGACGTTGTCCTCCGTAAATCGCCTTTCATACTCATGTTTATGAGCCCTGATTTGTCAGAACAAGGAGTGAAATGAGAAGTGGTCAGGGGTTAACAACAGTCCACCTCAGGGATGATAAATATCCGGTGCTCACAGTTCACTTGTGTGTCGTATGTGTGGGATTTTAGCTTTATTCACATACTATTTAGTACTAGATCGATCAATTCTTTTGTATCTTTGTTTTTACCAATTGATCTTATAACTGTACTGCTTGAATGGTTTGAGCAGTAGCGAACCAACAGGGCCTTCTAGCCCCATAAACGTAACACTTTAAAACTTATTTTTAATAAATGTCAGACAGTTTTTCCATTAAAATCATATTCCAGATTGATAGGCGCATGACATCAAGAAAAGTGATGGGTTTTATTGAAAAAAATGTTGTCCTTGGCAAAAAAATCTCTCACTTGGCAAAATCAGGTCAAGCCTTAAGATTATTAAGATTATTGTGGCCGAGCAAACGTTTTAAGTCACTTCACAGGAAGCAAATGTAAACAAATGGAGATTGTGACATATTTATTATTATTTTCAATGTTTACATTTGCTAGTTAGTATACATTAGCAGCTTTTTTATACTCACCTGGTGTGTTTAAAACTGAGGTGATTTCTCCTCATCTCTTGTTTTTGAGGCAACGATCATGATACATCAGATGTGTTATTCATGTTGTTTCCACTTTTCATCACACTGTAAAAAAAATAATTTGCTGCCTTAAAATTTTTTGTTTAATCAACTCGGATTTACAAGTCATTTCAACTTACTATTATTTATCTTGACTACATATGAGTTGTTATAACTACAGGTGAGTTGTTATAACGTATAAAATTAAGTTGACTTTTCTCAACTAAGTTATGACAACTCATCTCTGTTGACATGACTTGTAAATCTGAGTTGATTTAACAAAAAATTTTAAGGCAGCAAAGTATTTTTTACAGTGCACTTTCTCCATCTCCGCTGGCTACCGGACCGTACATCAGCTTGTTTTGTGGTTGCTATTTCAAACGGTCTGTCATTCACCTCCCTAATTGGCTATTAAGAACGTATAATGTAATTATCCTGAATTAAAATCCTAAATATCAAATATCAGCGGTCCCAATTTGCTTGTGAGCACAAGATTTGATCTGTAAACATCACACATTATATGATAATCTAAGCTGAACATTGGAACCGATCGAGGTCCAGGACTAGATTTTATTCTGTAGTGCTGAAAAATCCTAGTACACATGAAATAAGGTTTCAAATTGAAGTGGAAAAATGTTATTTAAATGATTGAAAAATTGAGGCCAATGTCAGTTGTTACATTCATAGCATTAGTGCAGTATCTTTATATAGACACAATGATCAAGTTTACTGATACTGTTATATTGGCTCATTCAGCACCAATCTGAGAGAGGTGACGTTGCTTTCTTCCATTACATCCATTTGCATTTTTTCCACGTAAACTCATCCAATCAC
This sequence comes from Paramisgurnus dabryanus, assembly GCF_030506205.2. Classification (NCBI taxonomy): domain Eukaryota; kingdom Metazoa; phylum Chordata; class Actinopteri; order Cypriniformes; family Cobitidae; genus Paramisgurnus; species Paramisgurnus dabryanus. The sequence continues at coordinate 63,231,240 of NC_133337.1, read as the reverse complement.
AATGTGTTTGCTTGTGCATTTATCATCCATTTTCACTTTTGTTAGGCCCATGCATCAAATGATCAATCATAGCTGCATGTTTTGCTTAGAATCGACCAATCTTTCATTGTCACCATCAAAGGATGATCTTTTCTTCTTTGTGGGAGTAAAGGAGGGGGGGTTAAAGGACAGGAGTGCAGAGTCTCATCTTTACGCTGGATGGGACGCCAAAGTCGGTACCTATCCGGCTGCACGCTCGCTTTGGGTTTTCACAGACCTGCCCTCCGGTTCACCTTGAGCCGCTGCCGAGATCTCCATCTGTCACCGGCACAGACGCTCTGTTTTACTGCTGCTGGAAGCATGAAGAGAAGATCTGAGTTCAGCCAGGATTCAGCAGGAATGCATTTTAACCACACACACACTGCATGTGACCTCCCTCATACTCAACGGCTTTTATTTATAGACCAGTCAATCAGAGAAAGAGTTGAGACCTTTATGATATTCACCGCTCAAAGTTCATTTGGGAAATAAATCAGTCAAGATACAATTATACTGTGTACCATGTTCAGTACTTGACAAAAATATGCAGTTATCTGTTTATTTACTAGATCTGAATCAAATCTTCAATCTTTTGCGTATTAATGGATGTTCTATCAAGCTCGATTTGGGCATTCTTTGTATACAAATGCTACTTGGGGTTGGGGTTAGATTTGGAGTGTACTTTTATGTATTGGTTTCTACATGTTTTTCTTTTGCTTTCAAAACTATTCTCGCCTGGAGTTGGGTTTAGGGTTTTGATGTCTAAAAATGTAACAGAAAGTGATTCTAACCCCAAGCTCAAGCGACAATGGTAAGAAAATAGGAAAAAACTATGAGAAAACAATAGATAAAATTACATGATAAAGAAAGTCATGCCACGGCCATGAAAAACTATTCATAGAAATTTGTGTGAGTGACACGAAAAAGACATTTATGAAGCACATAAAAAAGCTGAATTTTGTGCCATGGTCACAAAAAAATTATCAAATTTTTCGTGGCTATAACACGACTTTCCATGAGATCAGTCTGAAAAAAAATGTATCTGGCTAAAAATATATTGTAAATATATTCTAAATACATTTTGTAGAAACAAAATTTTGAATACATTCACATTTATGCATTTTGCAGATGCTTTTATGCAAAGCGACTTATAGTGCATTACAAGGTAAACATTTTTGATTAGTATGTGTGTTCTCTGGGTTCATGACCTTTTGTGTCGCTAGCACAATTCTCTATCACTGAGCTATACAGAACACAGCAAAAATATATTTTACTGGCCAAAATATATACGCTTGTATAAAATGTATAAGTATTTATAAAATATAAAATTATTAGTACATTTATGCAGTTGATATATATTACTTTGAACCTTTTCATACTTGTTATGTTTACAGGTTTGTAAAATACAAAGTTTTTCTTCCGATGTGACGTGAATACAAATGCTTTAAAATATATTTCAAAATATACAAAAAATGGCCCAAAAATATGTTGGTGAAAAATAAATGTTTGTAAACATATTTCAAAATACATTTTGGCACATAAAAATAAAAATATATTTAACATTTTATTTAAAAAAAATTTATTATGGTAGTTTTTACATGAGTTTGAGTTTCTTTAATTGCATAAATTAATACCATGAATAGCTAATGGGAAAAATTTTGTTTTTAGTAAGATATCAGAATTGACAGTCATACATGTTAGAACCAAACATATTTCTACAAAAATCAGGTTCGAGTTTTTATCGGCAAAGTTGTGTACTAATACTGATAAAATCATGATAACAGGGTTGACAGCCGATCATTCCCTTTAATGACAAACATACACCTGCAGACAAAGTGATTCAACTTAGACCTGTTATTAAAAACTTCACTTCATGAATGTTTGATGATGTCACTATGACACAACTTTTTAAATTTATAGTATATATATATATATATATATATATATATATATATATATATATATATATATATATATATAGATATAGATAGATAGATAGATAGATAGATAGATAGATAGATAGATAGATAGATAGATAGATAGATAGATAGATAGATAGATGATAGATAGATATATTGTTTTTATATTAGGGCTGTCGCATACAAAATAAAAGTTTTTTTTCCTGATATGCAAATATGTGCACTGTGTGTAATTATTTTGTATATATAAATACACACATGCATGTACGTATTTAAGAAACTTTTAAATATGTTAATTGAGATTTTGATATATTTTACATTATATATAGATTAAAAAATATGTACATACATAACATTTTTCATAAATGTATACATGTACCTGTATGTGTGTATTTATATATACAAACTAATTACACACAATTAACACACAAATATATTATGCAAATAAAAACTTTTATTTTGTATGTGATTAATCGCAATACATTTTTTGAAAGCCCTATTTATAAAATAAGCAATATTTGGCATCAGCTGTTGATTGATTGTATGTTTAAATGTGTGTATATGAGGAACACTGATGGAAAAAAACACAATGAGCTACAGTCTATGTCTTTTTTTGTGTGTGTGTATTAAAGGTTGTTATCGGACACACATGCGGTGACGGGATCATGTGTCTGGTTGGAACTTTACTTCCGGTTTCTGTTGGTTTAATGGTCTGACTAGTTGCTAAACCGAACTCTTGTGCAAATACCTCGTCGAAAATAACAAATGTTTTGGTTTTCTAGGTAATCTATGTGTCGTTTATTTTGCTTGTTATAAATAAACTACTTTAAAATGACTTTGTTGTTATTTATTCTAAGCGGAGTTTAACGGAAGTTACATGTTGACCACTAAAGCCGCTTGTTTATGTTGTTACTATAAGCGTACTAAAGCGTCTATAGATGGTTTAATCGAAAACTTTAACTGCTTTAACAGGTTATCTGCAGAATGAGCTGTTATCTGCAATCGCTTTGTGTTTAACCTTTTAAACAGAGCCATTTCCATAAACAAGTGAAGCGCAGGAACTGCACCTCAGTGTCAAAGCCAATTGCTGGAGGATCCAAGTACAGAATTGAATGAGAGATTCTCTGGACTCAGAATTACCCTGAACTGTGAATGAACCCAGCGCTTCTCATAAATGAGTCGCCTATGTACCATCATCATATACTCACATTAGATTCAATGGGGAAGTACTTTAGTGCTACCGGTTCAAAGTGATTGTAAAATCTTTTCATGTTGGCATCATAAAACGCTTTGTAGAAAAACATCCATCTGTGTTTGTCAGCTTGTGGGTCAAAAAAAAGTGTAAATACCAAGAACCAAGACATACCTGAAGACTATACATAACAGCACCAAGACTTTGGGTTGGATCTTGACTTGGGCCGGTTAGCATCCACCCAGAATCTGTTCAGAGCAACCTTACCACTGCAACTTGCAAGCTTTTACTGCAGTTTTTCACAGACAAACACCATGCACATCTTTATAATTCTAGCTCTGAATTTGACATTTCAATAATGTCCACTTGTCGCACCTGCAGCAGTGGGTTGAACGGGCAGCACGTGTCTGGCCGCTGTACTCTCTGCAGATCTGCCGTGAGTCCCGGCAGCTGCTCAGTCAGAGAGATAAGAGTGTTTGAGACGCATTGACAGGATGCTCCCATTACACGCTGTAATTACAACCAGAAGCGGCAGCAAGTGTGAAAGCGGTTGATAACATCAGGTCAGGCAGTGAGCTGGAGGTCAGCGGGAGGAGGAGGGGGGGGGGGGGCGGACCCCTGACGTGTTATGTTTCAGGGGTCTATGATTTTGTGACCGCATGCCCCCAGTAACACTGTTTCTGGACACCAACACTAAATTATATGACATTTTGTGTTTTAAACACAGTACATGCATAATAGACTAATATGTTTTAAAATTAGGTCATGTTCAAAAAGTCATACAAATTTACAAAAAACTAACAAATGGCATATTTTTTAATTGTGCTAATGAGGCTTTTTATACATTTAAATAAAACTGCTGGCATGTGTTTGTTTTAAAGGTCACATAACACACATACACAGTTTCTGCTAATCTCATGTTAATCTTAGATACCTATACAGTCGCATTAAGTTATAACTTTCAAAAGGTCCTAATTTAGGTACAGATATGTACCTTTGAGGTACCATATGTACCTCTAAGGTACCAGTGAGAGTAGTAGTTCCTGGGGTCTCACTTAAAAAATGCTGTATATAAACCATCCTAAATTTGATCTCACAACCATTTCTCAAAGAAAAATGGACGTATGCACAGAAAAACTTTCGTTCAGATGTGAAATCTATAAATCCCAAATGATATTGAACTTGTGCACAGCTAATCAGTTTCAGATCTCTGCCTTTAAACAATGTCTAATTAATGTCATCGACATTTATAATAATAATAATAATTTGTTACATTTATATAGCGCTTCTCTGCAGCACTCAAAGCGCTTTACAAATGAAAGGGGGATTCTCCTCAACCACCACCAATGTGCAGCATCCACCTGGATGATGCGACGGCAGCCATATTGCGCCAGAACGCCCACCACACACCAGATTATTAGTGAAGAGGAGACAGAGTGAGCACCTGTCAATGTTTAAATATTTTTGAGCAGCAAGAATGACTTATATTACCAATAATTTAGGCTGTGTGACGTCAACTGCAGGGGCCTCATTTATAAAGCGTGCGTACGCACAGATTTGATCATACAGTGTGCGTATGTATGCTTAATAAATGAGGCCCCTGCAGTTGACGTCATGTCAGGGAGCCTAAACTCTGCCCTTTTTCCAGGCAATCGTATCACAAGTGGTTGAACAATACTTTTAAACCAGACTGTTTATACCTTACTATTTCAACATGTCGTGTAAGGGTTTTATGTTTTATAGAAACCCTGTACTGACATGAAAGAGTTTAAGGGCCATTCTACCATAACCCTAAAATACATTTTATTATTAAGCATTATTAAGTGTTACATACAACACTGAAAAAAGCATTTTTTTTATCCGTCCCTGCTCTCTATCTCTCTATATACTTTAACTTTAAATATAAAGCATAAAATTCTTTAGATATCTTTATTGTGTTGCATTTTTGTGTGTGTCCATGTCCCATCTTTTCTTTAAATTTATCATTGAAAAAGTCATAATATTTTCGATGCAAATTTTTGTCATTTCCACAGGATTTCACTTAGTTCTGTTACCCATCACGTTCCCCCCTCTGAAAATCTAGGAATATTCCACAAGTCACATTTTCAAGAGGAAGTGACATCATCTGCATCTTCTGAAGTCCATGTAAAAATCAAAAGTAACTTTTCTCATTTTCTTGTCTGTATATTTTATGATATTGATGCTATGATTGTGAATGTCAACCTTAATGTACAGTTCTGTTACCTATATTATTTCTTTGATGTTATCTGGGTTTTTTTTAAGAAAAAAATTGGTAAATCACAAGAATTTTGCTCAGTGTCTTAACGCTATTAGCACATATTTAATGCAGATATATTTCATCTATTTGCTAAATCTATGCTAAAAACTATGTTTAAAAATAAACTAGTTTATTTGACCAATGACCAATACCCATTTTAAAAAGTAAAATATGTGTGTTATTAGATTTAGTGTTGAAAAAGATACAAAATGACTACATGCAAATAGTGGAAAATGTGGAAAATAACTGGGCTGATACAATTTCAAATGCATTCAAGGAATCAATTATGTTTCATCTATTAAGTTTTGGATCTATATATCTATATCTTTCTATATGAGTGAACTCCTGCTGGTGCCATACAGTCCTTGCCTGCCACTATGGTGCACTGTAAAAAAATGCAGCATTTTTGTTAATTCAACATATATTTGATATTACTTTAACTTATAAAAAGAAGTTGAAATTGTTTAACATATTTTTTTTAAGTTATGTCAACTTTCCACAAGCCAAAACTTAAAATAATAGGTTGAATTGCCTTGCAAAACCAAGTTGTTTAAACGTCATGCTGAGTGGGTCACGAGACGTCCGGATTTCTATTACACCTTCCATTTTTATCAGATTTACAGAAAACAGATACAGCTGTACAACTCCTTTACAGAACACAGTCGAGCTTCTGGAGGTCTACAGTGGACAGAGCGAGTCACAAGCATGCAACACCACAATACATTATTGCATTATTTGTTTTTTTCTACTTTTCCCATGCATGAGAATCCAACTCTTTAACAGTCTAAATAAGCCAGAATGTATGAATTAGCATTAGACTCTCCTTCTTTAATCTGAAAGTTTGGTCAATTATTAGTAATATTTACAGTACATAAATATTATTTTTTTACCATTGTGTTTTATTGTCACAAGCATGAACGCAAAGCAATGAATTGGTTAAATACTGCACAGAATAATTAAAGGACACCAAAATAGATTGCAGTATTTCCAGAAGAGAACATAAAATGTCATAGTTTATTTGAATTTTAAGCCATCAAAACCCAATAAATGCAGAGGATAATCAGAATATTAGAGAATAATGCATAAGGTTACTCTCAGGACATTAACACCTGCTGTACTGTAGTGTGTGTGAAAAAACACAACACAGGTGAAACAAGGTCAGAAAAGGGACAACCACAGGAAATTTCCCATAAACTCCAACATAGAGTCCACAACAGCCTCTCTCTGTCGCTCTCTCACTTCTTGTTGCCCTCGACTTACCCTTATCCCCCAACCCTGGCCGGGGTGACACGTGCTGATTCCACAATCAGATCTGTCCGTTTTATTTTAAGGTCTTGACCCCGCCACCTTTGGGAATGTGAACTTTTCTTGTTTATTGGTGCCTATCAGGCCAAAATTTAAGAAGAACAGCTGTGTATGTGTGTGTGTGTGTGTGTACCTGGTAATTATCACGTTGTGGGGACCAATTGTCCCCACAAAGATAGGAATAACAGTGTTTTTCTGACCTTGTGGGGACATTTTGATGTCCCCATGAGGAAACAAGCTTATAAATCAAACAAGATGATGTTTCTTGAAAATCTAAGGTACAAGAAAGGTTTTTGTGATGGTTGGGGTTAGGGAATGGAGCAGGTAAGGGGAATAGAATATACAGTTTGTATGGTATAAAATGCATTACGTCTATGGAATGTCCCCACAAAACATGGAAACCAGAATGTGTGTGTGTGTGTGTGCGCGCGTGTGTGTGTGTCTTAGAGAGAGAATAAAAAGAGAAGTGTGTAAAATGCCTCCATTTGGCTGGACATGGATTGCTCCCATTAAGCAACAAAACCTTGTTTCACAAACAGGACCAGTCCAGATTTCACACTTGGTGTTCGACACATTCTTTAGCCTGAAGTCTCAAGAAACCCTCAAACAGCCACAATGTCAATAGAACAAATGAATGCAGAAGATGAGTGAAACCAGAGTTTGGTCCTTTCACCTGTTGTCAGTTGTAGGGATGTTAGTCAGTCTGTCAGTCAGACACTGGTATGGAGAATTGCTGAGGCGGAGCAGTGGTTTGCAGGAGCTGAGGAGATACACCGTCTCCTGTCGCCAGGCTGGATTTATGATGTTTCCTCTCACTTTGAAGGGCAGCTCTGTTTGCTTAGTCCCTGCTAACTACTTTGCATGGCCTGCCCCAGTGCATGTTCATTCACAAACCCATTCCAGTATACAGACAACCCCCACCAATCCACTTACATGCTTGAAGAAGTAACACTGGTCATTTTCTCCCTTCCATCATTTAAATGCTTCTAAAAGTGAAATTTTATGAATCTTGTCAGGAACACATCCAGATTATATATTTTACACCTCAAATGACAAGAAAGATTTAATTTGGAAATTAACGGAGGCAGAATTATCCAACCCACACAATTTCTTATCAGTACAGCACAAAAAGTCACAATATATTGTTTTTCTGGTTCTTGAATCAGATTGGCTAAAAGCCTTTTTCCAGCCCTGTGATATTCCACCATCACAGGAACCGCTTCACCGTTTGTATGATTACACCATTGATCATTTTAGAATTAGTAATGGAGGCTTGTTTAACCTCTTGAGCCGTACCGTCAGATATTTGTAACAGAAAATGCTGCCACCAGAGCAGACAGTCACACACTCATACATTACACACTCCGTGCACAAAACACTCCGTGCACAACACACTCCGTCCATGCAGCCCAACACACTCTATCAACGTGGCACAACACACTCGGTCCACGTGGCACAACACACTCAGTGATATAAGACAAAAATGCAATCCGCACACTGAACTCACAAAAAATATATTGATTTATTAAACGTTACTTCGATTTAATAAATCAATATATTTTTTGTGAGTTCAGTGTGCGGATTCCATTTTTGTCTTATATAGTTGTAGTTTTGGATTCCGGCACCTGCTAGTGTTTGGATGTGCGAAAATCTCTCTTTACAACACACTCAGTGCACATGGCACAACACACTTTGTGGACGCGGTAGAACACACTCTATGGACGCAGCACAACACACTCTATGGACGCAGCACAACACACTCCATCAACGTGGCACAACACACTCTGTCCATGCAACACACTCCTTGCACATTGCACAACACACTCCGTGCACACGGCACAACACACTCTGTGCACACAACACACTCCGTGGACAGGGCAAAACACACTCCTTGCACAACACACTCCGTGCTCAACACACTCCATCTACGTGGCCCAACACACTCAGTCCCCGTGGCACAACACACTCTGTGCACAACACACTCGGTCCACGTGGCACAACACCCTCTGTTCACATGTCACAACACACTCTGTGCACAAGGCACAACACACTCTGTGGACACGGCACAACACACTCTATCAACACGGCACAACACACTCTGTCCATGCAGCACAACACACTCTATCAACAGGGCACAACACACTCTGTCCACGCGGCACAACACACTCGGTCCACGTGGCACAACACACTCCGTGCAAGCAGCACAACACACTCGGTCCACGTGGCACAACACACTCCATGCACACGGCACAACACACTCCATGGACAGGGCTAAATACACTCTGTCCACAACACACTCCGTCCTTTGGCACAATACACTCCGTGCTCAACACACTCCATTTACGCGCCCCAACACACTCAATACAAATGGCACAACATACTATATGCACAACACACTCCGTCCACGTGGCACAGCACACCCTCTGTGCACACGGCACAACACACTCTGTGGAAAGCGCAAAAGACACTCTGTGCACAACACACTCTGTGCACAACACACTCCGTCCACATGGCACAACACACACTGTGCCCAACACACTCCGTGCTCAACACACTCCATCTACGTGGCCCAACAGACTCCATATACGTGGCACAACACACTCCATCCACGTGGCACAACACACCCTCTGTGCACAAGGCACAACACACTCCGTGCACACGGCACAACACACTCCATCTACGCAGCCCAATACACTCCATCTATGCGGCCCAACACACTCCATCCACATGGCACAAAACACACTCCGTCCACGTGGAACAACACACTCCGTGCTCAACACACTCCATCTACACAGCCCAACAGACTCCATACACGTGGCACAACACACTCTATGCACAACACACTCCATCCACGTGGCACAACACACTCTCTGTGCACACGGCACAACATTCATGGTCCACGTGGCACAAGACACTCCATGCACACAACACACTCAGTGGACAGGGCAAAACACACTCCGTGCCCAACACACTCCCTGCTCAACACACTCCATCTACGCGGCCCAACACACTCCATCCACGCGGCCCAACACCCTCTGTCCACATGGCACAACACACTCTGTGCACAACACACTCGGTCCATGTGGCACAACACACCCTCTGTGCACATGGCACAACACACTCCGTGCACACGGCACAATACAATCTGTCTATGCGGCACAACACACTCCGTGCACACGGCACAACACACTCTGTCGACGCTGCACAACACACTCTGTCCACGTGGCACAACACACTCCTTGCACACGGCACAACACACTCCGTGCACAAGGCACAACACACTCTGTGGACGCGGCACAACACACTCTGTGGACACGGCACAACACACTCCATACACACGGCACAACACACTCTGTGCATGCAGCACAACACACTCCGTGCACAACACACTCTGTCCACGCGGTACAACACACTCCGTGGACGCAGCACATCACAATCTGTGGACGTGGCACAACACACTCCGTGCACACGGCACAACACTCTCCATGCATGCGGCCCAACACACTCCGTTCACGGGGCACAATACACCCAGTCCGCGCAGCATAACAATTGGAGACCAGCATAGGGAAGCATTGAAGAGATTACAAGGCCCTGGATCAGGAGTTGTGCAGAAAGATAGTTCATTAAAATAGGGCCTGATCTTCCTGATGTTGTAAAACACAAATCGGCATGACCGCATTGTGACTGCGGCATTGAGAAAAGGAGTGGTCCAAGCACTGATCCCTGAGGGACACCAGTGACCATCTGGTGAGCTGTGTACAACGCACCCCTCTATGACACCCTAAAGGATCTATCGGAGAGGTAAGATTTGAACTATAGGGAAGGAGTACCTGTGATCCCCAGCGATGATAGGGTGGTTAGTAGGATCTGATTGTTGACTGTGTCAAAGTCGACAAGTCTAGCTGAATTACAAATCTGCTTTGCTAGCTGTAGAGCTTCCGTGACCGATAACAGTGCCGGCTCAGTGGAGTGGTTGTTTTTGTAGCCTAACTGCTTGTCAGCCAGTATGCACTTTTTGCAACAGGAAGGAAGATATCTGGTTGAAAACCGCTTTTAGTGTTTTCACAATCTGTAAGTGTCTTTGAGAGAAGGGTTTAGTGTGGGGTTTTTAAGCAGTGGATTGATCAGGGGCCTGCTTAAAATTGGATGAAAAGGTGCCAGTGAGCAGGAAGGTATTAATGATATATATCAGTGATGGTTTATGTGTGTGTTTGACACAACACACTCCATCCACACATCACAACACACACTGTCTGCAGCAGTAGGAAATCTCTGTAAAGTTCAGCTGTGGGTCAGTGTGGGCATACTCCTCCTCTCTGCCACACACACACACACACACACACACACACACACACACACACACACACACACACACACACACACACACACACACACACACACACACACATACCCATCATCCACCTGAGCGGCCTTTAAAGGGTCATGAAGATTTGGATTGGGGGGGTTGGTTAAGGGGGGGTTAAGGGACACAACTACCATATAATTCAAACAATTAAGGAAACATTTAGTTAATGGTGCGGTGTGTGCTAAGTGTGTGACTGACCTTTATATGAACCCATTTATGAACTTCTGTTTTGGTGTGTGTGAATCACACTGATCTCCGTGTGTACAAATGGTGTTTCTTATAAAGTTTTGCCACATATTGTTTGTCTTAGGCAACTGCACATCTCATGTCATCCACTTCAAATAAGCATTGATGAGAGGTCATCTACACTAGTGTTGGATGATCATATACCAGCAATCAGTAACACACACACATAAGCAGTTGCTATTGAATCAGTTGCTTGTCTGATTAATTGTGGGGTGGTTTACTATGAGATCTGGGTTACTGGGGTACTTCGAAGTTCAGAAAGAACTCTGACTGAGGAAAAACAACACACACACACAAACAAACACACAGATCAAGAAGATCTAACCAATGCTTGTTGTGATCTCTATATACCAGCACTGTATGATTCCATAGCAGAACACGAAGGGCCAGCAGGGGTTGTCTGACCTCTCCCTAATCGTGGAGTCAAACCTTGGTCAAACCCTCAGGACAGCCATGACGGAGGAGGCCGGCCGGACTCCATACGTGTGTTTAAAGCAAAGATTAAGCATTCCAGGAATGTGGTATGAAAATAAGCAGCTTTGATTGAAAACAAACAAACAAACAAAAGATTATTCATGTAATCTGATTCAAACAGAGAGGATGAATTTGTTTTGTCACATGGAAACTATACGGTCATGAGAGTTCAATTTAAACTATTATTCATTGGCCCTCGGGGCACTCTTAAAATTACTAATGGAAACATTTTGGGGCATGAGATCATAATTGCTTTAAAGGAAGAAGTTCACCTAAGAACGAAAATACTGTTAGTGTTTACTAAACCTGAAGACCTGTGTGGAGGATGCCAAAACTTTCTGTGTTAGAAAAAATAATGACACAGAGACAAAGCTTAAATCAGAATTTAAGAGAAACAATTTCAGAATTATATTTTACATTTATTGTTTTAGTAAAATAGTAAGTTTAAAATGTTGGTCCTATTCTTTAATGCATCTTCTACAAAGAGGAAGTTTTATGGGTTTGGCATGATATGAATACTAATTTGGGGGGGGGGGGGGGTGAACCTTCTCTACAAGGCCTGCCTCGGTAAAATAAAGACACTGATAGATTTTGTGTTAAGTAACGCTTAATTAAATAGATTTTTGAATGTGAAAATGTTTTTGTTTTAACCTTTATATTTCAAACAACAAATAACATACATTTCTAATTTTACAACCCAAATGGCAAAATATGTTTAATGGCCAAAATATCAAAGTTTGTATAAAATGTATAAAGTATAAAATGTAAAATATAAAAAAAAAATTGCAGTTGAAAATGTGTTTAATTTAAATCTCTTCAAACCTGTTATGTTTACAGGTTTGGCCATTTTTATGTATATTTTGCAATATATTTAATTTGAAAATATATGTTTTTGTCACATATGTGTAGATATACACATGTATATCTAAATGTCATCATCAGAATATCTCTCTCGATGTAAATAGTACAAACACTTTTACCACGGGTCTGTTGAATGCTGTATTCTGCACCTTGGGTGTGCATTATTTTCTTATAATTCAATGGCCCGTCGTCAATTATTCCTTACATAATACATCTAAAAAACAAACGTTTCTGTGATATGACAATCATGGATATGTTAATAAAATGTTATATTTTATTTGACTCACCCTCAAGCCTTGTGTATGAATTTCTTCTTTCAGTCAAACACAATGAGAGTTATAATAAATTCCAGTTTTTTAATGGCATTAAAGGGTGCCCCCTTTTTTAAGGTCGTATGAGCTTTCTGAAGCTTTAAATATGGGGCACTCTCCAAAAATTAAAGAGCCAGAATATTGTTTAATATAAGCTAACTCTGACTGTTTTTGACTGAGAGAAGAAAGTCATATACACATAGGATGACTTGAGGGTGAGTAAAATATGGTCTGAGTTTCAGTCTGGGTTGAAGGTTTCTTTAAACATACAGTACCTTAGCAAAGGCTGCCATCTAGTGGACGAGGCATGTGATATAAACTACATTAGGTGTGCAAGATCATTCTTTTGATTTTGCAGTTTCATCATTGATTAGACCTAAATAAACAGTAAGGGCACACAATCTCGAGGAAATCACTAAACATAACACATTGCGCACACGTGTTTCTTTTGCTGCCTGGTGTTAGCAGCACACAGGTTGTGGCAATAATACCCAAGAAACAACATATTGATGAAATATATCTTGAATCCACTGTAAATTGCTTTGGATTAAAGTGTCTAGCAAATTTAGTATCTTCTGGATATCTTGAATAACTTCACTTCTTCTTCCCATTGATTAATGCTGATGAGTCCGTGTTTGATCCTTTATTAGTCAATAAGTAGTGGCTCAAAGCTCAGGATCTGCCCTGGATCTCACTGCACTTTATGAACAGTAATGAGCCCATACGGCAAAAAATACATTTCTCTGGCCAAATATATTTTAATATGTAAAATAAATTTTATAAAAAGTAAAGCCTAATAAAATATATTTTTAAATATGAAAATATATTTAGTTTTAACCTTCATATATCAACATACAGTAATGTACAAAAGTCTTAGGCCACCACCCCCAGCTTTTTTGTTTTAGCAAAGTTTTAAGTCCGTCCATATTCAGATTTCAGGTATTTACTGGTTGTATTCTAATAAAGAGACTGAGAAATAATTATATATGATCACTTCCATTGCAAAAACAACAAATCTAATGGTAGCCTAAAACTTTTGCACTGTACTGTATATTTTGAAACTTATGTTTTACCCTTCTTCGGTTTGTGGCAATGTTTTTCTTCCAATGCGACACCAATATATTTCCTTTTTTTTTTAAATAGACAGAGGGCTTTATATTATTAATGCTTTAAAAATATTATTTAAATATATTTTTATATATACAAAGAAAATTGTTGAAAAAAAATATATATATATACAGTCTTGTTCAAAATAATAGCAGCACAATGTGACTAACCAGAATAATCAAGGTTTTTAGTATATTTTTTATTGCTACGTGGCAAACAAGTTACCAGTAGGTTCAGTAGATTCTCAGAAAACAAACAAGAGCCAGCATTCATGATATGCACGCTCTTAAGGCTGTGCAATTAAGCAATTAGTTGAAAGGGGTGTGTTCAAAAAAAATAGCAGTGTCTACCTTTGACTGTACAAACTCAAAACTATTTTTTACAAAAAAAAATTTTTCTGGGATTTAGCAATCCTGTGAATCACTAAACTAATATTTAGTTGTGTGACCACAGTTTTTTAAAACTGCTTGACATCTGTGTGGCATGGAGTCAACCAACTTGTGGCACCTCTCAGCTGTTATTCCACTCCATGATTCTTTAACAATTCATTCACATTTCTTGGTTTTGCTTCAGAAACAGCATTTTTGATATCACCCCACAAATTCTCAATTGGATTAAGGTCTGGAGATTGGGCTGGCCACTCCATAACATTAATTTTGTTGGTTTGGAACCAAGACTTTGCCCGTTTACTAGTGTGTTTTGGGTCATTGTCTTGTTGAAACAACCATTTCAAGGGCATGTCCTATTCAGCATAGGGCAACATGACCTCTTCAATTATTTTAACATATGCAAACTGATCCATGATCCCTGGTATGCGATAAATAGGCCCAACACCATAGTAGGAGAAACATGCCCATATCATGCTCCATGCTTCACTGTCTTCACTGTGTACTGTGGCTTGAATTCAGAGTTTGGGGGTCGTCTCACAAACTGCCTGTGGCCCTTGGACCCAAAAAGAACAATTTTACTCTCATCAGTCCACAAAATGTTCTCTTTAGGCCAGTTGATGTGTTCTTTGGCAAATTGTAACCTCTTCTGCACATGCCTTTATTTTAACAGAGGGACTTTGCGGGGGATTCTTGAAAATAGATTAGCTTCACACAGACGTCTTCTAACTGTCACAGTACTTACAGGTAACTCCAGACTGTCTTTGATCATCCTGGAGGTGATCATTGGCTGAGCCTTTGCCATTCTGGTTATTCTTCTATCCATTTTGATGGTTGTCTTCCGTTTTCTCCCACGTCTCTCTGGTTTTGCTCTCCATTTTAAGGCATTGGAGATCATTTTAGCTGAACAGCCTATCATTTTTTGCCCCTCTTTATAGGTTTTTCCCTCTCCAATCAACTTTTTAATCAAAGTACGCTGTTCTTTGTACAATGTCTTGAACGACCCATTTTCCTCAGCTTTCAAATGCATGTTCAACAAGTGTTGGCTTCATCCTTAAATAGGGGCCACCTGATTCACACCTGTTTCTTCACAAAATTGATGACCTCAGTTATTGAATGCCACACTGCTATTTTTTTGAACACACCCCTTTCAACTAATTCAACTAATTGCCCAATTGCACAGCCTTAAGAGCGTGCATATCATGAATGCTGGGTCTCATTTGTTTTCTGAGAATCTACTGAACCTACTGGTAACTTGTTTGCCACGTAGCAATAAAAAAATATACTAAAAACCTTGATTATTCTGGTTAGTCACATTGTACTGCTATTATTTTGAACAATGTGTGTGTGTACATATATATACACACACACACACACACATATAAAAAAATTCCAAAATATAACATCAGTAACATCGGTACCTGTAATCTTTAATATAAAATTCAACTTGAAATTAATCCTAAATCAAACATTCTTATGATAAAAAAAGAGGTCAAAGCACTACAGGTAAAATGATATTAAGATGTTAAAAAAGTTTTAATCAAAGCAATAATCCCAGCAAAGTTATTAAAAGCCACATAACAATCAAGAAACAGCAACTGAACTTCAATACTTTGGCTTTATTTACACCATTGCATGAATTTCAAAGACACACATTCAGCCAGCATTCAGGAGTGAATGCCCTGCACACTCAGACACAGCACAGATACATTACATAACGTCACATTATATTACACTGATATGGGCATCCTCCCAGATATAGGTACGTTCCTAATAGACAAGATGAGAAATGATGGATTTAAAGAATGTGCAAAAAGGTTTTCCTTAAACCCACATACCATCAATAAGAAATGTTTATCAAATCTTTACATATTTAAACGTCCCAACAGTTACTGCAACAGCCTTTGGTTATCTTTGGTATTTTCTTCATTCACAGAGACACTTTTGGTCTGATGATTTTCTTTTCTGTTTTGTTTAAGAATAATAATTTCTATTTATAATTGAACTAAAATTGTAAAACCTACATAAAATATCATTTAAAAGGAAGAAACAGTTGCATGAAAACTGCAGTATAAAACCCACACCACCCAAAGAGATCAAATACTGAAGCTAAAAACATCTGAATATCAAATTCAGATAAAGTCATCCGACACAAATGCCATCACCCATTACATCTTACATTATTATTCTTTAGCTCTTTATATGTACACTACACATTTATGCTGGCTGAATAATAAATAGTTCTGCTGGTATATCTGTGGTGTGTTCACAGCCCTTATACGAACACAGTGAAGTAAACGTCTCTCCCCATACGTCAGTAGTCCAGTAGTTCAGTTCTCCATGTTTGAGTAAGCATTCACTGCCCGTTTCCTCCCTCTGATCTTCAGAGATCCGTAACGTGCCTGTGACCAATGGATGACAATAATTTGTTACCATGACTACAGTCATGCCCACAGCATGCATCAGGACACATTAATCTGTCCTAAGAATCACTCTTAAACTCAGAAAAGAATAAATGCAGGACTAAAATATTCATTCTGATTGAATACTTGGACATTACTTTGATATAACTAATCATATATAAATCCTACATGAACCAGTATTGTGTATTATGTATTTGTACAGACAGAAACTGTAATGGCAATAAAAAATTCCCTGTAATTTCCTTAAAAAATATTTACAGTAAACACATTACCTACAGGTAAGTTTATTTTGGTATTGGAAAAGTTTGGTACTAGTTTTTTTGTATAAATTAAAGTCCCCCTGCTGTTTCTATTGTTGTTTATATGTCTATGCAATGCTTTTAATATGCTTTAAGACAACCATCATTCAACACCATTGCTAATTATTTTCTCCATAAAATTTGAGTTTTCTAAAGACAGACTGGAAACCCCAGTTTGCATAGGCTTAGCACTGAAACGATCACACCACTGCTGATTCACCTCTCATTATGCATTGTGTTAAACCAAACTTAGCAGCTATGTCTCAAACTGCCGAATGTAGCATCTATGTACATCTATGGTCCGAGTGGTGCAAATGAGTGGAGGCGGGGACTAATTTGCATAATTATGGTTCCACGTATATTAAAGGGACAGTTCGGCCAAAAATGATATTAAACCCATGATTTACTCACCCCCAAGCTGTCCGAGTTGCATATGTCCATCGTTTTTCAGACAAACACATTTTCGGATATTTTAGAAAATGTTTTAGATCTTTCAGTTGATTAAATGTAATGTTACAGGGTCCACCCATAGTCCACGACCTTCAAGTCCAAAAAAAGTGCGTCCATCCTTCACAAATTAAATCCAAACGACTCCAGGATGATAAACAAAGGTCTTCTGAGGGTAATCCGTGCGGTGTTGTTGTAGAAATATCCATATTTAAAACTTTATTCACGAAAATAAATACCTTCAGGTAGCGCCGCCATCTTAGTCGCGTCCGCATTCAGGATGAGAGCTTACGCAGCCTACGGAGACTACTCTGCTGCTGCTCTGTGCCCCCGCCCTCCGAATTTGTCATATGTCACTAAGAAAAGTGTGTACACTACGCTAATACTCTCTCCTGAATACAGAGGAGTCTAAGATGGCGGCGCTACCGAAAGGTATTTATTTTCGTTAATAAAGTTTTAAATATGGATATTTCTACAACAACACCGCGCGGATTACCCTCAGAAGACCTTTGTTTATCATCCTGGAGCCGTTTGGATTTAATTTGTGAAGGATGGACGCACTTTTTGTGGACTTGAAGGTCGTGGACTATGGGTGGACCCCGTAACATTACATTTAGTCAACTGAAAGATCCAAAACATTTTCTAAAATATCCGAAAATGTGTTTGTCTGAAAAACGATGGACATATGCAACTCGGACAGCTTGGGGGTGAGTAAATCATGGGTTAAATATCGTTTTTGGCCGAACTATCCCTTTAAATGCGTAAAGGGTGTAGTTACAGTCAAACTATTTTTAAGCATAAAGAAATTACTGAGATAGGAAAAATGTTTACTGTAAGAATGTCAGATTAAAGTCAGAGTGATGCAGTAATTTAGTTGTTGTCAATTGGCATAAGGGCTGGGCGATAGAGCTAAAAGGTTTATCATTGATATAATGTGTTATATCATTCAATAGCGATAATTATTGATACATTTTATGAAAAAGTTTTAATTTAACCACTGTATGCTTTATTAACACACTTTATTAAGGCAAACAATAAAAATTTTAGTTTAGCAGCACAAACATTTTTGTATATCTTACATAAAGATTAGATCTATAAATGCTCTCTCTGGAGCATTTTCATCACCATAAGTAAGGGATAATGTAGAGGCAGCCGGTAGTTATCGGGAAATAAGCCCCGACAGTGTGATCAGGACCCGACGCGAAGCGGAGGGTCTTGTATCACACTGAAGGGGCTTATTTCCCGTTAACTACCGGCTGCCTCTACATTATCCCGCTTATTACACGGCTACTTGTCACATAAGAAAAAAAACTGGACATGAATATGAATTTGAAACATTTTATTGGCATATTTGTTTTAAATTAACATTTTTATCCTTCCGCGAAACTTTGCACAGATGCATAAAATGATCGTAATACCTTATTAAGATCCTCTGCTTCATACTTGTCTGTCTCCATTTTTTTCTTTGAGAAGTTTTAATGCCCATTCTGTATTTTTTTGTGTGTTGGCTTCGTAGCTGTCATGCTCTATTTTGTCAAGTTCAGTGTCAGTAAGCTCTCTGTGTCTTGTCGTGGTTGTCCAGTGTTTGTCACAAGATGGCGCCAAACAAACAGTAATCTTTATTGATCTTTATTGGCGCGGAGCGATCTTACTCGTAAAAGTAGTACCGGCTATGCGTTATTATTTTGGAGCGGTTATTATTCGAAAAGAACGAACCTGCAAATGTCTCAACTGACCAATCAGAATCAAGCATTCCAGAAAGCCGTGTAATAATGTTTGATAACTGTCCTTTGTTCTAAACTCTAAACACAATGGTGGATCGGCTACTTTTTTACCTACATTTTTTAATGTACTGTAAATGTTGCCAAATCAGTACGGCCTGGTAGAGTAATAATTTGAATAAGAAATCATTTGTATTTCGTATGTGTCGAACACTGCCATCCGTGCGTAGCCACTTTGAAAGCTACGCTAACGCGTGCACGTGCGAGCCGGACGCGGAAAAGTACCTGGCCCACAAGTATGCACAGCTTACACACAACATTGTTGTGAGGCTGGTCAGACATTTTACACATTTTCGTGCTTTTTCCTGTTACAGGGCAATGGTGCAACTGAACCCCACCACAGCAACACTTGTTATTGGCTCTTTGCTTGTCACTCGCAGCACGCTCCTTTATCAGGGCATATAATAGGCTGTTTAAGATCTAGGAATGGCGATGTAATGTAGTCCAATGCAGTTTTAGCAATGCATTAACAGGCATCATATCTTGCAGCATATTGTTCAGTTGATTGCAGATGCTCAAACAGTGCTGAGTGAACGATGGAATGATTGTATTATTGTTTTAGTTTCCCATTAGGAGTGCGTAACTACTAATCTACTAGTTTTACCAGTGATTTTAAGGTATGCATGCAGTTTAACTGGATTTTCTGAAAATTAACTTGATGATTCCTTCACTAATAATAAACATACATTTGCAAATAAAGCATCCATATTTGTCCATGTTGATTAAAGTATTAAAGACTTAAAAAGTGTAAAATAAAAAAATATAGAACAGATAAAAATGTGTGATTAATTTGTGATTAATCACGAGATAAGTCATGACAAACATGTGATTAATCTAGATTAAAAATTGTATTCAATTGAAAGCACTAGTTAAAGCGATCAAATTATTGACTACAGAGGGACTTTAAACTTGCTTTTAAACTACGAACGTAATGTGTTTTGTTTTTAAAGTGTGAACAGCTATCTGAAAATAAATTACAATACCAAAATATTGTAATTTTCCAAAGCAAAATGTATGAATAATAATGAATGATTCAATCTGTGGTTAGTTGCAACTAAAGATCTACAGCTTAGAGAGCTGAAAATTAGAGCTGCTGTTGTAATGTAATTTCAATTTGAAATCAGCCCATACATTACATTTCAGTGAAGGTAAATATATAATATCATCTTTCAGTACTCACATCTCTACGCATTTTTGAACGTGTGATTTTGACGCTCTGAGATCGTCTGAGGCCGTGCTGAGAAACGGCTTCATCTTCAGAGTACACGGGTTTCCCTTCGTCATCGCTCCTGTCATCATCATCGTACTGAGA
This sequence comes from Paramisgurnus dabryanus, assembly GCF_030506205.2. Lineage (NCBI taxonomy): Eukaryota > Metazoa > Chordata > Actinopteri > Cypriniformes > Cobitidae > Paramisgurnus > Paramisgurnus dabryanus. Next base: position 63,210,515 of record NC_133337.1, on the reverse strand, counting down.
ATAATACTCTGAAAAACACAAATATCACTCACTTACTTCTGATTAAATATAAAGCCAAAAAAGAGAAAATAAATGATAGATCAGGGTTGGGTTAAACATTACAGCATTAACTGATCTAGACCAATATATTTTTTACAAAAGCAAATAGAGAGAGTGAGAGAGAGAAAGAGTGAGAGAGATTCAGTGCTGGTTTCAGTATGCTCTTGGCACCATCTTGTCTGGGCTCCCAGGGTAACACTGGGGACTAGGCAGAGCCAGCCTGTGCCAGGACACCCAACCCTAACACAGCCCAAGCACTCTCTATCATTTAAAATAACATGATCAAAAGATAAAAACTTAACACCACACCACAACACAAATAAGGAGGTCTACAATGATACTATGCTTACAATTCTCAATTCCACCATCAGGGGGCAGAATGTATACAGAAACCTAATGTTTCGAACACTTTTCTTTGTTTCCGCACCCACCTACTGTTTCCAATTATTATAACATAACTTCATTGAGATTTGGCAAAAAAGTTATCCGCTTCTTGTGTTATGATGAGATTTTCTGCAGGCTAAGCAAAAGAGAACTTAAAGATGATCAATATGACACCACAGCCGACAGGTCTTTGTTATGGTCTGGGGAATGCTAGCAGCTTTCAAGTCCAATTCAACCTTTAACAAAGATAAAGATAAGTTCTCTCATATCTATATCTGAAATTAATTTGATTTGTGCTGATAGGTTGAGGATCTGATTATAAAACAGTATACAGTATATACAGCCATGAAAAAAATTTTAATGGTCCCTTTCTAGTTTTTCTAGATTAACTTATGATAGTTATGTGTTTAAGTAAAATAATTTCTGCCAAATTCTTAATAAAAATAATATTTTATTTGCATTCATTTACTGAAAATTGACAGAAAACACGGTCAAAATAACAAAAAAACAAGTTTTTTCGATCTTCCAATACTGCAGAGAAAACAAGTTCAAATTCATTTTCTCAACAACAAAAACAATATGCTATATTTTTACATGCATTTTAGGAAAAATTCAGATTTTTTGTCTTTTACATTTGCTGTTTGGTGAATTTGTCACTCCCGAGGTTTACTTTTGTTGAAATTCAACAGACATTGGACTGAAATGGCCACAATACATCTAGAAATAATCTAAGTCAAAACCACCAAAAAGGGGTGGTCTCTTATTTCTTTCCACAGCTGTATAGTTGCCATTGATATATAGAGAAAGATATAGAGATATAGATATATATAGCCCAACCTGAGCTACCAGTCCTCAATAGAGCCGTTCACACATCACAAAATAAATATGGAGGCCAACCCCTCAAAAATCTGTTATGGTTCAACGGTTCAAAATTCAGGTCTGAAGTATTGCATGTAATTTGATGCAAAACACAACTGGTAAGTCTCTTTTTGAATAATTTGCATAATTTCATGTTACTTATGATTAGGGATGGGAATTGATAAGAATTTAACGATTCCGATTCCATTATCGATGTTGCTTATCAATCCGATTCCTTATCGATTCTCTTATCAATTCTCATTGGGTGAGGGAATAAGTACAAATTTGTATGTTTGTATTAACTCGCTTTAATATCTGTTCAGAAGACACAGAACAGAGTATACACACATTATGTCTAGCAACCTCATGAACAAACTTAAAAGTAGGTTAGCTACTTCTTAAAGTAAAGTCCAGGGACCTATAGTCTAGGGCAGTGTTTCTCAACCAGTAAATGTGATAGGACTAGGAATTAATAAAACAGAACTAGACTGACATAAAACCTGCAACTTTTGGTCATGCATGCATTTGTTATTTTCTTTTAAAGACATGATGCTGGAAAAAATACAGCAAATAAACCTACCGAAATGCAGAGGCATCTACTGTTGCAAACGGATGCAAACCCTTTACCACAAACTTAGTCACTGCTCGGCAGAGGGGGACACTACTTGAGTATTTTAGTTTCATTTTCTGTGTTGTCTTGGAAAAAAATTACTTTACTTTACTAACAAATGTTCACTACATTCTAAAGCATAGAATCATACTGTGTATTTATATTGCATATTAAAATTGATTTAATACATAATTACATAAAAATTGTGTACTTTTACTTTTCTTGAGTAAAAGTACTTTTTACTTAAGTAAAAAACATTACTAGATTTTTAATGTACTTAAATATTAAATATAAACCAAAAACTTGAAATTATGAAATGTAGTGGAGTTACAATTATGATAATATTTGGAATGTATGTTTTCAAAAAAATACAAAAACACTGATAAAATACAAATACTTGAAAATGTACTTTTAAATAGAAATACTTAAGTAGTGTCCGCTTCTACTGCTCGGTGAAATGTGTTTATCCTCGCCTCGGTCATTTTATTCCTCCCTGCCTCTGTAAACGGAGTAGCTAGAGGTCCACGAGAGATACTTTCTGCAATCTCTCTGAGCCAGTGTGAGAGCCAGCCAGACTCTGGCCGTCAGCAATTTGATGGACAATGACACCGGATATTATCCGTATAGTAAAAGTTTACATAATGAAATGGCGCTCACATTAACATTAACACATTACCTTCTGCATTAATAACAGATGGCGTCCCGTTAGCTCCGCTGGTGCTGGACTCACTGGTGTTGTTGTGTATAGTGTATCAAACACGCGACAGTCCTGCAACGCGACCGTATTGTCTTATGTTCGCGTGAAATATAAGTTACTGATTCAACTGTTTCAGTGTTTCGCGAAGCCTCGCTCTGCCCACCACAAAATATAACCAAACTATGGATCGTTCTGCCTCGATGCAATGTTTGCTGCGTTCTAAACCAAAACAACACAGCGTGTGTGTGACGTCATTTGCAACGAGCGGAACCGATAAGCGGAATCGTTAAGCAGGCATGCTTACGGTTCAATGGAATCGATTCACTGGGAACCGGTTCTTAAGTAGAACCGGTTCTCGATTCCCATCCCTACTTATGATCAAGCGTAAGATCAAGTTGTGCCGCACAAGCCCTGAAAAGTGAAGCCAAAATGTCTCGATCGCCCCCAAGTGACTGGTCCTAGTGTAGGTCATAAACCCCGCCTCCCCCATGTAATTCAACATGAGTCCTACTAAACAATTTAATTACACTTCAATTATCTTTTTTCAAAAGCTGGTTTCTGTCATTTACTGTAGAATTTATCACGCTGATGTAAAGTTATTGTTTTTTCAAAATACGTTTTTAGTTAGTTATTTAATGCAATAAAAACGGTGGTTTCACGTCATGATTGACAGCTGTGATATGCGCATTTTGCGAGCCTTGAGTTTGCGGCTTTACTTCCTGCTCACTACTGCGCAAGACTGGTCTCGAAATCGCTACTGCGCAGACTCAAGACCAGAGATGTCAGCGCCGTATCGGGACACTGGCGGCTTCACTTTTCACCAATGGAAGAAAGCGAACGTGAGTCGTCCATCTTTTTTTTACAGTCTATGCTTAAGATCAAAATCACTTTTTCAGAGCCATAATGCAGATTCATCACATAATAAATAACTTGATCCTGTGATATCTAGAGGCGTTTTAAAGCAGTCGTCAAAGCTGACCTCTGCCTCAACACTAAGCGAAACCTGACAATAAATGACAGGTGAATAAATAACACTCTTACGTTTCTCTTTACACCTCCTCTTTCAAATTCAAACTACAATTAGCAGCTGGCTTGATCCGTCAGGATCATTCACCTTGGCTTTGAGGATCTGAGAGGGAATGGCATTTTGGAGAAGCTGGCTTTCTGACGGCTTCATTGCAGACGAGATGGAAATGACCTGGATGCCGGCAGAATTTCAAACACGACGGGCGCATTAGCATACCCAGATAGAGGCACATTAGGTATTCCGCTCAGAAGCACCCAAGCCGTTTTTTTCTCTTCTTCATCTTCTCACAAAGCGGCACTAGACCTTTCATGCTACGAACGTGCAGCCATTGCTTATTACCCTTCTGTTCTCCAGACAAAAACCAAATACATTTCCCATCGACTCTAAAGCCAACACTGTTTTAAAATCCAGCAGAAGTGTGAGATTTGCCTGAGATATCATTACTGAAGCTCTGTGTGCGTTTTTTTTTTCGACACTACTGAAAAGCATCCTCACAAATCTCGCTTTATTCCCAGCTACCGTTAGGTAACGGCATACTAAGGCTGTGTCCAAAGCCTTAAAAATACAACCCTTGCAGGCAACAAGGCACTTGCGAATGCAGTGTTTGCATTACACCCGTGTACTACGATGCTTTTGCTTGGTTGTTTTATGAAGGCAATTTTTTTTATTTTTCTTTGCTTTGTATCCCACAACTCGGAGTGTGCAGTTTGGGAGTTAAAAAACTGACTTCTGTCACGGTTCAATTACATTTCTTCCAAGCATTGTTATTATAAATATTTGCTTGGACAGCTCTGAAATTCACTTTCAATTATTCTACATCAGGGGTGTTCCTAGGGTGCCCACTAAATAATATGCCACAAATTACAGCATATTGTGCTGTATTATTTAAAAAAAACATATTTTTAAACGGGGAATATCACAACAAATTTGACACTATAAAACAGATCTAAAGTATTTAGGTTTAAAAATGTACAAAAGCAGCAGCTCAATACAGTTCAATAGCATCTGAGAGTCCAAATTATGGTAAGCATGAACTTAAAGGAATATTCAATTTTCTTAAAAGAAAAATCCAGATAATTTACTCACCACCATGTCATCCAAAATGTTGATGTGTTTCTTTGTTCAGTCGAGAAGAAATTATGTTTTTTAAATAAAACATTGCAGGATTTTTCTCATTTTAATGGACTTTAATAGACACCAACAATTAACACTTAAATCAACACGTAACAGTTTTTTTTCAACGGAGTTTCAAAGGACTCTAAACGATCCCAAACAAGGCACAAGGGTCTTATCTAGCAAAACGATTGTCATTTTTGACAATAAAAATAACAAATATACACTATTAAAGCACAACTTCTCGTCTAGATCCGGTCCAGCGCGACCTAACGTAAATGCGTAGTGATGTAGGGAGGTCACGTGTTACATATATAAAACGCACATTTGCGGACCATTGTAAACAATAAACTGACACAAAGACATTAATTAGTATCATTCCACATACAACAACGTAGGAACGGTCCTCTTTCAACACACTTGTAAACACTGGGGCGGAGTTTCGCGTTCGTCCTCTGTGACCTCTTGACGTCATGACGTATTGCGTGGGGTCACGTTGACGCATATCGACCGGATCTGGACGAGAAGTTGTGCTTTAAAAGTGTATATTTGTTATTTTTATTGTCAAAAATGACAATCGTTTTGCTAGATAAGACCCTTATGCCTCGTTTGGGATCGTTTATAGTCCTTTGAAACTCCGTTGAAAAAAACTGTTACGTGTTGATTTAAGTGTTAATTGTTGGTGTCTATTTAAGTCCATTAAAATGAGAAAAATCCTGCAATGTTTTCCTCAAAAAACATAATTTCTTCTTGACTGAACAAAGAAAGACATCAACATTTTGGATGACATGGTGGTGAGTAAATTATCTGGATTTTTCTTTTAAGAAAATGGAATATTCCTTTAATAACCGTTTTATTTATAAAGGGGTCCTTGTAACGGTACGTTCACACCAGAAGTGAATGAAGTGTTAAGCGCATCTTTGTTGGATATTCGCACTGTGTTAACCAATCAGGAGCTTGCTCTAGTAGTGACGTGATTACACTTAGCGAGGCAGAAATACAAAACAACAATGGAGGCAAAATCATCATCGCTGTATATCGACAGCCGGAGCTATATATATAGCTAGCTAAAGCAGACAAATTGAGCGGATTCACGTCTGAATTTTACGTGTAAATAACGTTAATAAAGCGTCCAACTACGGGCAAAAAGCACAATTTATTTGCTTGGTGTAAAGGCACAGTAAGTGGTCCGTGACGCCAAAATGTTTGAGAACCCCTGTTCTAGATCATATGATGTTTTGGTGCACCCCAAAATGAAAGTTGTCACAGAAAGTGGTTGCACTGCTTTAGACAGCTATAGACTTACTTCATAAGACATCTATAATTAGTTTGTTTTTGTAATTTTGGATTGCCAAAAGCTTGGAATCACTTTCATTAAATGGAAAAGTGTGGCCAGCACATTCTGCAACATTTCACCATTTGTTCCACAGAAGCAAGAAAATCATTCATGATAGGACTAAGATTCAACAATATAAAATAACTGAACTATACCTTTAAGTCAATCACTGACTATGCTACAAGGTAGCTGAAGCATAGCCAGAGACTGTGAAGAACCAACATTTACAGAAATACAGGAGGGTGTGTTAATAATAAAAAGAGGTAAAACTTACCAGCTCCATCAGGTTGGTCCTTGTTGGCTCTTCTGGCCGGGTTGTTGCTATTGTATTGCGCGTACTCATCATCCTGAGAGATCTGGGTAAGATCTTGCATGCTGAAGCTTCGGAGTTTGTCTGTGATGGCACCTTGACCCTGTGAAAACAAAAAACACGACACCTATCAGCACTGAACGGTTTTCAACTGAGCACAACAACATTGAATGGACATCCGTGACGACATGCATGTGTATAAATGAATTCATACGGACAGATAATTTAGGCTCTGTTCCAAAACCCAGTGATAAAGTCTGCTGTCTACTGCCTACATAAACAGCTGCTTTCAATGACAGCATGCACCAAAATAAACACAAGTGTTTATTCTCACAAGTGATTGATTTAAACACTATGTATAGAGAGCAACATATATAAATAACTGTATAACAGTTCCACAAGCAATGTGCTTGAAAAAAAATTCATCAAGAAACGCATAACAAAGATAACAACCATGCTATTAATATAAATAAACATAGCACACAATATTGTGTTTATTTTAACTAGACTAAACTATTTACATCATTACATTTTGGTACCTATTAACTGTTTCTCAACCAGGGTTTATTTTTAAGTTGCAAGCCAGCACCAGCCTTTATGATTTTCACAAAAGTTTAAACCCTTCCAGAAAATGTTCTTCTTTAAAAATATAAACATACAATATATCAAAAGAAAGAACAGACCCTGTGCTTAAAAAAAAAAAAAGGTTTTATCCTATCTTCATTCTCTTATCATCACTTATCAATATGGGTAGGTTTCTTCAAGAATATAAAGTTTTGCGCAAAAAGCTGAGGTAATTGCATTTTTGAGATCAGATTCAGGGCGATGATCAAAACGTACACTGACTTTTAACTGTTTTTGGATCAGTGGGTGCTTTGGTGTTTTATAAATTAGAGCAGCACCTAGTGGATAATAGCTGAAATATTAATTGCTGTTATCAAATTGGCCAAAGCAACATAAACTGTGAATAATTTTTCATTACATTCAAAGTCAATGCTAAACAACGCAAATAGACACGAATCGAGCATAGACACAGATTTCTGCGAACATGCAATATTCGCCTGTATCGCATCTTATGCGCAAGTAAAAAAATTGCAACTTGACCATGAAAATTCTGATGTATCTAAAAAATGGATAAGAATATTGTTTTAATTCATGTAATTGGCAATCCTGCAAGTGATCTAGAGCGAGTAAAGCAATGCAAATATTTGCTTTGTTTTCTGCCTTCTTGCCTACATGACCGCTCCCTAGATTTCCAAACAGAGCTTCACTGAGCACAAAACATTAGAGAAACTACACAAAACATTGTCTGGATGGGAGCGTTTTAAGGCCTAATGGCAATATGGCATGATGAAACTATTGATAATTAGTGATTAGCCATCATGTGTTGGAGTAAAATCAACAAAAGAAAAAAAAAACTAATAATACTAGAAACTCAAGTGGCAAATGATGTAGCTTCCACATGCAGTACAGATTCATGCGTCATTACCTGAACTGAAGACGGTCAGAATTCAGTACTCCTGTACAGCAGTACACATCAGTGATAAAACATCAGCATTAAAGAGGATTTAACAAACAAACAATAAACCAAGAACATCCATGATCAGAAAAATATGGCTGTTAAAATGTGCCTGTTACATACTCAGTGGCTCCACTTCAGAGAGACATCATTCAGTTAAACAAAGAGTCAGAGCGGGACAGTGGTGCTGTTCAGCATCTCTGTGTTCACTGCTATTACAACATCAGGCTTATTATATTAATGCTCCACTAACAGTAACACTAATGGCCTGGGGTTGTTTCACAAGGAAACAGTGACCTTTACTTGCGAGTCAAAGTCATTAGTGTATCATTTATTACTCATGCTGCGCTCTGTGCCGGCACACATATGCTCTTCATCGTAAGACACAAAGTCAACATAAAACGACATTCACAAGCCCAAGTAAGGCAACATGAGGAACATAAAATAAAATCTATTTTATTAATCTGTAAAATTTGTGCAGTAAATTACTGAATTATGGAAAGCAGGCGTTACATGCTAATATAAGCTGTGCATATAAAGAGATTAGATGCAAAAACCCTCTAAGTGCGCCTGACATGTTTTCCCACAAAGGTAAAATATTAGATTACACAATCTACTATTCACAAAAGTTACTCACTGTGTAAATGCAAAAAGAACAGTATATTTACATTCAGTGATGTGTACACAATTGCAAAAGCTTTTATAGCAGGAAATATGCAATATAAGTTAATGCCATTGAAGGTCAATTATTTGCGTGAGTAGGGCTCGTGTGAGTGAATTAAAGTAATCGTTATCATCTGGTGATGTGGACACTAATAAAGTTTTAATTATAGCAAACGTTATAGATATCGTTAAAGTGTGAACGTCCCTTAAGCTCCTAAGACTCCTTATTTGGCTTGCCTTTTATTTAGATTTCTACCAGCTATTTTGGGGTTAGGAAGAACCAGTAAATATAATAACCGTGTATTGGTCCATGTTTGTTTACAACAGGTTCCAGTTACACAGAATTAAGTATTATGGTGCAAACAACAAAAAAATTGATGTCCACATATGTGGACATAAAGGTCTTAGGAGGTTAAAGGGGACATTTCACAAGACTTTAAGATGTCAAATAAATATTTGGTGTCCCCAGAGTATGTACGTGTCGTGAAGTTTAAGCTCAAAATATCGCCCAGAATAATTAAATATAGCATGTTAAAATTGCCACTTTGTAGGTTTAACCCAAAAACAGCACATTTTTGGTGTGTCCTTTAAATGCAAATGAGCTGATCTCAGCACTAAATGACAGTGCCGTGGTTGGATAGTGCAGATTAAGGGGCGGTATTATCCCCTTATGACATCACATGGGAAGCCAAATTTCAATGAGCTATTTTTCACATGCTTGCAGAGAATGGTTTACCAAAACGTAGTTATTGGGTTGATCTTTTTCACATTTTCTAGATTGATAGAATCACTGCACCCAATTATAGCACTTATACATGAAAAAAGTCAGAAGGCCGAGATTAAGCACAAATCAAAGCGAATGTATTTGATAAACAAATAATACTTGCAAAGAGCATTCGGGTATTCTATAATAATATCATTATCTAATTTTTTGACAGAAGTGGCGTTTATCTAGCCTAGAAATCTAGACGCACCCTAGCGGCTGCAATATATATTTGCTGCCAGGGTTTAGTCTAGGCACTCACAATACACTTAACAGCTCCAAAAACCAAAATTTGGTCAGGCCAATCACATCGTGTGTAGCGTCTGTGGGGCGGGCTTAACATGATGACGACAGAGCTGCAACGGTTCCTACTTGAAAACAAAGAATGGCTGCTGCTACTGGCGAACAGCTTTCTTTTGAAGCGGCTTTGGCCGCGACTCTGGAGGACTTAGACTTATGTTTTTCTTTGAGAGAAGAGCAAATAACCCTACTGAAGTCCTTTTTAAGCAAGAAAGATGTGTTTGGAGTTTTGCCGACTGGTTACGGTAACTACGTCACCTTCTTCGTTGCTCTGATTGGTCATAGCGCTATCCTATTGAAGCAGAGGCATTTTGAGGGACAACCTTATATCCCGCCCCTTGCATTGAGCCGTTTGTGTGAAGAGTTGCCAGACCTTACATCTTGATGTAGGTCTGGCTAACCAGGCTAGCGTTTATCGGCTTTTGCATCTGAGCTCCTCATATTACCGTGAGAACTGTTGAGAAAGACTGTTACCTCATCCCAAGTCATGCCTGAAAATGTATCTTGCTATTGCTATTTAAGTTATTAAATTTGGTTAAATTCTTTGAAAAAGGATGCACAATAAGACCAAAAATGTCTTTAAGAAACAGGCTTGCCATTGATTTCACATGGACTTCTTAAAAGCAGGACACATTATACTACAGACAATTTCAATAATATAAACCAGACGAATATATATAAACAGTCCAAAATAATCTTGCCTACAAAGACACAGACAAACAGACTGACAGACACACTTGCCTTGACAGCTGCAGATACAGCCGCAGTGGCAGCGATGCTCAGCCCCTGCCTGCCAAACTTCACCATGGTTTCATAACTCCGTTCCTTTGCCTGGACTATGTAGTCGTCAATTTCCTTCAAGAACAACAGCAAAGCAAAAAACAATGAGTGAAAGCTTATGCAAATATGGTTTGGCAAATTAGTAAAGCAGTACAGAATCAGTACTTCTCAACTATTGGGTCATAGCCAAAATTTTAAATGTAAGGAAGGAACTGCTATTACGATGAATGGAGGGAAATGCAAAGCTCAATATGGCCACCCTGGTGTTGGAAGTCCAGTATCAGTTAAAGGAAACAATCATCAGTGGATATAGATAGACTGATGATTCTCTGAGGGAGGGGCTTTGTATGGTCTTGTAAGGCGCTTACCAACCTGAGCACAAGTGCAGTAGCAGAAACGACCTTGAAAAAGGTGGTTTTAGTGCAATTTAAGTGTTAAAAACAAAAAAGTTATGGTGCAGTTAATATCAGGTTTAATTGTTGGTCAGAAAAATGTGACCCGTGCTGGCAAAATGAGTCGGAATGCGCAGAGGGTAATTTTGAGCTAGAGGCAAAAGAAAATATAAATGTCAACTTGGGTCGACATTGAGGTTTTCAAAATAATAGGTAGATTGAGGTTTTCATAAAATAGGTACATTAATCCCTCATCTAGCGATCTCAATGCTCTAAATAGTCATTAAACATTTTAAATGATCTTTATTTGTACATTTTCTGAGAGGTGTAGCATCCTAAATGCTTAATTTAATACAGGGTCTCCAACCTTTTTGTGAGCAAGGGCTACCATAATGGACAAAACAATATGGGCTACTTTTTTAAATACGGTCTACTCAAAAATGTTCTTTTACTTGTTGATTTTTCTTTATTTTACTTGTTGATAAATTCTATCATTGTGTAAAATGTTAATATACATAAAAGAAGCTATTAATAGAATGTGCTTTGGGGGCAGCTCACAGACTCCGTGCGGGCAAACTGGTGCCCATGGGTCAATGTTGGAGACCACTGATCTAATACAAAGATGTGGGCATCCACAGGACTGCTTGATGTTAAGAGTTTTAAGAGCGATAAAAAATTAAAACAATCTTCCTAACCCACGCTACCCTGACATATACACAGAATTACAGTTTTTAAAAATATCTGTTTTGTTTTTGAACCTTTTAAATCTTTAACTTGATTTTTCTCCAAATTGACTTTGCTGACTCGGTCAACTTTGCTGAAGCTCTGTCATTTTTTGTCAGATTTCAACAAATCATACATCATTTTCAAGTTTTTCAAATTCATTTCAAATTCATTTTTTGAAAATTTGCTCATTTCAACTCAATTTGCCAGCACAGGTACAAATGTTGTTTAACTGTGATTTTAGCACATAATTTTACAGAGAAGTGTCTACCAACTCAAGTAGATAAGATTTGGTCTTGCATGACAAGCATGGCTGCCGAGGGGAGCAACTAAGCCAGAAATAAAGTTACCAAAACCAGATACCAATATTTATAATTTTGTCATTTGGACATTTTGGAATGTTTATGCACTAGTTTCATTTAAATTTGGTGAAAAACCTAGAGCTAATTTGCAAAAGTAGGTTTTGCAAAACACAAAATGCTGAAATTCTCCATAGACATCCGTATTTTTCTTAAACCAACGATTTCAATGATTGATAGGATAGTTAAAATGAACCTGTTTGAAAACAATCATTATTTTTTATCAAGTCTGTTTGGTAAGGCTAGTGGTGCAGAAATGACACACTTATCCTTTAGGGACGAGTTTTATTACGTGAGCATGCAAAACAAGTCTGGTTAACCTCTGTTAAGGCCACCATTTGGGGTCCAATATAAAATTAGGGTCATGAAGAAAAATATTGAGAAGCACTGGTCTAAAAGATTGATAAATCTGAAAAGTAGAGTTACTCTTTCTCTGGAGGTCAGCAGAGGATGAAGGAGTTTTCTGTAGATGACACTCGCCCCTCTCGTGTAGGGAGACAGAAGCCAGATCAAAAATGCTACCTTGATCTCATAATAGAGAGGAAACCTTTAGATCAGAGAGGAGAGAGAGGTGCAGGGACAGACATTAAATCCGATAATTGCGTTGATATAATTACACTCATTAAGGCTGAATTCCAACAAATTAATTTGTGTGACTCCAAATTAAACGGTGACTTCATTTCATTAAACCCTGAATGCTTTCCCAACAACATTCCTTGGTTTAAGGCAAATGAAACGGCATGCTTGTTTAGCCCAACATGAATCACATATAATCAAGTAAACAAGGTAAAGACTCATGGGTATGAGCATCCATCTCACCAGGACACGGTCATATCTGTGATGGTCTCCACCACTGTGTACAGCGCAAAGACAATCCAATACATCATCCATCGCACCTGGAAAAAAATATATGAAGGTCATTTTCAACTCTCAGGCATACATAACACAAGTGCAACAAACAAAAACTTTTGTCAGCATTTATAACTGATTTTAAAGTTATATATATACTTTTTTTAGTTAAACTGCAGAATTACATGGATTTTAATCAAACCATCATTGACAAGCACACATACCCATTGTGCGTGTTTGTGAGATGTAGCCATCATTGACAAGTACATAAACCCGTTTTTAATGATGGAAAGCATGAACCATTTGATATTTGAGATTAAATAAATCTTACCACGAAGTAAAGGAAATCTCAATTGATATGTTTATCTTTGTGACGCGACAGTCAGCGCATGGTCATTTTAAATCCGTTTACAAGACGAATACTCTTGTTATGTTTAATATAAAGTTATACCTACATTGCGTTTTAAAAAGGAGTAAATTGTCTTGATATGTGCTAAATTTATGATAATGTATTAGCACTATGACAAATCAGTAATCAACTTTTGGTTTGTCCACCACATTATAACTTAATCCTGTCTCAATGTGCTTTAAAACAGCAAGCTGTGATGTCAGGTAGGCAGCTCTCATTTGTCTCCCACCTTGAAGAATAAGAGACATGACCCTAGGACAGCTATGCAGGGCTCAAAAATAAGGATAGCCTGATGGCCTGTGGCTGTTCAGGACATCAGTCAATTTCACAGAAATATCTGAAATACAATTATCCAATCACAATCCAGAGAGTCATCATAATTAATATCTGTGTAGTACTGAAGCCCAGGCAAAAAAATTAAGCCATGATAATATTTGCCTGCAAGATCAGCAAGATCAACAATCCAATCGATGTCCATAATAAGTTAATATTGGATGATAATGACATATAGAGAATCTCTAGTTCAGTGCTTCTTCAAACACAGAGAGAATTAAAGCATTGTGAAGCCCAGCAAATGCATAACACTCACCCAAACATAAAACACCTGATACCAGAATATTTAAATAAAATCCATACATTTTTTCCCTGTTCAAGGTAATGAATGCCTAATCTACCCACACAGCCCGGCTCGCTAACATAAATCCAAGCGCACCTCTCTCCTGAAAGGAGCTGAAAACAGTCGAGTGTAGCGAAAAATCATTATGGCCGTGACATTAATTTCCATCTTGGCTCTTTCTGCGGCAGGACCTGTTTGGTATGCTGTACCCTTCTCTTCTCTCAACCACAGCGAGTTTTTTGCGAGCTTCTTAGCATTTCAATTTCAAAAGCCGTGCAGACGGTCATGTGATCTGCAGCCTTGAGCTTCAGCTCTCCGAGGTATTAGGTGATATTTTCAGCCTCGCTGAACAAAGTCAAATGAATCCACGACGAGACTGCATTACCAGCCTGACAGGAGGCGTCACGTTTAATTGGTGTCCTCCCGGTGAACCTTCAGCGGTGTGAGAGAGATCAATGCGCCGCAGGATAGCCACGACGAACCGTCAATCGAAATTCTCCGGTGGCCATCCGCTCTGATGAACGAAGCGTGCGTTATAAAAACAGCATCGATAAAAGACATCCAATCAGCCTCCTCCCTTACAACACCAGACAATATTTATTATAATTACTCCAGATCAATTTGAGAAGATGTAAGCAGAATTTCAAGCACTTTGTTCTGTCGCACTATACAACTAAGTCGAAAGCGATTCAGCAATGGGCTGGCACCCAAAACAAGCATGCCTTTTCTGCTTGACGCTGACTGTGGATCAAGAGTTATGATTCCTGGTTTTCCAAAAGGAAGAAAAATATTTGAAGTGTCTCGAATGTAAACGGACACGTTCCTTTCCTCCTTAGCGTGTGTTACTATGAAGACGTTTTCTTTGTTCTGCATTTAAACCGTGCGACAGGAGATACGAGACTGCCTGCTCTATGTTTATCTAACAAACAGGAGTTGTAGAGATTTGCTGCGAGCTGAAAACCCACAGATAGCAGTTTCTAAAAGCATCTATTCTGTGCTGGTAAACACAAGCATTAAACTTTATTTAAAGTCCAACATAAACCAGCAACTCCAGTCAACTGGGCCTATAAAAAGGTCTGCAGCACAAAGCATCATTTGTCCGGTCCTATTTTGGAAATGATTTGAAAGCAGGTTTCTCAATTACCCGTCTGCACTCGAAGGCAAACGCAGCAACGGTTATGAAATGTTTTAAAAGGGCTGCTTTTGTGGTCGATTGAGCTTTCTTCTTTTTTCAAGGGTTTGCCATTAAAAATCTAAGTTTACTGAAATTGAAATGACTTTCCATTCAAACATTAAGGAACATTCAGCAAAGCACATAAACACCCATGAGCTTTGGCTGCCCATGTCTGTTTACTTCATCTGTGAGTGATTTAGTTTACATGAGCGGGTCCTTACAGTCACTACGTTGGCAACTTGGCATGTAACCAAATAATTTGTTAGTAATCATATAAAAAAAGTATTCATGTAAACGCCTCAATACAATTGAGGTCGATTGGATGCAAATTTCGATCGTATTGAAAGGGGTGGTGTAATCTGATCTGTAATCCGATCATCAGAAGAAAAGTATGCATGTAAATGCATGAATCGTGGTGTTTTTGCAATCAAATGCAAAAAAACATTGTGCACATGCGCAGAAGAATTGTGCTTAAGTTTACGTTTTATATTTACCTTTTATTTACATATCACATGATACTTGTCACAGAAACATGCAAGGCAATGGCAATACACATTATTGAGGTAATGGGGTCACACGCTGTACTTTCTGCAGCGTTCACGTGTACTTTCATAACATTAGGCTATGTAAAGCAATAAAATAGCGCTGCCGAAAATTGTGACCAGTCACGGAAAGTAGGGACACAAGTCGGATCTGGGCATTTTGAGTTATTCACAGATTCTAAAAAAGTGCAGTTTCTAAGCTTTCCAACGATGTGTAACACATGGAAATCTGATAAGATTTGGAGAAGTTGTGGCCATTTGAATATAGGAACTCAGAAATACTCAAACCGAGAAAATCGAGACGAAAGGGACTCTTCTTTTCAGCTGGGGGAGACAATAGGGCTCATTTACATCTCATTTAGCTAAGCCATACCCCCTGTAAAACCCTTTTTGAGATGTTCTAGCATCATATGTAGTATTTTATGACCAAATGACAACACGCAAAAATAAACATGACTCTTTTTACCTTTGTGGGGATCACAAGTCGAATCCAGTCTGTTTCAGATTATCCAATTTTTGTCCACAAATGCGTATAATCCGTGAAATATAGATTGTTTACATCAGATTTCGCATGAATGTCTGGTAATACAATATAATATACAATCTGAAGACTATTTAAATCGTAACATGTAAGGGTATATGAGCTTACACTCCGTTAAACACATGAACCCTCCTTCAAAGTTTGTATTTAAAATAGGGAAGTAGTATAATAGATCATCCAAACAGCGCCGTCGAAAACGTGACATCCTTTAGAGATGTTACCAATCGCTCGCTCGTTCCTCCATCAGCCAATGACTTCATGGAAAATATTGATAGACAAAACATGTAGCCAATTATATAAAGAATACAACTATATCTGTGTAACTTCTGTGTGTTTGGACTCATGCTGCGCTGCAAGAACTGACATAGAGATGACGTTAAAGTACCGCGATACTTTGACGTCATCCGACTGCGGCGCCGCATAAAGTCAGTGACGCGGCTGACGTACGATGCGGCTGACTGTTATTTGTTCCGCCCCAGCTTCTTTAATTTTTCTTTTGTTTTGTGCGCCCGAGCTTTACAGTCTGGGGAGACGCACGCTAGGAGTTTGAAAAAAAAAAAAAACTTAGCAAACATGTCTGAGGAACAGGGCAGCCGCGTCACTACAGTCACGTGACTTCACGCTCGAGCCGGAAGAGAAGATAATGCTGAATAAAGTCGTAATTCTGCTATTTTTGGACCAAACTGTATTTTCGATGCATCAACACAATCTTACTGACCCACTGATGTCACATGGCCTACTTTGATGATGTTTTATTACCTATCTGGACATGAAAACCATACATAGATTTTCAATGAAGGGGATAGAAAGCTCTCGGACTAAATCTAACGATAAAACATCTTAAACTGTGTTCCGAAGATGAACGGAGGTCTTCCGAGTTTAGAACGACATAAGGGTGAGTCATTAATTACATTATTTTCATTTTTGGGCGAACTATCCTTATTTAGTAGTCACGCTGTTCCCTTTGGGGGCGGAGGCGAAAACACAAGCTTATCCAGTATGTAAATATACACACAGACAATGACGCCCCCCGCTGCACGCTAGAATCTCCGGAAAAACAAGCCTATTTCAACCGCAAAATGTACGCTTTTAAATATACAAAAACTGCTATCTCCAACATGGAGAGGCTTCTTCGTGATCTCAACTAACAGATTCTGCAATAAAACGAAAATCACAAATTTTGAAAAAAAAACTTTGTTTCTCATTTTCTCGAAACTTGTGCTGCCGACTTGTGTCCCTGGTTTCCGTGAGGGGGCACAATTGTGTTTTTATTACCTATATCTGAAAACTTCTTAGGAACAACTTTCTCCAACTCAGCTTTGACTTTTATCCAGAGATAAAACATGAACTCAACAAGAGATGCTGTCTGCATCATTGTATTGCCAAGTCCTCTGCTTTTTTCGAGTTTAGATTTGGGATAAAAAAAGTAAAAGGATTTCATTGATTAGTTATTAGTATTTGGGCTGTGAATAGTCATTTTGATGCTTTTGGACTAGTTTTGAATGTCCATTGGGATGGTTTTGATGCATAAATCTGGTAACCCTGGCTGTGCGCTTAAGCAGATGTTCGGTTCGGATTATATAAAATGTACATGTAAATGAACATTTTAATCAGATTGCGATGCTTAGGGTGCATGTAAACTGTCTTATTGTAACCTTCAATCAGATTTAATTCAGTCGGATTGACAAAATTTTGTGCAAACGTGCTTGTGAATGTGCATAAATGATCCATATATGGCCTCAATTCAATGACAGCAGTTACGTGTGTACAGCAAAAAAACAATGGGTGACCCAATAATGTTTAACGAAATTTTAGATTATGTAATACACTGTAAGTCACTTTGGATAAAAATGTCTACCAAATGAATAAATGTAAATATTTTGAGCATATTTAGAGATCACGTTGCATTAAAATTTAATTCTACATTTAAAAAAATGGCTGCAAGTAAACTCCATGTGATCATGATGATCATTTATTATTGTGTATCTTTGTGTTTCATCACGGCACACATGACGACTAGTCACGAGAACCAGTGACATTCCTACTTACTACTTTTACTTTAAATTGGGGTTTTCAGTGTATTGATTACTATACTGTCAAGCAAGATGACTTGAAATATTCGCTATTCACTAAATATAACATCACATGGAAAAAAGAAACATCATTGTTCTTAAGAAAATGTTTTGCATTTCACAAGATGGGAAACCCTCCTAAAATCTGTTTCTCCTAAAAACATTAGTTTTATGCTTGACTACAATTAACATTAAATCTTTTTAATGTTCACACACTGCTTATTTAAACATATGTTGAGAAGACATCTGTGGCAATTGAATAGATTAATATTATTAATGTTTCTTTTTCGACCTTTAGTGAAACCTAAAAATTGGTGAAGTTCCATAATAAAACCGGAGCAGAATGGAAACAATGAAAGAGAGAGATATGGTTTTTCATGCCACGTCCAGCTTTACTCAGGTTCAATGTCATTTATTCTGTGGAAGCTTTGAGTGTAATAAACAATGATGGATATAAGACGTTTTGATTATAAGAATGTTGCTATGGGTCGCCTTATATACCAGTGAAGAGGGAAAAGTGTTTCACTGTAGCAGTAACACAATTCACTGCATAACAGCATAGCTTACAGACTGTATGGTTACCAGGGTACTAACAAACCTCCAGTACAACCACTGAGGCGAGATCTCTTCAGAATAAAATTAAAAGAATAAAATTAAAAGAATAAAAAAAAAGAATTAGCAAAGGACTGTTTGGGAAGTCTCAATGTTAAAGGAATAGTCTACTCATTTTCAATATTAAAATATGTTATTACCTTAACTAAGAACTGTTGAATCATCCCTCTATCATCTGTGTGTGTGCACGTAAGCGCTGGAGCGCGCTGCGACGCTACGATAGCATTTAGCTTAGCCCCATTCATTCAATGCTGCCATTTAGAGATAAAGTTAGAAGTGACCAAACACATCAACGTTTTTAGCACTTTTGGGAGTACTTCAACTCGCCTGAAAAGTCCGCTCCCCTTCTCACTCTCATAATGGGAGAGGGAGGGTGTTACTGCGCCAAGTCGAAGTACTCCCAAAAGTGCTATTACGCCATAAAATATAGTTACTCTTTTAAATCCGCTTAGAAAAGCGCTATGTTTTATTTTGTACCACCAAACTTGCTCGTATAACTACTCGTCTTAAATAGGAAAAACGTTGATGTGTTTGGTCACTTCTAACTTTATCTCTAAATGGTACCATTGAATGAATGGGGCTAAGCTAAATGCTATCGTAGCGTCGCAGCGCACTCCAGCGCTTACGTGCACACACACAGATGATAGAGGGATGATTCAACAGTTCTTAGTTAAGGTAATAACATATTTTAATATTGAAAATGAGTAGAACTATTCCTTTAAGGCTGCACAATAAATCACCATGCGATTGTCACTGGCCTCTCGTCAGTAAAACCGGTTCCTTGATTAGTAGTAAATCGCCATCACCTTCTTTCAGATGGAGCGCATTTACTAAACAGAGCTGTAGTTCACTGAAAAGATTGGCAATATTGCATTCATAATCACAAGCGATTCGTCCGCAATTATAAATGCGATATGGCTCGGCTTGTAAGTGAACTTCGGCTCTGTGTAGTAAATGCGCATCATCTGAAAGTAGGTGATGGCGATTGACAAAAAACCGGCTTTACTAACAAGAGGCGAGTGACAATCACATGCGATTTATCGTGCAGCCCTACTCAATGTAGTACATGCAAAACAAACTGGTTTCGGTAGGGATGCTCCGATCCATCGTCCGTAGATCAGTATGGGCTAATCGTCACATTAAATTACTCAATCGATACTCGCTAAATTTGTCGATCTCATGAACTGATCTTTCTGTTATCTTATTTCATCATAGGGCCCCTGAATGCGTCTGCAATTTGAGACCATTTTTAAGCAGTGCAGGTATTTTAACAAACCCACTGCCCATGCAAATTTGGATTTCTCTCTCTGCCTTTACAGAAAGATATGTGCATATTCTAAGAAGATGGGCTCCGGACCTTACATGCAGCGCAAGGTGTCTATACATCCCAATCAAACAGCGTATACAGCATACATCTATCACTGACATTGCATCTTCATGCCAAAAGAAAAAGAAATCCAGATATAACTTATACTTATTATACATTTATCAATTTATTTAATTATAATGATAATGATTTAATTAAATACCTTAGTTTGCTTATAATAATTATATAATTTATCATTTATAATAATTATGGACTATAATGACACTGATTTGGGTTGCTCAGTAAGCATTGATTTCAGATGTAGAATAAGCTGTCAAAGGAAATGTTCTTCAAAACAAGTTTAGAGCATGACATCTGATCCGGCCACAACACACACACACCCCTCCTAACATGCCTGAACTTGCACATAACATGTTGGCCTGTTCACATCATATTTAAAGGAGTGGTGTGGCTTAGTAGTTAAAGATCTGGCAAGCAACCAAAACCCGGTATGTTCAAGGCATCAGAAGAGCTGATTCTCATATATAGCCTTGATCACTTAACCTTATTCACTCATTTTCAGTATTCACTCACTTTAAAATAGAAAGAGTCCACATATAAGCAAACATTGTACACAGATGGATATGTTTTTTTTTACTCACATATTCTTTGACATTTTTGGTTTTCACTGCTTTGTAGGAGTAGTATGCTGGGTACAAGTTTCCAAAAACCAGCCTGTGTATAGAAACAGAGAGTGAAATAAAGGAAACATTATTATGCATGTTCTTCAAAAGCCATTTCCTGCTTCTGATTGTGTTCACAAGGTAAATGGTTTATTTTTCTTATTTTCCAAAAAAAGGAAAAAACAAGAGAAAAAGAGAGCCATAAAACATGTTCTGATATAGATTAATTCCACATGGACTGAAAAACAAGGAAAACAGCACAGACAGATGTATTATTCTAGACATGTTTAGGAGAAATCAGGAGACATTATATATACATGTGGTCATAAACACATGGGACCACGTCACATTCATAGTACCCTAAATGCTAAAACTGTTTGAATTAGCCAGTATCCATTGGCTTTGTGGGAGTCTTAAAGTCGCCATGAAACGGAAGTATCAATTGCCTAATTTTCCCAGTGGTGACGTGTATCAGAGTAAAACCGGCCTCTGAAATGAAATAAGGCAGGGCTGGATTTGAATTTGTACATCGATATCTGATTGGATCATTTGAAGTTGGGTCGTGTTGCTAATTGCTAATCGCAGCGATTCTCCCGGACCCCGCCCACCTGCCATACATTTTGCACGGAAAGTAAAGAGAGATCGTTTTTAGGAGGGGAGGAGATTTGCATTTTTGATTAAAGATTATGAGGGCACATGAATTTTTAAAAATTAATGAAGCTCACAGATAAATCATTTGTAAAAAATACCACAATATTACAAAACAAATTACAGTTTTTTATTTTACTTTTCATTGCGACTTTAAAGGGATCATAGCGCAAAAATCTGTGAAAAATTAGGTAATTCAGATTTCGCCCGTTTTGCGATGTAGGTAGCGAATCTTATTACACTAATACGCATGGAAAAAAGATAGTTAGTATTGTTTAAGATAATTAGAATACAACTCAAATATATAAATTCATCCTATAAATTCCAGCTCAATGCAAAAATGTTTATGGAAAAACCCCACTTAACAATGAGCTGATGTAACAATATTTTTTTGTGTAGGTGAACAGACATCTTGATCCATAGCTGTTCCTACATAGCATATTTAAACAAAGAGCCTCAACAATCTAACTAACAAAAAACTATTTTTGGTTGAAATTGCTTTGCTGGAAATTAATATATTTCTACTAATACTGTGCAGATTATTAAACAGATTGTAGATCACTGAAGGTTGGTAAACAGCTGGAAACAAATGAAATTATCACTTGGACTGGAGAAACTAGATTTTAACCAAACACACACACCACCTGATGATGGCAGATAAGAGGTCACAGTTGCTGATAGTTTCAGCCAGGAACTCAACTTACGGCAAATCACTGGAAAGATTACAATCCATCCTATGACAGACTAATCATAAAGCAGCCAACATACCATCAGACAGACCCATTGTCAGCCCTTCATTTGCAGTCTGTTAATCTTAGCCAGGTCCCATTTATTACACTCCACTAAATCATCTTAAATCAGTGACAGAACCTGCAGACCAATGCGTACTAGAAACCACTGTTGATAGTAAACCACCTGCACACTATTGAGTTGCCAAACACTGAAGCCATAAATATGTGTACTAACAAATCCTCTTCTTATTCACTCAAAAAATATGGTACCACAATAGACATTGAAGGGGACATGTCAAATTGAAATGGCCAAGCTGTCCGCCCCAATATTTAAAATAACAGGCTTCCAAACTGCACCTTAAATGGTCGCATTTGTGACCAAAAACATTAATTTGCAAGTGCTATTTTTGCAGATGTCACCACTTAGCAACAGTGTCAATTTACATGTTACGATTTTTATGTCTGCATGCTAACTTTTAATGGATGTTTTGCACGCAGCAGAAGCCTATAACATCATTTGGCATAATAAAATGAGATGCAGCACATGAAAGTTTCACAGTTTGAGTGCAAAATATGGATGTGTAAAGCGAAAATCACCTCCCCACGACAGGTAAAACGGTCAAACAATCGAGTCAAATGAGACATGATCTGCTAATAAGCAAGCAACTCCAAATATGCCGGTGGGTGTACACGTATGATCTCTTCAGCAGTATTAACTCGCAGAAAAATAACAAATAATCTCTACATACAACGGTAACTTAAAAACAAATGCATTTTTAGAATATAAATAAAAAATAAATAAATGCATTATTACATTAAACATAATAATATAACACAATAATATTAAAACAATGACAAGCGGGGAAATATTGCATTCATAATCGCGGATGAATCGCCCCGCTTGTCAGTGAACTAAGGCTCTATGTACTAAATGCCGCTCCATCTGAAAGCAGCTGATGGCGATTTATTAGTAATCAAGGAACCAGCTTTACTGACGAGATGCGTGTGATTTGTCATGCAGCCCTAATATCTATTGATACATACAGCCTGGTTCCCCCAATGTTCAAGCTGTGGTAACGGCCATGATGGGACTCTAAAGGATTTAGGGACACAACTGCTTCACAACAGTAATAATCCAGGCGTGGAGCTTAAAGTTGGGTACTGATGAAAGCTCACACTGCCTGTGGCCCCAACTGCGTGTGCTAGCATGCTGCTTCTAGCATTCGCCTCGACATGCCATGATGCAGCCAGACATTGGACTTTTAGAGATTTCACAGGCATGAACAACCCTTGATGTTTCCCAGATGATAATACTGCTGTCTGAAACCTGTGTTTCACTTCTATACTTGAGTTACCTTATGTGTTTACCACTGGCAAATATATACAGTGTGTGACTCAGAAATTCAGCTTGCTCTCAAATAAGATCAAAGGTTGAATCTTTAGCAGTTTACATGCTATAACAGACTAATATAGATTTTTCCCTATAAAACCATCATAATCGTCTGTTTAAAGATGCTTAGTTTGTGTTACGGCATGATCAGGGATGATTAATGGCCACCAAAATGAAACTAGATGAAAAAACTGAGGAAAATAAGAGTGATACTTGACAACGAGTAGTTAGGATGGTTGCCAGGGCATCGGCACGTTCTGCTAGACTTTTAAAGTTATTGCTTAGCAATTGCTAGGGTGTTTTGACTGTTGCCATGTGGTTTCTAGGGTGTTCCGAGTGTCGCCGTGTAGCTCTAGGGTGTTACGAGTGTCGCCGCGTGGTTTATAGGGTGTTATGAGTGTCGCAGCGTGGTTTCTAGGATGTTACGAGTGTCGCAGCATGGTTTCTAGGGTGTTTCGAGTGTCGCAGCGTGGTTTCTAGGGTGTTTCGAGTGTCGCAGCGTGGTTTCTAGGGTGTAACGAGTGTCGCAGCGTGGTTTCTAGGGTGGTACGAGTGTCGCAGCGTGGTTTCTAGGGTGGTGCGAGTGTCGCGGCGTGGATTCTAGGGTGTAACGAGTGTCGCGGCGTGGTTTCTAGGGTGGTACGAGTGTCGCAGCGTGGTTTCTAGGGTGGTACAAGTGTCGCAGCGTGGTTTCTAGGGTGGTACGAGTGTCGCGGCGTGGTTTCTAGGGTGGTACGAGTGTCGCGGCGTGGTTTCTAGGGTGTTACGAGTGTCGCGGCGTGGTTTCTAGGGTGTTACGAGTGTCGCGGCGTGGTTTCTAGGGTGTAACGAGTGTCGCGGCGTGGTTTCTAGGGTGTAACGAGTGTCGCAGCGTGGTTTCTAGGGTGTAACGAGTGTCGCAGCGTGGTTTCTAGGATGTTACGAGTGTCACAGCGTGGTTTCTAGGGTGTAACGAGTGTTGCAGCGTGGTTTCTAGGGTGTTACGAGTATCGCAGCGTGGTTTCTAGGGTGTTACGAGTGTCGCAGCGTGGTTTCTAGGGTGGTACGAGTGTCGCAGCATGGTTTCTAGGGTGGTACGATTGTCGCACCGTGGTTTCTATTAGGGTTGCATAACGATTAATCGCGACTAATCTATTGCAGCACTAGTTTCTATGGTGGTGTTAGTGTTGCTGTGTGGATTCTATGGTGCTGTTAGTGTTGCTGTGTGATTTCTAGGGTCTTATGAATGTTGCAGTGTGGATTCTATGGTGGTGTTAGTGTTGCTTTGTGGATTCTAGGTTCTGAGTGGTTGTTAAGGGACAAGAGTTTCCACTATATTCTCTGCGACGACTCAGGTCATTGTATTGTGGCAAATTTATTGAGTTGTTTGCACATTTTATGGTCTACAAATCTGATCACTTAGAAAACTAAAGAACATGTGGTATCATCATTCTTGGGTGATGTGGAAGTTACACATTGAAGTTTAATATAGGCTTAGAAGTTGTATTTAACATTAGTACTGGTAAAACGTAGCCACATTACATTTAAGTGATTAAGAATTACAAATGTGTGATGTGGTCAGCACACATGTTCAGAAACGTCTGTTGTATGGTTTCATCCAAGGATCCACTTCGGCAGCGGTTTATTTCCTGTTTCCATAGAAACAGTTGAGGCACTGAGCTGTAACAATGGTGTTCAGCTCCACACATCTCTCAACCCCTTCCCCCCTTCACTTACCCTGCAGCACTGTCATTTAGACGTCTATTACTATCTACACCTAATAACTAATATTTGTCATTCATTGGCTGATTGTTTAAATGCACTAAATGAGGAAATTCTCTGTTACCTACAATGCTGCAATTAACAAACTTGAAAGACTGGAGTCGCTGGACAAGAGGGTTTTCCCGGAATTCCTTTCCTGTCTTAGGAAATTGTAAATAAACACACAGTGTCTAAACCAAGATGAGAAGCTTTCTTGTATCTGTACATAATACATCTACTGCCTAATGGCACACAATTTTAACTGATGAGATTTTAGGATGGGTGGGGACATCTGCTGTGACATCATAAAAGGAAGTAGCTTAAGCCGAAAGTATACTAGGGACGTCCGCGTATGTGCACCGTCCGCATGACGTCATTTTCGTCATCAGGAGGGTCCGCGGTCGGCCGCACGGACCGTCCGCGTGCAGCCCAAAATTTGCGCGGACAGTGCGCGTACAACAACTAAAATATTTAGACAGAACACTCCACTATAAACAATTATACAAAGGAAATAGACAGCATTTGCACACACACTATCGTTTTTTCTTCTTTAACTTTTACATCTTCCAAGAACAGAAAGCTGTGGAGCATGTTTGTTACCATAATGTTTGATTCCTGTTCTTTGTTGTCTTGTTGTTTGTTCTAAACTGTGTTTGCAATGGTGGATCAGTTACTTTTCTTCACCTATCCTAATGTTTTAATGTACTGTAAATGTCGCCAAATCAGTGCTGCCCTGACAGCCTGTTAGACTAATAATTTGAATAAGAAATCATTTGTATTGCGTATAGTGTCGAACGCGGCCATCCGCGTGTAGCCGTGGGGAGTATACTTGGAAAGCTGTGCGGACGCGTGCGCGCGCGAGCTGGACACAGACGCGGAAAAAAGGTATACCCCGGCCTTTACTCTCCTTATATTTGTTGCAGCTGGTTAAGGTATAATTCACCTAAACATGAAAATTCCCCATGTATGATTAACTTTCTTAAATTGAACAGGTACAAATAAATGTATATTAAATTGCCATGCTAATCTGTCTTCCTTTATGGTGCTCCAAAAGTAGGTATTCTAAAGCAATACATTTGTGAGAGAAGACAAAATATTTTGAGCTTTAGCAACACTGAAAGTTAAAAAAATGTATCCGAGCAATACATTCAAACAAGGCAGAACAATGATTTACTCTCATTCGTCCTCATGCATTTCATTATGAAACAAGTGTTTCAAAATTGCTTACAAAGCTCGAAATGTATTTCTCTGAAAAAAATTAACCTGAAGGAATCATTTAATGATGGATGTATGTGTGTTTGGAGGTTGACCCCATGACATGAGACATGAAAGCATTTTAATTTAAATGATCTGTTTAAGTAAGCAAAGCATATACATCAGGGATGGCATGAGGGTTATTAAATTATAAGAGAATTAGATTTTTTAGTGAACTAATCTTTTAAAACAAAAATTTAACAGATTTAACTGCGATATTATATTGTGCTTGGTTTGATAGCTGTGTTAGTCTTATTCAGATGACACAGGGTTTTACAAGAATGAAAGCTAGAAACTGAAATGCCTTAGATTGAATTACCTGGACTTTAACTGAATTACATATGAATAATGAAATATGCAGAAGGGAAATTTAACATAAAAGGTACATACCCGCATACTGTGTTTTGCCAACCTAAGCAATTTTATATTTTTGTGGCACAGAGGTTCAAATGTGTCTCTTTGGCTAAAATCTGTTAATGCGCAACAAACCATACTAAAGTATATGGGTGGGCAATATGACTTACATCATAACAGTATGAGTAAGCTGATATCAGTAGTAGAATACCACACTTTATTTTTACTAGAGAGGAATATGATTTGTGAAAATGCACATTTTTGGATTATTCAGTAAATATTTCACAAATGAAAGGCGTTGTTCCTTTTTACTTGAAATTTGATGATTGCCAGCCAAGATTTATTACAGAATAAACAAATAAATGATAAATCTGGCAATCTGACAGGCTGGTGAATTTGTTCATCCAGCAGACCCTTCTGGTATCAGGGATAAATACTTAAATTATACAAGTTAACAAACTAACCATTTTGATAATTTAACTAAACGATTATAAAGAATGTGTACAAAATAGCAAAAAAAAGGATACACAATCCTCTAAACATACAGCAGTTGGATTCTACATTCATGTGCCAAAAAGTGACGTTGCTTGGCAACTACAAATGTCTAAATGCTATTTCTGCTTTAAAACAGCCTTTAAGGGTGTTTTCACACCTAGTTCGTTTGAGCCCTCCAAACGCTCTCAGAGCAGTTCAGGGTGTATATGTGAACAAACCAAGTGATCTCAGACCCCCCCTAAAAGGACCCCAAAGCGAACCGAGCTCAGACCACATCCGGAGGTGGTCTGAGTACGGTTCGCTTTTGGGTTCTTTTGTGGTTTGATTTCTTTTTGATATGTGAAATCAATGAGGTCCCGGTCCGCTTTGCGTGTCGTTTTGACATTGTATCAAAATCAGCTGCTACACAGAAAGCTGGGATCTGAGTTCTTATGAAGTTGTGATGTGAACAAGAAAGGGTCTGAGATCACTTCAGTTCTGAAGGGGACCAAAAAAAGAACTGGGTACTCTTTTGAGTCCACTTTATTGTGAACACCAAAAGGGCTGAGTTCACATTCGGCTAGTTCCTTTTCTGGTTCACTTAAAGTGAACTGGGTTTGGTTCTTTTAAAATGAACTATATGTGAAAACACCCTAAATAGCCTTTAAGGTCCCCTCTTCATCTTTCCCTGTTTGACATTTCTATGATCACATGCTATATACCGTCACACCACACAGCTCTACAAGTCTAAAATGAAACCAGAAAGTCTGATTAACTCAATGGTTTAGCATTCGCCAACTTTGATTCTCCTCATGGTCTCCATGTGTCATTTCACAGCAGAACCTGCACAGTCCCTATGAAATACAAATAAATGTCCTGAACATCAACCTTACATTGTTTTCACAACAAGGAGCCGGTCTTCCTCCAGCGGGCCCCTGAAGGAAACGAGACCTGCATTAAGCTGACTTGAAAGTATTTTTGTGAGTATTGCTCTCAAAGCATGCAGCTGAAACAATAAAACCTTCAGACGAGCCTTGACACTGTGTTTTAGGTCAACTTTGAGTTTCCTGCTAAGAAACGTGTTCACTCTGATGACCGGCTATTGCTTAGAGCCAGATGCTGAGAGTCTCCTAAAACACATCTGGTTCAGCTCACTGAATTCAGTATATTTCCCCTTAATAAGCTAAATGTTTATTTCTTTTTATTTTAGCAAAATCAGTAAATTCAACCTTTCATTAGACATACAGTGCTAGATATGTAACAGTAACACAGCATTACCATGCAGCAAAACAAAATATGTTTAGCTATTGTATGTTTCCATTAAGAACCTTCAACATCCAATAAAACCTTTCTTCTGCACAAAAGCTTCTTTGTGGTGAAAAAAATGGGAAAGTTAAGA
Source organism: Paramisgurnus dabryanus (assembly GCF_030506205.2). Classification (NCBI taxonomy): domain Eukaryota; kingdom Metazoa; phylum Chordata; class Actinopteri; order Cypriniformes; family Cobitidae; genus Paramisgurnus; species Paramisgurnus dabryanus. The sequence goes on along the minus strand of NC_133337.1, from coordinate 63,181,848 downwards.
GGTCACTACTGTGATTTATCATAAAGACCAGCTATTGAGCAAATAACGTATTCAGGACTGGGACTAGTCGTTTGATGTCATTTACTTTTGAATAGGGGTGTAAGAAAATATAGATACCCGTGTGTAAAGGGATATTTTGTTTGCCAATACCGTATAGATTTTCAAAAACAAGTTTTCGACTCATGGCAGTTGTATCGTTTTCAATTTACATCCTGACCACAGTCTTCTTATCTTTAAATTTCAAGAGGAAGGAAGTTCTTCACAGAGGACCCAGGACCCATACAGGACCTGTTTTAAATGATCAGTGGGGTCCGGCTCGGTTCTAGTTTACGTACTTCAGGTCCCGGACTCCTGGTTCTGATTAATACTGTGTGTAATACCAGAGTCGATTGGAAAACACCTGGTCGTGATCAGAGTCAGTCAGTACTAACGTGCTAAAGCGGATGTCCAGTCTCAAGCGCTCATATGGTTTCTATGGCAACTGACAACTGCTCCTGTTGGGTACCATGCGCAACACTCCCATTTTATTTTTATGAATGAACCGTCTTTTTATATCCAAAATGTTTGCTCAGGGAGCACAGTGATGGTAGCAAACAAGCAATGCTAATGTCAAGCCCATTGCACTGAACGAGCAAACAATCATAGTTTAAATGGCAAACAGTACTTATTATGTAAACTTACTTAAGAAATAAAAAGACACCCGTCACGGTGACAGCACATGTATTTTTGAATCTGGAATAATGAGTGGATTAAGCTCTTAGAGAGGAACAATATAGATATGGGTTGTATGCATTTGTCAGGCAACTTACAAAGGAGAATGCTGCTAGGTACACACAACAAGTTAATTTTTTTCCTAAGGTTTGCATATGGTGGTGTGTTCTTGATGACAGCTTTCCTAAAATTATATCCTATTCTATTCCCAAAATAAGAAATATTCCAATACATTGCCTTGCTTACAGTTTTGCAGGTATCGAATTGTATCAAACCTGTATTGGGACACGTATCATATTGCACAATTCTTGCCGATACACAGCCCTACTTTTTATATTATACAAATGTTGTACAAAGCAATAACAATATTGTACACACAACACAATTCTACATTTATACTGAATATAAGCTTTTCTTGCCATAGTGAATTTAAAATAAAATCATGAAAACTATAAGGCCCTGTTTTATTAAAGGCTGCAAATAAAATGCCTGTTTTATTCTCTGACATTGATTTGCTCAGGTGATAGAGAACATGGGATAAGGTTTTGTTGAGATAATTTTACTTTTTCAATTTTTTTTATATTCAAACATCATGAAAGCAGGGGAATGCAAACACTTGTTAAATACATTACGCATACAGAAATAACTATCCCTGAGAACTGTTAAGAGAATAAAAAACAACACCGTAAAATGTGGACAAACCTGTTGTGTGTATGTCAGTTCTCATAAGACAAACTCGTAATCTTAAGATTGAATAAAGTATTTATCTCCAAAGTATTAAGTATTTTGAGTCTGATCTATACTCTGTGCTACTCGATTTAGATCAAGCAATACAAATCAGGTGAACAAAATCTTAACATAAAGGTATATTAATTCTGTACATAGGGCAAAAATTACGATGCCCAAAAAGCATTGATTTCTCTGCTCATGCAGCAAAAACAACAACAACATGGCTGTCTGTATTTGAAAAATTTAAATAAAATATGTATTATGCAACACAACATTTAAATAAAAAGTACTTTTCAAAATACAAAAAATTAAAAAATAATTTAACTGAATAGCTTTACTATGATAGTTAAATGTACCTGCTTTCTTTTAATCAACCAATAAAGCTCTTAAAGTCAGTGGTGTAAGTGCAGGGTATACCCACTTCTTTATTTGATGGCAGCACCACTACACAACTGCTTTAAATATGTTTGCAACATACCATTCTTCTAGGTTAGACAACCCTAAAGGCAAGTATGTAATTATATATATATATATATATATATATTTATATTTATATTTATATTTATATTTATATATATATATATATATATATATATATATATATATATATATATTTATATTTATATATATATATATATATATATATATATATGAATTATGAGAATGAAATGAAACAACATATAAGGTTGGATTGAAACAATTGTTGTTATTCACGGAGGCAAATAAGAAAGAAATACCACGGTATATTTGTCGAGACCTGCTGAATAAGTTTAATTACAAAGATGAGTCAGGACATTGTGACGTCTCCACCTAAGCCAAAACCCGAACAAAAACCCCAGTACAGGGCGTAAACACATAAACAATAATCACATCGGAACGTCCACTGTCTTATATTATATAAAAAATATTTACACTGACAGACAAAAGAGCATACACCGGCTGACGCTGACGTTTGAGCGACGTAACTCAAAAATATTACACTACAAATTTAAACAAATCCTGAAAAAATATATATGTTAAAAACAACCCAAAGTTGTTGTTTTTTAAAATAATCATGGCAAAAATCATAAATCTCTTTTTACATCCCGCATTGGACCTGTATTTGATGCTAAGAGGCTAATCAGCGGAAAAATAAATGCAAGTTATACAAACAATTTACTCGAGTCAAAAATGCACTACTTTAAGAACAAAACACAAGTAAACACAAGTAAACTCACGCGACAGATCTCGATATGATCCAGGACACCATGTTTTCCTCAGGTTTAAGCCCAGTTGAGTAAGACAGGCCAAAACCACTGGAGACAGATGCTAACTATGCTAACCTCACCTCAACTTTAGTGTTCAACTTCAAATGAGGACAAACATTAACGTGCTCGTGTAAGCTTCCGGTCGCTCATTACGCTGTACTACAAGCAAACATTCAACTAACAAACATATCAAACTAACTATGAAGATAACATGAGTTAAAATAATGGCACTCTTGTTGTGCCCATATTCAAACACTCGACCAAACCGATGCCGTTACTGTAAAAGGTGCGCTGTGACGTTGACGTCAGAGCTAATTTGATTTTAAAGACCCGACCTTCTTGCTATGTGATTGGCTAATGTGATTTGTTTACATAAATTCGGTGCATTGGTTGGTTAGATTACACGTCCTTCAAGTGACGTTTGGCGGCGATGACGTAAACATTACGCTCTCACCATGTTCGACATGATTCGTTCCTAGGCAGGAAACCAGAGGTTACAGACCAATCACATTTAAAAAGTGTTGTAAATAAAAACTTTTAAAATTATTTTTTAAATTGAAAGTCAACAAATGAACGTTCAAAACAGACTTGCAACATATAAAAATAAATTACATTAGTCAAAGGTAGACGTATTGCATTGTTAAAACATAATCCAGATATTACAAGAAGTGTACATTTACATTTAGGCATTTAGCAGACACGGCATTTTTTTTCTTCTGTTTGATTAATTATAAATAAATAAAAACTCGTGATTTATGTCATTGGTGTTTTAATGCTATAACAATGGGAAAAGCAGATTGGTGGAACCCAATGTGTACTTAATTGACATATTTTTAATGTATTACATCTAACGTTACTGCTATATATATATTAGACTATATTATATATGAATACAACTTTCAATGACTCAAGTTACATGTGAACCGCAGACCCAGAAAAGGCTTATCTTACACAGAAATAACACATATTTTTATCTCCCTCTCTAAAATCAGAAAAAGATTTGATGTTAAATTTAAGCTAAACATAATATCAGTTATTTAAATATGTGTATTTTTTCATGATGGTTTTTACATAAAATAATTCTACATAATATAAGAAACATTTTGTACAAAAATAACATTGGTGTCTTTACAATAATATTTTTGTATATAAAAAAGTTTAGTGTGTTTCTCTGTTCTCTTTTATTATGCCTTACTGTTCCTGACAATAAATATAGTTATTTGTTCAAATTTGAGTACTTCAGGTTTTACTAGTTTATAACTATTAGACCTAATATTATTTGATACTAGTCTTTTGTTCTACTGTGCATGCTTTTGTATTGGTAAGGTATTTCTTTTGTTGGCACCAACATGGAAACAGCCCATGGAAACTGCTACACAGCTTTTCAGTAATATTGTTACATTTCTAATGTGTGAAACCTTTGTTGCTAAAGTGTAAATAAATAGATATTCTGCTCCTTACGGGTTCGTTTGAATTGCTAACTGATATTCTCATTGTGTATTAAATACATATTAAGGTATTATAATAGCTCATTTTATATATATCATATTAATTTTCAGCACCATCATATGTTATTGCAATACGTATGTTACATATAAATTGCATGTAAATAAATAGTTTATTAAAAACATTTTTATGTTGCATGGACAACATGATATTGTGTCAATGAGTGATGTTTGATGTTCAACAAGCTGTACATTAAAACTGTACTGTGTTTGATAACACAGTTTGGTCAGGCATAGATTAGATATCCTGCTTTCACCAGAATATCTCCAAGACCAGGCTGGCCCGTTTTAGTGACATTCTATGATTTGTGATTCTCTCAGCAATGAGATATCTGCCTCCATCTTCTGCTTTGACCTAAAGGTGAAGCTGGCTGATTGTATTCACTGGGCATTCTTCTGTCCCCATGTGCTCATCAATAAACAGCTCGCAGATCATCTATAGATGTAGCTATAAACTTGCAAAAGCGTGAAACACAATTGGTGTTCGAAGGTAATATATTCACACTCACACTTTCATTGGTGTAGAGAAAATGAAACCTCACAACATATAAAGTGTTTCAAAGATATTTTAAATTCTAATAACCTTGGACAAATGATATTGGTATCAAAATGGGACCAAATGTAATGGTAACACTTTACAATAAGATCTTATTTATGAATTGGCTAACATTATGATAACAATGATCAATATATTTTACAGCATTTATTTTACAACATTTATTTGTTATCTGGTCATATAGACAATATCTTTAGACAATACAAATACAATATTGTTTATTGTTACTGTGTTTTCATTGGGACAATGGTAACTGTTATTTTCTGAAGTTATGTAGGCCTCTTAGTAAATGCTGAAATTTATATGTAAAAATAATTATAAATGCTTTAGAATTATTATGTATTAATCATTGTTAGTTAGTTAGTTAGTTAGTTAGTTAGATAGATAGATAGATAGATAGTTAGATAGATAGATAGATAGATAGATAGATAGATAGATAGATAGATAGATAGATAGATAGATAGATAGATAGATAGATAGATAGATAGATAGATAGATAGATAGATAGATAGATAGATAGATTCATGCTCTATGCCTTCTATGTGAACCAAAGAAAAAGATTCATGCTCTCTGCCTTCTATGTGAACCAAAGAAAAACAATATTGGGCTGGGCACTATTTTCATCAGACTGGCGTATAGTAGGGAAGCAACTGGCGGACGTAGAATCTCCCTGCTCCCTGCTGCGGTTTTACATGGACGCTATGCGTGTGCGAGGCGGAAGGATACGTTCGTAGTGATCCGGTCCAGTGTTCAGTCTCACGGAGCGCGAGAGCGACCATTCGCGGGTGGAGGCTGAGAGAAATTTAAATCCCCCGGGTTGCGGTCGTCAAGCAAAAAAGACGAGAAAATCACGGTTTCTTTCTTTTCGTTCAGCACGCAGTCCTGACGGTGTAAATGTGCTGTCCGTAGGGTGCGAGTGTTGAAGTTTTCGAGGGTTTTTCGCCATGGTAGTCGGGAAGCGGTTCCTGTGCGTGAGCGGAGAGGAGCCGCTGGACCCCGCTCACATCGCGCGCTGGTCATGGCGAGCTGGAGTCATCCGAGCCGTCACTCACCGAGACCACGACAACCCCGAACTGACGGTAAGACAGCGGCAACCGTACTGCGATTAATACTATCAAGATTTGGAAATCGTAGCTTTTATATGACGTTTCAAATGGAGAATTATACGATGGGTTTTTAAACGTTTTGGTCGTTTGGTACATGGACACAGGCTTGTCATGCAATGTAGTCGTGTAGTAAAGATTGTATTACAGTAAACGTCAGTGGATCCAATTTTTTTGTCATCGCGTGTTTTTATACCCTGTAATCTTGACTGTACGCATAAACATATGTCATGTTTTTATTGAACGTTGACATTTTTTCATGAAATTACTCTTGGACAGCTCAAATATTTCTGACTGAAATATCTGATTTAGAGTTTTACTATTTCCTTCCTCACAAGCTTTTTTGTTGCTTTGTTTTATCATACTTTGGTACATTTTGCAGTCTAGTATTTTACAAGCAAGTGGACCAAATGTAAGACATCTGTGTAAAGGGTTAGGGCCATAAAACAATTGTGTCCTGTTTTCATTCATGAAAATATAGTGGTATATCTTCCTGGGCCTTCCACAATAGATTAGGTATAGGTTATTTAGATTATTAGTTTGTCAGTGGTAGTATAACATAACAGCCAATATTCATTATTACAAACATGCCCAACCCCCTATACTAATAAAAATGTCATCGTTTTTACTACAAATAAATCTATTGCCCTCATTTTAACATGCACATTTATTTTACTTAGATTATTCTAAAATAAGTTTATAATAATTTCTATTACTGCCACATCAGACAGTGCGGCTATGATATAATGTCTCCAAAATTTCTATAGATAAAAGGCATTAGAGTTACGTCTATAAAAAGATGCTTATTTCCACTAATATATGGCGCGCTTGAGGTAAAATCCAGTCTAATCTGTGATTGTGTCAGAAGCACACATGCAGGTTAAAGGGCAATAGCAGCTCTTTTTAGATGGTTGGAGATGAATGGAGCGGCTTCTGTCATTGTGTGTATTGAGTAAGTGTGTACAGTACGCTGGCCGTTTGTTTTCAGGGCTGTTTCCTGAGGTCACCAACTGTACCACTGAAAATCAACACAAAGAAATTTCCACAGTCAATAGCCTGCCGGCAGCTGAGAGTTAAAGCCGTAAACGTCCGCTGTTTCCTTTGTTTTTATCACACGTATAGCTGAGGACTGTAGACAGTATCATTTTGGTTTTTTAAAGGACAGCATCAGTATGTAAAGCAAAAATATAATATAATTTTTTGTCGTTATTTTTTTTAGTGAAATTAATGAATGGCTTTATTTATGGAATTATTAAATAAGTTACACTATCCACGTAAAACAGCCATGACATTAGCATAAATAGCACAATAAACATTTTATGATGGACTGAAGTATCAGTAAAGATGTCAGCGATGATAGATTTTAGATTTTTTTATTTGTCACATACATAGTTATATGCGAATACAATCTGTAGTGAAATGTAAGTCTGGTATGCTCTTTTAAACTGTGCAACTAAAAAATGTTGAAAAATATATACAACTGAGTTAAAAATATATATAAGGAAATCAGAAATTAATTTAAAGTATAACAAAAATATAGTTAAGAGAAAAACAAAACAAATCTGAATTAAGAGAACAGATATTGAGGTAGAACCGTAGATAAAATGTGGGTGCCCTGAACCAGTGATGAAAAGGACGGCATGTATGTATATGTATGTTAATGTAATTTGCAAAAATACCAATGCAGCTTTCATTTATAGCCCCCGATCACGCTGGCAACAACTGGCTGTAAAGAGCTGGAAGTGGCCATGTGATTTGTGGCTTAAGAAAACAGCTCGTAACATGAGACCGGTGGTCGTTCACCGCCCTCCCCCACTGCAGCATAAAGGCTGCTATGTTCAGACATTCCCCTGAACTGGAGTTAACCTACAGAGAGATTGCTCTTTGTTCAGTCTGACAGACACTATGGCCCTGCACTGCTTACCATTTGACAGTGAGCCATCGTTTCAATATCTTCTCAAAAAACAGTACTCTTCCTTTGTGTGATTTTACGCAGAGAATGACAACATTTCGGTCTGAGAGAAGCAATCTTAATTGTCGGTGAATTGGATTTACATAATGTAAAGAACCTCTCCCGTCATTCTTCATGATTGTAAAATAGCGATTTGCAATGAGAGATATGGCTCTCATCTGTAAGACTGATATGCCACTGGTTTAAACATTAAAGATTGACCGAAGCATTAACCTGTCGATCATTCTGGCGTGTTGCTTTCAGGGGTGGATTGCGACAGTAGTTTGTCAGTGTGTTGAAGGGCACTGCATAAGTGAATGCAATGAGGTAGAAGAACTTTGAACCTTTGTACTCGTATTGAGTCCGATATACACCGTTGCAGTGCCGAACAGGTTTGAACTTAACTTGTCAAATTCCACCAAGAGGAGAGACTGGTTTCATTATCTTGTGTATTCAATGCCCATGTCAGTTGTCTTGACAGTAATGGGAACAGTGTGTAGAACAGCAGGTCAGAAGTTCAGGTTCGGATGTGTCGTAGATAATTAAATCTTTTATCTATTAACACACGCGTGCTCAATTGTTTATGATACTTTCAATAAAGATTGCCCAGTATTTGTGCAATGCGAATTACAGTTTTATTTAGATTGCTTATATAGGCAAACATACACCAAACTATATGGAAATCAATTTTGAAAGAGGTTTTTATATGGCACAAGCAATTTTCACAAAGAAGATGTTACCGGGATTTGTCCGGAGATCGTTTTGGTTCATTCAGACTGCAAATGATTTTCTGAAATCTGTGGTTGCGTTTACACACATCCCATAAAGACATGACGTTTAATGTATTTGTAATCGTGCATTCTCTCTAAAACCATGCACTTGCCTTTTTTCTGATTCGATCGTAAATTATGGTGAAGTCTTATCTTCAGCGTAGATAGCGTCACACTCCCTGATCTCTGCATCCGTCCAGTTTGGAGAGATTTTTTATTGTCAATGTTGATCTGCATTTAAAATTCCTGTGTCAAATAGATGAACGATAATTGCGTTGTTGCGACTACACACCTGTTCTCACTACAACATAGCCCTTACGGCCTCAAAATGCAAACAAGTAAGGTTTTTAGAAAGGCATGTTTGTTAAAACTAGTTATATTTCCTAATTAAATATAGGCCTAGTCCTGGCTTAAGCTTATCTCTGTCTGTGAAACCACACCATTATGTTTCAGCTAAGATGCTGCCTTAGGGGCAGATCACACTAAATGCGTTTATGGCAGTTGCAGGCGCTTTTTGTGAATGATTTTCTATGGGCAGCTAGCGTTATGCGTGTTGAACACCTTGCATTTTTTGCCACCTACCGCAGCACAGGTTTTTGAAGCGTTGAGAGCAGAAAAGCGCCTGACGTCATTCTCGTCTTTCCATTGTCCAATCGAATGAGGGCGGAAGGCGGGCCTTCCGTTGTGGTGATGGAGGTTTACGTTGCTTGGAACAACCAAACTCCACTCACTCACTGTCTCCTGCATGTTTGTGCACCTCTTATCCTCGATCAAGGTCAGAGCCAGTGTCCTCTTTTTAAAGTTTCTGCTAATATGACAGTTAACAGCAAAAGAGTGCTTATGCTTTAATATTTGACAAGACAGCTGCGCCAGTCGTTGCCTAGCAATATAAAAAGCTGCGCTGCAGTGCTCTTTTTTAATGTGACCAAAAAAGGGCATTGTGGCGCGCCTTGTATTTCCAAACAATTCAATTTAAAATGCGTTTGGTGTAAATAGCATCTTAGAAGACATCCGCTTCTGTAGGAAGTAGACAGCAAGGTAGCTAAATAGTTTCGGAAAAGATCCTATATCTTTCTGCGATACTGCTACATTGCAGAACGGTTAAGTGAAATGATGCATATTTAAGCATTTAAACATGCATGTAGCCAAAATCCTTTAGATGGTTCATAAAAAGTCAAACATAATCTTTCAATATGGCACACATCAAAGTACGTAAGTGCATTTATTGGAGCCGCGCTGGCTGACCTCTAGCTGTGTGAACGGACACATTAACTGTTGAGGTCTGAATAGCTGTCGGGTGATGCAATGAGTAGTGTCGTGTATCCTGTTATGCTCAGCAACTTATCTGTGATACACACAAGGACTTTTCCTCTATTTCTAAATCACATTCACACAAGATTTTAAAACTTTAGCTGAGACTGCAAACGGTCAAAAATAAAGCACAAACAATGTTTGCCGGTTTTCTGTAGGTGGGAATATGCAACTGAAGCCATGCAGTCCTATCTACTTATGCTGAACCTTCTCTGCTTTTGTTAAATGTGTTTGTAAGTAGAACCAGATGTGTGCAGTTCAGACTGTACTGTATACTCATTTCTGTGCATACTTTCACAAATCAAATAAATGGACTGTTACTTAAGGGCTTGGCTTTTTTTAGCACTTCCATCGGAGGTGGCAGCAGTGCTATACGACAAGCCTGCTGGAATGTGATCTTAATTAAATTCGTTCCTGAACAAGTGAACTCTTGTTGGCTCATAAAGGTAACACAACTGCAGCCCAGACGATTCAGGCACAAGTGTTTTGCTTTGAGCAGTACCGTGCCACTTCCGGACAGCAATATTGGAGAGCAATATCTCAACTTCCCTTTTCGAATAGTCACGGATGTTATTGCCTAATATTGCATGTGGAAGCGGTGCTTGGACACAGGAAATGCACAAGGCAGAGAAAGTGTTGTAATGCAGTTTGATGTCGTCAAGGGATTTTGCGTGCTTTGTGTTACTGTATGTGTTCATGTCCAGTTTAGGGTGAAAATATACATTTGAGTTTAAAGGTTTGTTTTGTCTGGTATCGTCTTAACGTTGTGACTCTGGTGGCAGTTTGGCAGGATCTGAAAGAGGGTGTTGAATGCCCGCATTTATTTAGTTTTGTTGTGCCTGGGGCTAAAAAGCAACACCCACAAGCTGGAGGCGGCATTGTGCAGTGTGACACACCTTTAAAGAAAGGCCCAGTGGGAGGTGTGTATATGCCTGAAGCCAAGACAGCCTTTGAGATACACACACACACACACACACACACACACACACACACACACTATGCATACCTTTGGCATGTAGGACACAGCATGTGGCTGGTGCACTTCAGATTTGGTGAAAATCTCAGGGGAAATTTGAGTGCAATTATAGTGAGCAAAGGATCGTCCAGGAACAATGTTGAAATCTGGTCTATTCATCTTACGGTGGAACTGACTCTCATTTACTCAAGAAACCTTTGAAGGAAACACGTGCCAGTTCTTAGATTTTCAAGCCCATCATTGTTCTTTGTAGTGGCTGAAAATCCCATTACGAAATAAGGCTGGGTGGTGTGACTGGATATTGTGTGAGGGTGGAAATGTCAACCTGTACAGATTCTGTTTTTGTGTCTGTACTATAACTGTCAGTGGGCTGGACTGCTTTAAGTTTTACTCATAGAAAATTACAAAACAACATGGACAATTGTAGAAAATAAGACAGTCATGATTATGAAATGTTGGTTGTAATAAATTTTCATAGAAATAATTGTTATATTATGCAGAACTAGCTGATTATGTAGGACTCGCGACTGGCCTAATGTGAAAATTGTTCCAAGAAAAAGTGTCAATTTATAATAATTGTTTTTCGGTTCTTAACTTACATATTGTGAAAGTCTTTAAAAAAAATGAATAATTTATAAAAATTATGAATAATTTTATGTTTTGTTTTTGTCTTTCAAGTTTCAGGTAGAATGAGCTAAGTTTGCCGTTTCATTTGAAAAGTATTTTTTCAACAGGATTATCTGGAAATAAGTATTACTACATAGTTATTCAATATACAAAGTACTTATTTTTATTATTAGCTAGCTATAATAGAAAAAATACGTGTTAGTATTATGTAACATTAAGCACAATTTATACTTCTGTGTTAAGTGTAAAACGTAGCTTATCGTTAGATGCGTATCCTACGTCATACCCCGGATTTCCACCGACTGCGGAACGGCTGCGGATCCGTTGCGGAACAGCAGCGGAGTCAATCGGTTTCCATTCAAGTCAATGTGTGTATTTCCACTGACTGCGCTCCGAATCCGTCACAGCTCCGGCCATCCGCAGCCCTCCGGCACAAATACGCAGAGCTTCTATTTTTGACGGATGCCGGACAGCTCCGCAGGGCGGAGCCATGACTTTATCGCGTGATCATACCTGAATTCACGAGAACTCGTGTTTTTTTATTAAATCTTTGCAATACAAACATTACAAACACACACAAATAAAGTCATTAATACAGAAGCAACAAATAATAGACAGGAACAGAGCCAGGGGGAGTTTCAAATAAATACATTAAAGATAGAGCATATATAAATGTTTTAGCAGCCTTCTTATTTTTTGAATTTTGGATGGATTTGATGTACTGCTCTGTCTACGCGAGATCTCGTGTTGTGATCTGGGCTGGTTTGTAAAAACGTCATAATTCAACGGCATAATGGGCAGAGACAGAACTAGGTATCGCGCGATCATCACGTGAATTTGCGAGACCTCGTCACATCAGCACGCAGCCGCTCTGCAACAAAAACGGAACTGGTGGGTATTGGCGGACGGCAGAGTGCGGAGACGTAACGCAGCGGAGCTGATCTGCAGCCGCTCCGCAGTCGGTGGAAATCCGGGGATAGCCTGGCGTGCACCTCTCCAAAAATGTAACAATGCATAAGTTCTATGCGAACTGCAAGTGCTGAGATTGGTCTGCTAGAACCCCTCCCTCATGTCAAAAAAATTGGTAATATATAGTTGCAAATTTCGCAAATTTCTAAGTTGAGGAGCGAAATTTAACAACTCAAATATTGCCTATTTACCTCTATCACTACTGATGCTTTTCCAACAATGTAGACATTAAAGGGATAGTTCGGCCAAAAACGATATTAAACCCATGATTTACTCACCCCCAAGCTGTCCAAGTTGCATATGTCCATTATTTTTCAGACAAACACATTTTCGGATATTTTAGAAAATATTTTAGATCTTTCAGTTGATTAAATGTAATGTTACAGGGTTCAGCCTTAGTCCACGACCTTCAAGTCCAAAAAAGTGCGTCCATCCTTCACAAATTAAATCCAAACGGCTCCAGGATGATAAACAAAGGTCTTCTGAGGGTAATCCGTGCGGTGTTGTGGAGAAATATCCATATTTAAAATTTTATTAACGTAATTAACTACCTTCCGGTAGCGCCGCCATCTTAGACTCAGGAGAGAATATTAGCGTAGTGTACGCACTTTTCTTAGTGACGTATGACAAATGGGCGGGGGGACAGAGCAGCAGCAGAGAAACCTCTGTACGCTGCGTAAGCCTTCATCCTGAATGCGGATGAGACTAAGATGGCGGCGCTTCCGGAAGGTAGTTAATTACGTTAATACAATTTTAAATCTGGATATTTCTACAACAACACCGCACGGATTACCCTCAGAAGACCTTTGTTTATCATCCTGGAGCCGTTTGGATTTAATTTGTGAAGGATGGACGCACTTTTTTTGGACTTGAAGGTCGTGGACTAAGGCTGGACCCCGTAACATTACATTTAATCAACTGAAAGATCTAAAATATTTTCTAAAATATCCGAAAATGTGTTTGTTTGAAAAACGATGGACATATGCACTCGGACAGCTTGGGGGTGAGTAAATCATGGGTTTAATATCATTTTTGGCCGAACTATCCCTTTAAGGCTTTTGCTTTCATACTGTGGCTAACAGCACTAACATGACTGTGGACATGGCCTATTAGCGGTCTGGATATGTAGTTGCATGTCGAATTAGATCCGATGCAGAAGTATAAATAATTGATCATAACACCTATTAGGGTTGTAACGATTAATCATGCAAATGCGCGTATTTTCAATGAATGAATTTGAATGAATTACAGTGAAATCCCGGCACATCCCAAAGCCAGGGGGCGCTCTTGTGCAGAAACTTTCTTTGTGCCACAGAAGTAGTAGCATTACAAATGATATTCCAGGAAATGTCTACAGGAATATTTATATCGCTGTTCTTCAAATAGTTTCAGGTATTTTTATGATAATAAAGAATATTTTGAATGATTTTGTTTAACGAGTGTTGCTTTTTTAAATGCACGTTATAAACGACTCCGACTCATAATGATTTTAGATTGATAAGGACTTCCTACTGACTAAATGCCGTAGTACTATACGCACAAGCTGTGCATGAAACACAGAATCGCAGTCTTGCGATTCAGAATCGATTTCAGACAGGCATTTTTAATGGGACACATGATTAATCGTTACAACCCTATCCCTATTGTGCCATGGATGGTTTTTTTTTTGTCTCTTAGTTAATTGCTTTACCCAAATTAAGGCCAGTCTTTGTTTTAGTATCTATCTCTTCTGTTGGCATGAACAGTCCCCGTAATTGTTGAAATGCTTCATCACCAACAGATTTTAAATGAAATTATGATTTTTCTCTGAGATATCTGCTTTCAATCATCATCAAAAACATTCCATGTAGGGCCTAGTGCATTTTCAGAAGAAGCAGTGACGCATTGAGAACAATTAGGCAGATTGAACTGAATTTCTTGGAGTACCTTGGTGACGTACTGTAACTCCAGTCAAATTTCGCATATGTCTTTTTGTTGTTTGTCCAATGGATTGTGGCTTGTCTTGCCTGGAGGGGATTACTGAGTGTGTAAAATCAGTGTCCTTTAAATGAAGGGCAAGGTTCCTTCTCTTGAACGAAACACTATTCTTTGTTTGGAGGTTCTATGGGCTTCATTGATTGATTCCATACAGTGGAAATCTGACCTTTAGCAGATGTTTGAGGTCTTGCCACGACTCTGCGTGATCCACACACTAGACAGCTTTTTTCTTGTTTTGACGACCAGGGGTGCTTATCTTTGACAAGATACAAACCATTAAACCTTTGGCGTATTAAAGCAAGTAAATCATTCAGTCATCACAGGATTCAGAGGCACGATCTGTAATAAACATTGATTATTACTTCAATACAACATCAATATTTTCAGACTAATCCTGTGTTTGATAAATATCATTCTGGCCCCTTATGGTTTGTATTAGCAAGTACTGTAATGTACGAATGGAAGAAACATGTTTAGTGTTATGCATTGTTTCTTACATCTTTCTTACATTTTTTGCGAACAATCCCTCTCATAACAATACTTATGTAAAATCAAGATTTGCTTGTCACACTGTATGTTTGTTTCTGCATTCAGCCACATTTAGATTAAATTGTCTTTTTTCTCTGATAGATAAAATGCATCTTTTATTTCAGAATGAGCACAAATTAGAAAGCTGTAAAAAGTGACAATGGTTGTAGTGTGCTTTTATAGTCTGTAAACCTTTCGATTTGGCCATGGTATTTAAACACCCCCAAATAATTACCTTTTTTATCACTGGCATGCAAATCTTTTATTCATCCATCTTGAGATTGAAACTTTAAAGCTGTAAAAATTGTGTTCATTCTCATGATATAGGCCTCAGCGTAATTACAAAAAAGTTTTACGCAAATCTTTTTGCTTTTTAAATCTACCAAGATGACCACTTCCATGGGCCAAACATGCTTATAATACAATAGTTCTTAAATGTAATTAGGTTTAATTAATGAGGGAAGATTTACATGTGGATCTCATTACTTTTCCAGTGTGTAATAAATGAGTTTTGACATTTGCTGCATCATTTTGCCAAGGAGCTCGTGTCAGGGTTTCACCAGAGTGGCAAATTTCACATGTTTCAGGGAGTTTCTGAATACAAAGCCCATCGTATGACTGCAAATGAATCCCTAAACAAAGGTTTCTGCGCCATCTTCCGCAGATTTTATCTTTATAGATAAAATAATGTGCCACAGGAATATCACATACAGATCATGTGTTTTCTCCTCACACTGAGGAAGTCATCTTATCTGTGGATTAGTCGTTTAGGATCTTCTTTGTGCATAATTGAGCTGGCACATAATGGCAAAATATTCACACAGTCGAGATGGTAGAGATAAGTCTTTGCCGTCTAGCTTTGCGTTTTCTCAGAGCCCTCATAAGATGCTCCTTGCATAACCCAAAATTCATCACCACTCCTTTGCATTCTCCGTGCAGATCTTGTTTGCAGAGAAAGCGGATAATCAAACAGACTTGGTTATGACATGCCATTTGGAAGTCTGGCAGTGTGAGCAGAGAGTCAGTGTGCAGGATGTTGTGAATTTGATGCGAGCGTAGCTCCCTGAAGGCCGGCTTAATGGAATGGGAGCAGACACGGCTGGCCTGTGGAGGGATTTAGGAATGAACAGTGTATGCTCTGTTTTCCTCAAGCTAGTTTCAACCCAGCTCGGCTGGCAGAAAAGCGCAGGAAAGCACTAGGCCTTTGTGCGCATACACAAGCATGTGCGTGCATGCAGTTAAATGCTCTGGATGCGTTCACATACCCGCTGCTGGAATTTTCTTTCCTGCAGGTGGTTGTTGGCACTAGGGCACTCCATGTTAGGCATGAAGGAAACGAAAGGAATTCTGTGAGAATATGGAAAGATAAATGGACCCCATTGTTCAATTCGTAATATAGACATGTTTTGTGTACTAGGGCTCTAATGTCAGTTTGTCCCATGCCAGAGATGTAGAGGAATGGGAAAATGGGAACATTTAGAAAGGAAAAATAAAGCCCTTATAAAATTCTAAGAGTGGGATTTGTGCTCCACGCAAAACAAAATCCTCCCGGCAAGTTATGTACTACAGAAAATGCCATTGTTGCTTTGATAGTCAGCTGTTATGTAATTCATTTTCAATGTAAATCTGGTCCTACACAGGTAAATTTATGATGTCTCTTCCATTCAGACTGAAATTTGTTATCGAAGATGTATCTGAATGATCCCCTAGAAAAAAACGATGAAAAAATACAGACATCAAAGCTGGTTTTGCTTTGATATGCAAGGTAGTTTTGTGCCTGTACATTTATTTTGATGTTAGTGTAGACAAAAATGTTATTTTGTTGGCTGGTTTTTCTGTTACATGCTTACATGAGGATTTATCCACAGGAAAAACATGTGATGTTCCTGTAGTGCTGTCAGCTTTGGCAGCCTGATCTCAAATCTCAAAATCCTGATGGATTTAAGTCTTTGACACAGACTGGGATCTGTCTCTACCAGAAAACCACTAAAATATGATGTTGTTTTAGCTCTGCTGATAAATTTTGTATCTATCTACCTAACAACTATACACACACATCATCCAAAAATACACACCAGCAAAGATGTAAATATTGAAGCGGTGTTACTGACAAGTTTTTCAGTGCACATTGAAAAGGCCTGACTAATCAATAATGTAATTTTTTGTTGATTATTTTCATTGTCGATTGTTGTTTTACCTCCAGTCATCAACCAACGAGTTCCCCTTCTCAGTTTCTTCCGTCTCTAAATGCTGAACACTCGTGCACGGTCTCATTTTCGATCCTTGTTGGGAGATGCTCTGCTAAAAGCTCTTGCCCTTTGGAATGCTTGTGAATTATTTCCCGTGCTGCGTGTAGCAATGGGAAGGGGGAATTTGTGTAGACTCAGACTGACATCCTGCCTGAGAGCCTCATCTGGAACTTTGTTTGCTTTTGCAATACCCAGTCCTCTGCTCGCTGCTCCCCCGGGGGCCTGAAGCCAGGGGCCCGCTCAGAGCATGTCAGATTGCGGTTTCATCCAAGCGTGGGCGACACGTTGAAAAGGGCCGTTGTGCTGTGGCCTTGTGCCGAAACGCTAAGAGCGCCGAGTACAGATCTCTTCTTAAGTGCTTGCATCCTTGAGAAAATGGCGATTGTCTCGCCCCCTATGCTGCAGCGTAGCGGTCAGCATTTTTTGTTCTACAGTCTGCCATCACAAACCCATATATTTTGCTTTATATAAAGGAAGTAAAAGACATGGTAAATAATGTTTTTGTCTTCCTGTGGGGAGGTGTTTCCTGTAGATGTGTGGGACTGGTGGTAATTTAAGGCTGCTATGGGGAGACATCCCTGAGTTCACATGCAGAGGCAGGAGGGCCCGGTGGTCTCGTACTGACTGTAGTTCAGGGGTCTCGGTGGGGCCCTGTTCCTCCCACACTCTTCCCACCTCTTTTTTTGGCACTCCTGTTCCTCAGGGGTCTGTAGCTTTTGTTTTTCTTGAATGCATATTTAGCACTTTTTCTTTGTTGCTTAATGTAGTCTTGTTGGAAGTCTTTCCTGTCCAGATGTGGTCATGGTTCGTAATCAGCACTGATTTGTAATTGTGCACTGATAAAGTCTCATTTTGCATTTGAAAAAGAGTTCTGTGTCATTTAAACCGGTAATCACCTTTATAAATAGTCTATAAAGCTGCTGCTGTTGGATTACGTGACACTGCAGCCTGCAGACTTCACCTGAGTTGAACTCTGCCACAGTAACTGTCTCCAACTTTAATGTTTGTTGGGTCTTTAGTAGTCCCAGACGTCCAGTCCACAGTCTTCCCATGGCACGTTACTGACCATTTCATTCATATTGCACACAAAAATGTGAGGCATTTGTGAAAGTCACATTGCTTCACTTCTGCAGGTGGGGTCTACAGGCCTTTGTATGCTTCTGAGTGATTTTAAGTTTTCTAACCTGTTTGAACCCTGACAATTGAAGCGTATGGCTATATTTTATCCCAAAGTTACATATCCCTAACCAGCGTGTAAAATCGAAGTGATGTGTGGTTGTTTCATTTATATGTTTATTTGATGGTTTCTGCAAGTTTGGCAAGTCGGCCATACTTACGAGGTATGCTAGACTTTTGTGTTAGTTTGACAAACACAATGTTAGGTATCAACAAAATCTCCAGTTGCACAAAAAAGTTTGCCATTTCTGTTGTAATGGTAAAATGCATGAACATTCACTTGCGGTTTTGGCCGTGTCCTTATGGAATGTGATAGTGGAATGTGAGATTTTCCTGAGCTGTGCTCATTTGCAGTGTTATGCTGGAAAATCCCATCTGTGAGAATAGGCATGGGCCGGTATAAGATTCTGGCGGTATGATAACCTTTAGCAAAAATACCACGGTTTCACGGTGTTGCGGTATTGCCATTGCAACACTAAAATGTGTTATTTTCAAATGCCAGGTACAATAAAGCCTTTAAATTATAATATGCTTTCAAAACATATATAATATTTTCGTAATATATATTAAATGTAAACATCAAATCAATCACATGACTTCATGATTTAATGAATTTTGTATAAACACAGCTCATACCTTGGAGACGGTATCACAGAACATTTTAGTGGTTTTGAAACCTTGACTGTTTTAAACCTCGGTATACCTTGAAACCGGTAATCGGCCCATGCCTATGTGAGAATCAGACTGGTCCTGGGATTAATGCAGTGACAGAAGGCATTTTATTAGCAGACAGAGCATGGACTGCCATAAGTGTCTTATGAGACCCGGCAAAGCTCTCAACAGTAAGATGCAAAGGTATGATTTGTAATTCATTATATGCTGTAGGGCCGTGTAAACAATATCGACTCTTAGATATTAATCGATCCTTGTATCATAAGGATAGCCAGATGGCTTGGTGCAAACATGAACGATGCTCAGGACAGTAATTTACCTGCATGGGCCATGTCCGTGGTCACAAAAAATTATAATTTGCTTTTTTTAGGTTGTGCTAATTGAAATATTTAAGCAAAGATGACACAATAAAGGATTTTTTAAAATGAAATATTGATATCTTATTGATATTAAATGGAATTGAAATAGATAAAAAAACGAATCGCCAAATGGGTCGCAATCCCCAGCCTTAATATGATTATAACAGGTTAAGTTAACTTCAGGTCTTAAGGACTTGTGTTGGACTGTACCTTGACATTATTCAGTTTTTTGCTGACTCCTCTTTAACACTTCTTTATCACCAAACAGCTAAAGCTGCTGTAATAACAGGTGTGTAACTGAAATTACAAGACAAGCCTGTACAGCAGTTATGTTACAGTTTAACATAATAGCCCCTGATCAAATGTAAGAATTTAGTTATATGACTGCAGTAGCCTTTGTTTAATAGAGAGAGAAAAAGAGAGAGAGAGACAGAGTGTGTGCAACGACGGTGAGAGGAAAAAAGTGGAAATGAAGTTTCCATTCCTTGCTGCAGTTGTTTGTCTTAGCCGCAATTTGGCGGTAGTCCTGTGGCCAGACTTCTGTCTTCCATTAGGAGACTGAAATACCCTGCTGTGTTCTACTCTTGGCATCAGGATATATACATCATATTCAAAATTTTAAAATTGCTTGGTTGGTGTTTGCCTGTTTATTGAGTAACACATCTGCAAGTAATTGGTATAGGTTTTAGCGAGTGTTTTCAATTAAATGCGAGTATTTCGAAACCTGTCCTGCGCAGGGTCACAGGCCATTTTTCCTGACTTTGCAGATCTGTAGTTTGCATGTTGCTGTTTTGTTGTTATCTCTGGGTGTTTTTGCATATTATTTCACTGCCGTATATTGCAGATCATAAACGCAGTTAAGCATATAACAAAATGGCTTGCATATTACATTTTCAACAAAAGAGGTTATAGTTTTTATGAATAAATGCTTATTTATTTCACTCTATTACCTCAGTAAAGTGTCTTCAAATGCTATATAAGGTTACTCGTTTTAAAGTTGCTAATGCCAAACAGCAGACATCAGCTAGCGCGTTTTGTTTTTTTTCTTTGAAGAAGAAATGAGTTCCAGTTTGCTTCCAAACATTAGCTATAGCGGGCATAACTAGGTCTTAATTATGAAAATAGTATCGGATCGGTACATGGGTTCAAGTACTTGCAGATACCTATGCCAGGAGGTTTTGTGGTATCTGCGGCATTTCCAATGCTAGGATCAGAATCGGAACAACCCTGAGGTTGTTTAATAAATAAATACTTGATCTTTGAATCAAAACATAACTAGCATATGTGCTATCTATGTAATATGTATGGGTACAGTAATATAAGATTTGAACTGGTGATCTGTGTCCTGAAACCCTGTCAAACATGTATTTACTTTTTGTTTACAAAAAGCGTTCCCAGCATGTTATTAACTTGAACGATTAGCAAATGCAGGCATGTAACCTGTGCTAAAGTATGTGCCGCTTCTACGGCGAGCAGCTGAAATTCATTTGGCTTGATTTACGTGGTCAACCGCTCAGAATGTGAGCTGCTTATTGAAAAATATGGTGGCCTCTCGTCAGGAAACGTGGACAATGCCAGTAATGATTGTGAAAAATGAAAAGCTATTTTCCATGATGTCAGTCCCAACTGCTGAAATTAGCTGAAATAGTTTGTTGGGGTGTGTGCGCAATGCGCATGTTTCTTGTTTAAGGGTTCACCTGACCTGCTCAACAAGCACACATATGTGTCATAAAGTTGCTTTGCCTGTAATATTACAGATCAAATTACGACTGTTCATCTGATGGACGCTTTACTACAAGCATGTCCTGTTTTCTCTGCTAACAGCAGCAGAAACTCTGCATCCTACGACAGGAAAAAGTGAGAGAAAGGAAAGAAAAGGGGAACGAGAGAAAGGGAAAGAAAGCAAGCGTGAACTGGGCAGAGATTGTTGAGATTTATATGATAGCTTCAGGAATTCACATTCTGCACACAGCTGAAAGACATTAAGGCGATGTTGAACCTGAGCTCTGTTTCAGAATGCCCCGCCTTTCACAGCCCCAGATAAAGGTCACCCAGCGTCCTGCAATGAACAGACAAATGCTAATGTGCATGAATGATTGATCTTGCGGCAGCTATGTGCATTAGTCGAATAAGCCCAGATGCAATTTATAATCGCATTGTTGTAAAATGTGGATATTTCATTCTTGTCTTGTTTCAGTATAGAGTAACATAATTTGCATGCCTAGAAAAGAGCTGTCCAGTGGCTTAACCAGAATGTCCACAGATCTCTATTTCTGAAATGTTTGCGACAGTTTTACAAGACTTGATTGATCTTCAAGACAAAAATATGTGCTGGTTGTGTATTTCAAAACCTAATGCATGTACATTGTGGTCATTTCCCCAGCTGAGTTTCTATCAAACGCATTCATGTGCATTTTGAGTAATGGGAATGCCACATTTTAAATAAAAATCCATTAATTTGTACAAAAGTTTTTCTGCACACTTAAGGTAGTTTTTGACTTGTGCGCAAAGATTAAATGCAAATAATGGGAGATGGAAGCATTTGTCGGATAAACGTAGTGAACATTAAACCCACGTGACTGATCGTCTATCAGCTGATGTTGTCTTTTCAATATATGGGGCTCGATGTCATTGTAATTCCCTTGCTGCGAGTGCCTGCTTCAAACATTCGGCATTTTTTTCTATGCATAGCATTAATTTTGGCAATTACTAGCACCACTGCTAGTAAATTTATAACATGCCAAATGGTAACTAAATGCAGTCCTGTCTCCTTTTTATAAGCGTGTCTTGTTTAATTTACTGTTGGCTAGAATACCAATACCACCTTCATTCGCTCTTTGAGTTGATGGAAACGGACCTAATTCACATTTTTTAGTTGTTGTTTTTTTGCGCATTTTGAAAAGGTTTGCTTCACGTTTTGATGGAAACCCAACTAGTTGCAGTATTTTGGGTATACTCTCTAGGTTTTGAAACTAAGCCGTGGTATTCATTTTTAAAATAAATGGGTAACCACAAAGGGATCCTCATAAAATTGACCCAGTTCATACAGTGCTGTCATTTTGTAGTCTGTAGATTGAGTCCCAATATTTTGTGAGCAGCGCATACATGGGATGCTGCATTCTAACTGTGCGTTCACACCCGATGCGGAAGAGGCAGCAAAAACGGCCTTAAATAGCTCAAATTGAGTAAACTTACCAGATTGTTCGACCTCTTCACTCACTTTCTTCCAAACAAGATCCTTTAAATTCCTGTAAAAGAATGAAGATGTCTCGTGTAGCGATGATGATTTTCATCCATTGTTGTTTTATTTTCCTGCCTCTGCGACACAAAAATCCGCTTAAGTTCTGATTTTTCAACTCGTGCGAATCACGCGGCAACGCTCAATTTGCGCAGAACCCGCCGTTCTCGCTTCCGCGCAGCATGATGCCTATTGGCCTCTTCCGCATCTGGTGTGAATGCACCATTAGGCAACATGCTAACTGAGACGTAGCCTAATGAGGGTCTGAATTCTTGACATGGGTGCAATTCTGCAGCTAGAACAATGCCATTTTTAAGCCGGAATAAATTAGCTAAAGTCATCAGTTTTGTTTTGTTTTGTTGATTTATGCCAGGACATCTTTTATGAATTTTCTTATTTAGATAACAATAATGAATTTATTAAGTTGTTTATTATTCACAAAAATAAATCATTATTTCCGAAAGCAGACTCTCCATCTTTCTCATTCTCAACAATGGGTTGAGCTGGCTAGTTTGGATAGTGGGATGTGATAAAATATCAAGTCTGCGGTGGATGCGAGATGCAATAATGCGCAGGAACTCTCTCATTTTTATTCTGAGTGATTTACTTCAATAACCTATTCATATAGTCATGGCGTTGAAAATATGCTGTGCCAAATGTAAAACACCACATGCAATAAATAACTTGCCAAGTAAATACAGACTTGTGGGGGCGGTTTCCCAGACAGGGTTTAAGCCTAGTTTTAGACTTAAATGCATGTTTCAGCTTTCTTAACTATAAACTGGTGCACTGACATATCTTAAAATATATCATTGCCATTGTTTCATCTCAAGATGCACACCAGTGATGTTTTTTGTAAGGTTTATTTGTAAAAACTATTTAAATGTCCTAATATAACTAAGCCCTAGTCCTTAATCTAAACCCTGTCCGGGAAACTATCCGCAAAAGTTGAAGCTGTTTTGTCTTTGCAATAGAAGCAAAGTAAGTAAAACCAAACTGTGTGATTATGCCTGTTTATTCCTGGTATTGGAAATTTTCTGCTCATGATTATAGCTGATTTGCATATTCAAGTCATATATTCAGTTGTTGGATCAAACGCCTATAGTTTGATAAAACATTGTATTTTATTCTTACTGTATTTCGACAGTGGCAACGGCATTATACAGTCCTGATGGCACATTAAGATGCTGTTTAGGCTTATGTGCCAGTGCACAGACATTTCTGTTGCATGTTTTCTTGCCGTCTGGTGTGAAGTGAGGGAGGCAATGATTTGATGCTGTGCTATGGAGAGAGCAAATGTGGTAGTAATGCTCAGTTAAATGCTTGTGCTGTGGACAGATGGCTGTCTCACTTTGCTTTTTTTCTAGAAACCTCTTTGACAGGGAACGACACCACAGAGGATGCTGCAATATCAATGTTATTTCAAAACGGGAACAAAATGTTTTGGTGTAAA
The DNA here is from genome assembly GCF_030506205.2 of Paramisgurnus dabryanus. Taxonomy (NCBI): domain Eukaryota; kingdom Metazoa; phylum Chordata; class Actinopteri; order Cypriniformes; family Cobitidae; genus Paramisgurnus; species Paramisgurnus dabryanus. The sequence continues at coordinate 63,157,741 of NC_133337.1, read as the reverse complement.
CAAGACTGCATTAGGTCACTCTTCTGTATTACTCCAACTACTTGCATGTTCATACATAACTGCTAGTTTTGTGGTTAAATAATTTTGAATACCCAATTACGAAGGAATGCAGCTGACCTGATTTTCCCGGTGTCAAATAAGGACTGTGCGTGAACCACCTACAAGAGACAAACAACAGCTGACATTATTTCCCACAGGCATTCCAAGATTGTACATGTCAAAACAATGAGCAATAGACCTGGCCAGGGTGTAAATACAAAGAGATGTTAGTGATGTGTGTTGGGATTATGGATATGCATTTAATTTCAGAAATAATGCACAACAACGCACCAGTACCATACGTTTAAAACTAGAAGGATTGTCTTCAGCGCCTCTTAACTTTCCCACAGAATGCTAATGTTTGCTCAGGGTTTTCCATGCAATTGACCGAGCCATGGAAGGAAACCTTATCACAAGATTAACCTCAAAGCAGATGTTTTTTCCCTCTATAATCCAGCCGTACACCAGCTTCAATGGGTTTATTGAAACGTCCAGTTAATCAGGTAATCTGAAACAGACCCACTGTTGTGTTTTTCCTCGAATGGAAGGCCATGATCTCATTCCAGCTCCACCAAACTCCAGCTTCATCCTCCTCATATAACTCATCTTTCCAACCCTTGCCATTTAAGAGCTCGCGAATACTACACATCTACTGCCATGTTATTGTTCACCACCTTGCGTGGTTCGCTAGGCCTCTGCAGTTAAGTTTTGCTTTTATCTGCTGTATTGTAATACAGCCGAGCCGTGTCTCTCGTGGTCTCTTTGAATTATTGATCACAGGCTATAAGAAGGAGCTATAGACAGATTGATTAATGCTGCTCTGCTCGGCCAAAATTAAACAGTGGCTACGATTGAAACATCTGGTCCTGTGCTCTGCATTCTGGCAGATGTAGCATGGGTAGCATTTATGACCTTGTATTTAGGGAGATCTCCTTCTGCTATGTCACCCCCACCTTTTATTGGTGGCAAACTCCATTTTATCAGCAGATGTTCAGATAAAGAGCTGAGAAGAGTTTTAGAGAGTTTGTAGACTTTTGATAAGGCTAAGGTTGTGCAAGATCTGTAAGCACCAGTGTGCATTTGGAAGACTCTGAAAGGATAGGCACAGCCCCACGCATTGCCTGAGGGCCACATTAGCACAAACACAGAGGTTGTAACAGTATGGCCAGGTGCGAGTCTTTCCTTGTTTTGGGCCCACAGTCTATTGAGCGAAAGTAAAGAAGTGTAAAAACTCATATGACAATATTTTGAAGAAAGTCTGAGCTGTTTTTCCCCATATAATAAATGTCATTGGGGATCAAAGCAGCTCTCTGGTTATTATTATGCAGCTTCTCTGTGAGTACAGACGTATGTGAATAAATCACATTATTAGTCTGGCTGGTTTGTTTGGTTGCTCACCAGGGCTGTACATGATGGCACAAACACACACACAGATAACAAAACCCTTGCACAAAAATTGTGACGAGTGGTTATGTTTATCCTTACTTATTGGAAAAATTATCTTTTTGTGATAGATTGATCTCTCAGTTGGGATGATTAAGCAGGCAATATTGTATCATTTCATGATTGTTTCACTAGTAATTTAAAATTTTTGGACTTTTGTGCATTTCACTTTACTATCATTAAAGTGGTTACACTCACCGATCACTTTATTTTAAGTATTTTCATTCTATTGACTTCTATTCATACACATGCAAATGCTCATGAGCTCAAGCTTTTGCGCATTTTGCTGCATACTACACTTAAAGTCTGGTAATCTCTTAACTTGTGAATTCGTGTCATGTGGAGATACAGTATACGACCAGCAGAAAACCGGTATGTCACGGTGTGTCTTTTCTCTCTACTGAAAAGCAAATGGACAAAGCCAAAGAACTTATTGACGAAGCGCTCCCTGCCCTTTCGTAGTACTGTCCGAAAAATTGTTGCATGCTCAAAGTCTAGTGTGACCTCACCTTTAGGTACCTGGTTTCAACTTCTTTATTTTTGATTTTCCACAGAATTGCAGAATATTTTAACTAGACTAGGGCTGCACAATATATATTTTTAAAACATATGTACATATCTGCTTGTAAAGTCTGACATCATGCATCACTTCTGGGTCAAACCGATCTCAAATGCAATAGGGAAATAACAAAAAAGCATACTAGTATGCACTCGTATCATAATGCAAAACTACCAAAAACACCTGATCCTAATTTCAAAAAATTCCAGACGTGGACTTTCATGGATTTTTAAAGAATTATTAATATATTGCTGTCTGTGATCCAGTAAGCCTGAAGACTGCAGTGTACACTGTAAGTGTATACAATATTCATTTATATGTGTAATATAAATAGTGCTTATAAACGGCTGTTTAAATAATATCCTCTACTGAAATGAGTAGTGCTTGCCCTAACGTGTTGAAGATGATCAACGATCCGGAGGAATGGGAAATGTATGTTTAAATATAATTTTTAGTTTAAACATATAGTTTCAATTTATTTTACCAACCTGAAGCTTTTTTTAAAGCATCATTGCATATTGTTCATTGCATCATTTAGCAAGTTATTGCATATCGCATTGTCTTCAGTATCGTGCAGCCCTAAACAAGACATGGTTGCTTGAGAAAATCCTTCTCATCTGTTTATTCACCAACAACCGTACCACATTCATAGTCACTCAAATCACCTTTTTCCCTTCTAATGCTTGGTTTAAACTTCAGCAGATCTTCTTGATGAACTCCACATGCCTGGATGTAGTTGCTGCCCTGTGATTTGCTGATTGGATGTTTGCTATCATTTGAAAAGCAATTGAGCATGTTCACCTAATAAACTGGCTGGTGAGTGTATATTGGCATTACAGCGGCCACCCTGCCGTAGATATTGTTATCGGCTGTTGAAAAACCCAGTCAGCCACTAATTCCAGTGTTTAGATGTACTGCAGATGTGTGATTTTTCTGTGCTACAGAAACCATGTACACATTTTGACATTATTTCAGACCACCGCGAACATTATTAGATACGGTCTCATCATAGGCTGCAGGATTATCAACGCAAAGTAACTTCGATTTTCAGAATCCAAGAGAAATCCAGTTCCATGTTCGGCTCAGATGATCATGTAATGTGTGACGCTTACAGATCGAATCTTACACATTCCAATGTGCTCACAAGCAAATTGTGGCCACCCCTTAAGAACGCAGTCTTGTGTTGGGACTGCTAGCGGCGTTTGTAATGTGATGCTAATGCATATTGGGTAACAAGAGTGATGTCAGCTGCCATTCATAGTCTGTATGGGGGCCGTCTTTGAATGGCCTGATGAGGTGGAGATGAACATCAAGCCATTTGCAATAATGAGATGAAACTTGGAGCCAGCGTACTGTCCATTATTTATGACCACCTTCATCTCATGAGCAGAACTATTGAGCTTGCTTAGCTGTTCGTTATTCTTGACTGCTTTATGACATCACACACAACAGAACTTAAGAAGTACGCAGCTTTTTGTTTCTGCTGCTTTTATGTTTTCATCCTAGTGTCAATCTTTCTTGTGTGCTCTTGGTTAACTCTGTAGTAACACTACACCCATCTCTGTTTGGAGATTTGAGCTTCTGGCATTCGGGTTAATTAACACGACCTGTACTGCAACTCAGGAAACTGGTTGCACTCGACTCTAGGCAGGGCTGTTCAAGTTTGGGTTTCATAGCCGTAACACAGGAATCTGTTTTCCCAGGCTAGGAAGAGGGGTGGGGAAGAGGCGTGGGCAGTTGCTAGAAGACACTGCTTTTTTTCTTTCCCACAAGGTGCTGTTCGCATGTGCACACAGGGTGCAGGGTGAGACAGCAGCATGGCAGCCAGGGGGCTGGGTGCGGGATAACAGGGCGGCCACTCCCTCCGCTTGTACCAGCCTGTTCCGTAATGAAGCGGCCCTGTCAGGGCGATCATCTGTCTTCAGCAACGTTTCAGAAGTCAAACACTGGAAGGCGCCTGAAAAATGTGCCGGCGCTTAAAGAAACACTAACCTAATACAGTCTTGCAGCGAGCACGTGTGTAATGAGAAACAGAGGGCTTCTTTGTTCACATACCATGTGGAAAATCATTGCCTTTTCCACAGTCTGTGGTGTAAAAAAATCGTTTGTGCAGTTTTTTTTAATTCAAATGTCACCCTGGAAGATGGTGGCGGTAAATTTTTCATTTGGGCCTAGAATGTAATATCCATATGTTTACTTGTTTTGCTATGCTGTTGTTGATGTATAGTGCTTGCCTCAGCGTGACAGGTCCAAAGGTTTGTGGAAGACTTTCAAGGGGTTGGCTTTTGAGTAGTCTCGGCTAGAGAATTAGAGATGCCTAATCCATAGTTATTTCAGGATGTTACACTTACACGTGACTAAACAGGTCGAGCTTGCTCAGTCAGGGCTAATGGTGCGTTCATACCAGACGCGATTAAAGCACAAGTGATTTACATGAAATAAATCCGTGCAAAGGATGTCATGGACATCCTGCGGCGAGTTTTGCGCCAATGAGCGTGATTATTTAATGTACAATAAACAGATAATAATGTTACTCAATTCAAAACACAAATTTGCCTGTATCATGACACGCATTGTATTGTGGCCTAGTATCGGAAAACGTATCTTACAGGGAAATGGTTGGCAACACACAGGCCTAGTGGATGTCGTAAACAGGCACCGTACTCCACCCAGCACCGAGCCGTGATTAATAATCTGTCCAGCACTTTAAATCACAGCCCAGAACTAACCTACCTCTTGTTTTTCGACACATCTGCTTCTCTTCTGTTGCTGGTTTTCATAGATTCATTGTTGCGGGTTTGGACTGTATTAAAATGACACATGGAGTCGTCTCTCATGCAATCTTCTGCCTTTCACACATTTGTAAACAAAGCAGTTATGTTCTGTTCACAGTCTCACCCGCTGCTTTCTAAAGTCTTTCCATCAGGAAGGACCACACATTGTTTATATTAGTATGGTGTGCTGAACATCACAGCAGGATGTAGAGGCATTTGTAATTGTATGACATGGTTACGTTTTAAGGCCTGTGAATAGCTTATAACACTGTTACAGTCAACAGATGTGATTTAAAAATGTAAACGATGGCTTGCACATACATCTCTTTCTTTGACCTGTCTGGTTGTTTGGCACTTGAGATAAGGAAGAGACATCATGTTTGCTTTTGGGACAAACATTCGCATGTTTCAGTACGCAGAAATGATAATCCAGTTTTATGCCTTGTTCTGTCTAGTGATAAATGATAAGGTTTTTTTATAAACGGACTAAATAAAGTGATATTTTCTGTCAACTTTTATGTGTACAAAATGTATTGCAGTCAACAAAATTATGACTAGTACCAATTTGCTTGCACCTTTTCCTGCCAGCAAACGTTTATGAAACGTGTATTAAACATATATCAGATTGATTGTAGATGTGAAACATTAACTTAGAAGAGGAGTGATTTATTACTTGACTGTCTTGTCGCACCTGGTTAGGTTAGTCTGAAAAGTTTCACTGCTCAAATCTCATTTGCCTATGAAAGAGGTTGTTTATGAAGAAGGGATGTAAAAATGTGAATTTTGAATGCTGAAAGCGACGTATGATGAGCTTTGATGTGGCGTACAGCAGTGCTGTATCTCAGTTAGGGTAAACAGAGACAAGTTTCTGTAGGGGTTGAGTTGATGGCTCAAATCTGTTGCTGTAGCATTAAATCCAGATCCCTGGAGCTGCACTGTTAAACGGTGATTAGTAAATGATGGTGATCACACAAGTCTTGCCTGGGTTTCAGCTGACATACTAGATTCAGATTTTTCTGACCAAATATATTCATTTTTTGTTTAACTGTGGACATGCAGGCTGAATTAAATGTGAGGAAAGATAAAGCTGAAAAACTGTATAGTACCTAGGCATAGATGAATAATAAGAGTTCTGTAAATGGTAATGATATATTGTGAGCCTCAAACACTATGGTTTCCTTATTATGTAAACATTGTGCATACAAAAGACCAGTGGAGGCTCATGACTGTTCATCCGAGGAGCGCTAATTCAAAATAAGTGTTCGGAGTGTCGTGTGTGGTTCCTTTTTTCAAAATATGTGCGCGTCAAGAGATTCTGTGTGCATCACGTGTTTGGTCAAATTAAGTGCCTGCTGCAAACGCGTCAAAACCGTTTATGATCAAAGAGACGCTCATGTTCACAAAAAACATGCAAGACACTCCCTTAACACATAACCTTTGATTATGCATGATATTATGAGATTATTATATACATGTTGTGATGAACTTCGCATCGAGTGCCACTGCAAAAGGCCGTTGGAAAACAGTCCAATCTCAACATAACACCAACTGTGACGTTACAGTCGCGATGTACACCCTCAACATTAAATTACACATTAAATTATTTACAATGTTGTTACAATTCTGAAAACAAAGTTGTGACTTCTGAGTAAGCACTATATGCTAGTTAATGCTATATGCTAATGTTTAGGCTGCCAGGTTCTATTGAAAGATCCTGCCATGAAACATCCATTTACAATCTCTGAATATTAATTGTTCCTTAAAATCTGTATCTTCGTCTTATACAGGCTCAATCATAAGGTCTGTTTACACACACAGCTACTAAAATGAACAGCTCTGAGAAACATCCAATCAGAGCAGAGCTCAACATTATTATTCATGACCCTTTCAAATAAGGTAATAATAGTCCTTTTCATTCTGGGGACAAATCCTAGGGTTGTAAATGGACATGTAACAGTTTCTGGATATTTTTTTGCACGTTATAAAGCCACATACCTTCTATGTAGATTTTAGAGAACATATTGTACCAATGTATTTTTGGCACCTTTAAGATTTGTGCTTACTAAAATGACTAAAGTAGTTGAACCTGTTTATTAGAAGTGGGCGTCCCAAAACTTTTGTCTATAGTGTATGTTACTGTGTTAAATTTTTTTCAGTAAATGAATGTTTTTGCCATTCAATTTTCATTTCTGTATTCTGTGGTATGTGATTGATTTGAACCCCTAAATGGAAAAGGAAGCAGCAGTATGTTAATGACCAAAACAACCTTGGTATAAAAACAATAGCTGGTTTTCAATGACTGCCGTTCTTCCTGAAGAGCTTGTTTGAATGGGTTTATGGGAAAAGCCTATGAATAATGCAATCTAGAACAGATAGATGAACCCTGCCTGTGCAGAACTCGAGCTTGCTTGACTGGATGCCAGTGAATTATTTGTGTGTTGCCTCCTTATGCATAAGTCATGGCTAACAATGATGACTTTGCGCAATTGTTCATTTTAATAAAGAAACAATGGGTGGCATTTGGAGATGTAAGAACGACACTTGATTGTTATGAATCTTAAGCCAACTGTAGTTTATTATCCCTTCAAAGTAAATAATGTGTTGTGTGTATTTATGCCAAGGACTTAAAAAACTGTAGCAGAATGAGATGAGCTTGTGTGGCCAGTTGGTCTACATGTGACTCTTATCTGTTGGTCAGAATAATCAGCACTTTCCTGTGGAGTGACCACTAACTCACTCACTCCCTTTGATCCAGAGGAAGTCAGCTATGCACTACTTGTGGTGCACAGCCTGTTTTGAGGAGGCAGTTTTACATTAAGGATACGCTTTCTGTCCTTTGGATAAAACCAAAACAAAAGGGGGGGCTGTATTTTCCCATGTTGCGAGTGCACTGGATTTCAGCTGCAGTTAATCTGGATTCATGGGCGGCTATTTATAGAAGACTTTGTTTATGGAATAAAGGACATATCAAACTAAATAAACAGCATCCTTCCTGGGTTGTGTTGTTGTCAGATGATATAAATGTGTAAATAGGGTAGTATTTAAACAAAGGAACTGTTCTGAGCTGAGACACACCCTTGTATGTTATGTTTGCAGTGCCTTACAAAATGATCTATTTATTATTTGCCAAATCATTATTCAAACAAGTTAGTTCGGCATTAGATTACGCAAGACTGCATGGAAGCAGAGCGTAATGACACAGCTGTAATCAAGACTTTCATGGGAATCAGTGAAGATGTATTAATACTAGAAGCTCTTTTGGCACGCTACTTTGAGTTTTACAGCTACAGAATCAAGGGTGTTTTTGAGAGTCTCCCCAGGGATTTACAAGCTCAAACAACAGCAGCCGATGGCTGTTGTCTCTAAATCTTTCACTGAATGTTCTGAGATGGGCTGACGTGTCTGACCTTGATACTAAATGAATGCTTCTTGAAGCTGTCAGAAAGCATTTCTTCAGTCTCTGTGCACTCAGAAATGTCATCCAAAAATAACCTTGCCACTATTCCAATAAAAAGTCCCACAAATTTCCACAATTTTTTTGAATAGTGTTTCCTTTTCTGATGTTCTTTTGTGTCCTTGAACATCTAAAATGAAGTGCTGGGTTCTCATGTCTTCAAGAGTTTTGTTTATTATGGACTGGGTCTTGTCCATGTGTTTTTTATATTGTGCAAGAGGATATTGTTTCTCAAACACTCAGTTTTGTCATGGTGGTCTTGAGGCATTATATGCTGATTCAGTCTCATGGGACAAGGTTTTCTAAGCAAATTAACTTCATTTTACGAGAGGCCCTGCCCACAACTGTCCAAAGTCCACAGTTAGGTCATATTTTTTATTTTAAATCTTCTATACATAATTAATTACCACACGTTCCTTATGAGCAATGAATTAAGGTTACTGTCTTATTAAAAACGCTGTGTGTTTTCAGTATAGATAACAGTAAATGGGGAGTGGAACAGCAGCTCATTTGCATTTAAAGAGACACACACAACAACAGCACACCCAAAAATTATCCTTTTAAACACGGTATAATAAATGATCTTAAGGGTATTTGGACCTTAATTAAACTTTACAGGCACATTCTGGGAAGACTAATATTACATCTTGAAAAATGCCATATTAAGTTACCTATTAAGTGTGCCATATGAGAAACTTTTTTTCATAAGCGGTGTCAGCTGAGGTTTGTGCACAGCACTGTCCACATCACAGCGCAACTGTTTGTTTTTGGTTTATATTGCACTATTATTATTAGTAGTAGTAGTATTAGTAAGTGCTGATCATGTTTTGTGAGTACGTAGGAACCCTTGATATGATGAAAAAATAATAATAAACTAATAAATGCCTAGAGTCTAGATGAAAGTGAACTGTAATAATATTTTGTGTTGCCCTTTTTTATTTGTAAAATTTTGACTGAGTTAGAAAAGGACTGAGTGCACCTTTCTAAAAGCATAACTGGACTCGCCCATTTTAGTCTCATTGGTCAGCAGATGCTTATGTCAATGTGTCAAGTATAACTTTTACATTCTTTCATTTTGTTTGCATGATATAACCTCCCCAAAAAAATCAATTCTTTCACTTTTAAGTGTTTTGTTTTCCCTTAATTTGCAGGATTTTTGCTATTTACAAAACCTAATGTAAATGTATCAAATGCAAACTATAGAATGAACGCATTTATACAATTATTTGGATTCAGTTCATTTAGGGCAACTTAAAAGTGCGAAATACTACCACAGTGCAGTTCATTACAAGAAGATGGTAACTTTATAAGTGCTTCAACACCATGTTTGTTGTGTATTAAGGTATCATCTGTTGTCCAGTGTCACACCCTTTTAACCCATGTCGTAACCCAGCCGTATTATTTAGCAGTGACAGGTTGTTAGTGGCTGTTATTGGAGAGCGATGTGCAAAGACACACACACATAGGTTTCCCACAGGATTATTACAGTAATAAGACCTGCACGTTTAAGCCCATTGGCTGCAGACGGCTGAACTGTGATAGTTTATATGCAGCGCTGAGGTCTCGGTCTGTAGTAGAGCTCTCCACTTCACCAAACATTAAGCGTTCAGACACAATAGGTCTGCACTGTAGCCGTATGCCATACAAACAGCTGCATTCTGCTCATTACACAAATTATAATCCTTTCACTGTTGTCCCACAAACCATGAACATCTTTCTGTCTTCTATTGTGAGGTGTGATGTCATTTGTATGCAGCGCACTCACGCTAACCTGCTCACCGCTGTTGGAAACTGTTCAGACCTTCAGATCGTGATTGGCAGCAGCAAATTAATAATGTTTACCTGAATGAGAAGGGAAGCTGGTGTCATTAATTGCATTAATTGTTTGTTAAATGATGACTGTGTTGGGACCAAAGGTGTGGTGTGTTCTTGCTCTTTGATTCTGTTTTAATGGTACTAGCGGCTGCTGTCACATTTAGATCACAGATGTGTGTGTGTGTGTGTGTATGAAAGATTTAATTGGTGTTTCTCATCACCAGGCGATAGGAGTAGTGCCTTTTGGGAATGACACGGCTCCAGAGGTTCAGCAGAAAAGTATTTAATTGGATTTGGCAGATATTCTTTTTCTTTAGCTCTAACAAACCCTATTAAATTTTGCTCATTAATTTCCACGTGTAGGGTTGCAGTAGTACTTTGAAACATTAAATCTGACTTTAAACATGGAGACAGATATTGATTCATTCATTCCTTCAGAGATTTCAACCAAAATTCCCTGCCGTTAAAATGTAGGTGGTAATAACAAAACCGTTTCTGTCCTGAGCAGTTTGGTTATAGTTTGAATTTGATGTATTGCAAAGTTAATCAATTTAAACAAAACACTGAACCTTTGTCAAAGACTGTTTGTGACCCTGCATATGAAAACCCAGCTCAAGTAATTTTTTGTGATTTACTGTTTTTTATCTTTCATAATGCAAAGAAAATTCTTTGAAAAATAACCTTGATATTTTTTATATTGAATGAGTAAGGTCATGTCAAAGATTGAAATTATAGTGAAATTATTGGTTGAAATCAAACTTTGATGCTCTTAATCTCATAATTAGATTATGAAACTTAAGCTTGGATTTCACAGGCAGGGTCACATTTAGGATGTGTTTACACGACAACGTTGCATTTATTAAATATTTCACATACACACAACAATGCTGTCCAAAAGATCCACGTTTACAAGCATTCATCACACAGCTATAAATACAAACAGGATTGCGAAAGCATTAAGCAGTTTTGTTTAGACGGACAAGGTTTATTACCATAAGGGACTCTGCACTATAAAACGCTTGTAAACTTTAACTAGTAAACTAAGTTATATGGAAACTAAGTAAACTAAACTCTTAAAGGGGACATATAATGAAAATCTGACTTTTTCCATGTTTAAGTGCTATAATTGGGTCTCCAGTGCTACTATGAACCTAGAAAATGTAAAAAAGAACAACCCAGTAACTTAGTTTTGGTAAACATTCTCTGCAAGCATGTGAAAAAATAGCTCATTTAAATGTGTCTCCCCTTGTGATGTCAGAAGGGGATCTTATTATAATAATTCTGCCCCTTAATCTGCACTGTCCAACGATGGCACTGCCATTTAGTGCAGAGATCAGCTCATTTGCATTTAAAAGGACACACCCAAAAATAGCACATTTTTGCTCACATTAAATGAATGCTCATATGAAAGTTCAACGAGCTGTAATATACAAAGAACACGGTAGCATAATTTCAATATCAAGTTTATTTACTGACACATCAGGCAGAATGAATGAAAGTCAACGGATCCACTACTTTGAGAGCTGAAAAGCTAGTATATCCAATACAAAAGTAATCCCCATGACTACTGGTGACATATTGACGTCTTGCGAAGAAAGTCAATCTGTTTTTGCAAGAAATTTAATGTTATTGAAAACATAATTTACGTTAACGCAGAGCCTCTGCCAACAGTAGGGATGCTCATATCAGTTAATTTTCCCGACCGACAACAGTAGCTTCTAAACCGAACATTAACCGTTAACTTATAAGATTTTAATATGAAATTGTCATTGAGTTAGTAAAAATACAATTGACGATTGTCTGTGAACTAGTAAAAACAAAACATTTAATTTGTCATCTTGCGCGGATACGCACGCATCTCCGTTCAGCTTCCAAACATGCATACAAATGATTTCTCATACCAGTTATTACTTTATCAGACCGTCAGGGCAGCAATCATTTGTGTCATTTACAGGACATTCAATAAATTAAAGATAGAAAAGTGGCGAAATGTCTGTCGGCTCATGACGACACGCCCCATGTATTAACACATTTTTTTTATTTTAACTAGTGATGCACCGATGTATCGGCCGCCGATATTTATTGGCCGATTTTTGATGAATTTGAAATCATCGGCATATCGGCAATAGCACGAGAAAGGCCGATACCAATTGTTTATTAATTAACTGCATAAAGAAATCCATTATATGTAAAAAACGAGTTAATGTTGTTAATAAAATAAATGCTGAATAGCAAAAACCACCTTTGAAGGTTGTCATGTTGTCTTATTATATTTGTTTTAGCTTAATTTGTGCCTCTCTTATTATGTTGGTCAGTTGAATGTTAATTAGATCAAATCCATGTTCAGTAAAAATAATTTGATGCAGAAATAAACCTTCAAATAGACCAACTGTATAGTATTATATACAAGTGTTTAATATCGGCATCGGTATCGGCCAGAAGTTGTCTGTTTAAATCGGTATCGGTATCGGCCCAAAGAAATCCTATCGGTGCATCCCTAATTTTAACTGATAATGTTAATCGGTCATACATTTTTACCTTAGGTTAATGGTTAAACGGTCAACGTGAACATCCCTAGCCAACAGCCTTTAGCCAAACATGAGCGCAATTTTCTTCTTATGCTGTTTGGTAGCTGTTGCAAAATACTCACTCCGTGCCAGGGCACCACCTAAAGAGCGGGAACGTAAAGCGCACTTCTCTTTATTGGCAGTCTCTGTATAAACGCTATTATTTGAATCTCAAAATTGAAATTCGAATGCCAACCTACCAAACGAATATTCGAATAATAAAATATTCTGTTCCATCCCTAATGGTATTTTGAGCTAAAACTTTACATATGTACTCTGGAGACACAAAAGATTTATTTTACATCTTAAAAAGTCTTGAGCCCTTTAACTAGCACAAACACAGTACTGTAGGTCACCATTGTTCTTCTGCTTTTACTCGGGCATGCCTGTAGACAGAATTAACACGTGTATGACGTCACCGTTATCACAGATTTACACGGAGACAACAAGACATCATTTCTCAAAAACGTGCACCATCAAAAGTTTGCGTTTTCACGATCCCAAAATGATGTTGGTGTGTAAACAAGCAGCCGAATTGCATAATAACTTTTTGCTTATTGTTGAAATCTTTGTCTTGTAAACGGCCCCTAAGTACGAAATGCATTGCGATAATTTGTCTTTGGTAATGTTTGTTAAACAAGTTAAACTATCACTCTTTTCGTTTCTTGTTAACAGTCAAATGATTCCATGCAATGTTTTTTTCCATCAAGTCAACTATTGTAAGTTTGTGGCAGCAGTACTGATTCCTTTATTCTGTACAGATTTATAGAGTTTGGTCCGTTGTGTTTATATCTCCTCTTTATAAAGCCTGTCATTTCACTCATCACAGGGATGTTGTAAATGTGGCTTAATGCTTGTATAATCTTTGATTCATGTGAAGACCGTGGAATAGTCCTGCAACACCGGCTGTACTCAAAAGGGAATTACTGATGTTGACAGCCTGCTTATGTGCTCTCAAAGTTTACGTCACTCAATCCAGTTAGCACAGGGCTATGTTTCTAATATGTCTGTCTATTTTACACACTCCTCATTCTGATATCATACTCTTCTAGCGTCTCTGAACGATTACAGAAGCTGCAGTAATAAATCAGGCGATTTCACAGACAGTAAGAGGGCTTAATGCAAGGCCCTTATGCGATATGCTCTCAATATTATGATGGACTGCTTTAATCTGGTTTTAGTGTCAAATTAGCTGTCATTCCTTTACTGGATACAGACCAGGTTTAGTAACACACATGCACTCTCTCGGTCAGCGATTGTCAGCATTGGTTTGAATGCTGCTAAGCTGTGGTTCGGAAGCTCAGTACAAACAGACGCTGTTTTAAGTGCGTTTGTACGCAGGTGTCCTTTCCTGTCACTCGCTGTCCTCTGACCACCCACAGATTACACCACACACAGAGCTTTACTTTCAATAACACTCCAGACGGCAGGACACTCATAAACGTGACCAAAATGACAAAAAGCTTTACTAGATTTTTGATTTTTTTTAGGGGAAATGTGAGTGATGCTTTCCAGAGCATCTCTGTATGGTTGCTAAGGTGGTTTAGTGTGTTACTATGCAGTGAAGATGTTCTTAATGGTTGCTAGGGCAGTGCTGCTGTTGCTAAGTGATTACTGAAATGTATAGAGTGGTTCATTCACATGTTTGTATGCAGGTGCTAAGAGTGTTTTTAAGGTGTTGCTGGTTGATCTCTGTGTTTGCTTACTTTATGGTATTCTGGTTTTTCAATATGTCTCAAGCACTGATCTATTATAAAAATGACTGGATTGTGCATGACGTCACAATTGTGAAGCCTTCGTGCTGTCATATTGGTATGCCCAGACATTTAATTAATAGGACGTTATTATTATTATTTAATAATCTTCATCACACACCGAATAACTAGGGGTGGGCGATAAACCGGTAGACAAAATTAACCGGTAGAAATTTGTCAACCGGTAGAGATTTTGGACTATCGTTTCTATCGAGGTTACGTGCCCACGTCACGCTCCTGTGCGTGTGGTCGCGAAAACGTAACGTTTGTACACGTATTTAAGCACTGCAGTTTTAAGACAAGTTATTTTAAGCCATTGAAACACAGACAACAGATCTGTATGCGTGCGTTCTTTCTGTGTGTTAGGAGCGGACAAGTCGCGCAACCGCTGCTCTTTCTGTCTGTGAGGAGCGCGCAAGTCGCGCGACCTCTGCTTATTAAGCTCGTGAGCATTTTTCCCGCTTTATTCGCCTTAAATACACATATGCGTCAAAATTCCCGTCTTTGCAAGCATCATCATAAACACGACCTGTAAGGTCTTAAGAGAAAGTAAACAGCTAAAAGAGAAAGCGCATGTGTAACAGTGTATTGGATCCGGACTTTGGTCTTAAAGGGGAAGTTACCTAATTTTGCTCCTGTCTGTCACTCGTGTTAATCAAACAGGATTTAGAAAAAAATCTCTCACTGCTCCTGATTAAATCACTTTTCTACCTTAAATAAAAATATATATAGGCCTATACATACATGCATAATTATTTATTATCATTCTTATTGACTGTGTATCTTCAGAGAGCTTGAGTTTTGTTTGTTTTTATCTTCTTTCTATGCTTGTATATGTTTTTTGTGAGAATTATGAACATTTCTATGGTATTAAAGATTTAAACCTAAAACATAAAAAACTCTACCGTGATACATATCGTTATCATGATATAAAATTAATCCTATCGTGATAGAAGATTTTGGTCATATCGCCCACCCCTACGAATAACTAAATATGTCCATAAGAACCTGTTTGTCATTTATATGTGGTTTATATGCACATTTGTGCTCTGCACTGGGCTATGTGTGAATAATAAACAAAAACAATAGCGAATAATCAGAAAATAAAAACTGCATGTAAACAGGAGCGAAGAGGTTAGCTCCAGTCATGTAAACATCTTACTGCGATTAAGTCCTTACTTTGATTATCGAAAATAATCGAATTATTGTTGTACATGTAAACGTAGTCAATGACGCCCTCTACCGGTTGGGCACACCAAGATGGCCGCTCGAACTTTGCGATGGGTTCACTAAGCGTTCAATGCGTAATCCAGTCATTTATATAGATCAGTGGTCCCAAGTCTCTCTAAATATCTCAGTCTGCTGCATTTGGGATAAATCTCTTGGAAAAAAACAGCACACATCACAGGCTTTAAAATATTATTCATGTTTAAGACACAAGTGATGCAGGGTAAATTAGGTGTTAAGTTTAATATATAGGAACAAACACCTAATCCTAAACGTGAGCTGAAGTAATCATCAATGCTTGCCGAACACCACTAATGATGGTTTAACCAGAGGTTCTGTGCATTTTGTTTGAATGTTGAGCCATAACTATTAAACATGTGGAGTACTGCCACCACACCAGCGGCTCCCACACTTGTATTAAACACAGAATTCAGTTTCTGTCTCTACTGGCACATTTTCTCAAACTAAAGAGCGTTGTTGTTGATTTTGGAGGGTTTGCAGATTGCCTCTCTCTTATTTGGCATCGCTCTTTCTCGCTGTTTTCTTCTTTTCCTTCCATTTCTGTCCAGATGAAGGGAGCCTTTCTGTGCCGTGCTGTATGTGTTGTTGTGCAACACAATTGACTTGAGTAGTTCAGATAAAATTTGACCAGGAGGATTAGCACACTTATAATTCATGTGAGGAATCCACCTGTGTGTATGAAGCGATGTGTGTTTATCAGCTCTGAGGTCATCAGAGGAAGCCATGGATTGATGGCTTTATTAGGGGGTCTGTGGAAATCCCCTCCCCTCAGCTCGAGTGCAGCACATGAGCGCAGCTTTCTCTCACGCGCACACATGTGAGTCGCATTAGCGCGCAGACACGCACACACGCATTCCTTTTGGTTCCAACACTAGTCTGCTCTCGCACAAATAATCTTGTTTTATTGTCTCCATCTGTCTGACTTTTTTCTTGCTTTTTCCATTCATTTCCAGTCATTCTTGTTTTCTTAAGATATGCCATGTAGGTAAATGAGCTGCTTCAGTCTGAACTCTCACACCTGAACAAATCAATGCATCAAGCATCTTAGATATACATGATAGGGTTCTCTCTCTTTTTTTCTCTCTCTCTCTGAAGGGGAAATTGTTTTATAACATTACATTACTGCATAATGCATAACATACACAAAGATAAAGGAGAGTCAATGTGTGCTCTTCTATTGTGGCCATGTACTGTATGTCAGCCAAGAACATGAATGTTTTTAAAGGGTTATTTCACCCCAAAATTAAAATGTTATGATAAATCACTTACCACTGTATCATTTTAAACCACCAAGTCCTTAGATTGTCTTCAGAACACATTTTGAGATATTTTTGACGAAAACAGGGAGGCTTGTGACCCATAGACTGCAGTTTGATTTTCCCAATCAAGCTCAAAAAAGAATGAAAGACATCGCCAAAAAGGTCCATATGCCATCAGCAGTTCAATAATAATATTATGAAGCGATAAAAACACTTCTGTGTGCAAAGAAAAAAAAAACAAACGATTTTATTCAACAATTTGTTTCCTCCTTGGTGCTTCAGTGCACGTTCACGAGCCGACTACGGCGTATGGTGCTGACTTGACCTCCTGACGTAGTTGCCATCGTACAAACACAGAATACGCTGTCAAGTAATTTGTGCATTTATACTGGCTTTTTAAGTCTTGTTTACAGTGTTTATGTAATAGCTTAAATAAAAAATGGAAAAAACATTGGCAACTTTGTCGGTAGGTCACCAATTGCGAACGCATTCAGTAGCCCTATGGTGACAAAGTAAATAAAAAGATCGGTTCACAAGATTTTAGCGAGTCCTCCGGTGCTTTCACTTTTATTTGTTGTCACTCTTTATTTGAATTACAGTTAATTTGTGTCACTGAAAACACCCACACCCTGTCGCCACACTGGCTGTCATTCATTCAGTGTTTGTGTTATGGATCGGTTATATCACTCAACACATAATGGCACATTGTTTCATTGGTAATCAGTCTCTTATATTTCTAAACACAAACTCTGTTTTTGCTGCTTCTGTAGTTGTTAAACACTGTCTTTCTCTTTGCAGAGGTCTTTTGTTCCTCTGTCTATCTGTCTTTCTTAATCACGGATGATTTTAAGATGAGAATGTCATGCACAGCACAGAGAGAAGTTGTTTGTGTGGCTCATCTCTTATGTAACTGAGGCATTATCTCTGTAGTATCAGTGATACACTACTGAGGCCTTCATCACTGCTGAGCTCTATGGCTGATAGATAAGCCCAATAGACTTGACCTACTTTTGTTTGTTTACTTTGGAACGCTCCCTCTTTTTCTGGTCAATGTTTGTCCAAAGCGAGACATGTTGTTTTTGGTGACGTTGTATTTGTTTTCATTGAAATGGTTCATCAGATAAAAGATCATTTTGATGAACCATTAAATATTACATTATATTACATTATGTTTTGTTGTTTAATAGAAATGTCAGATGGGCAGATGGGCATCCTAAAAATTATGTATGGTAAAAGTTAAAAATATTTCTAAATTGCTAAAAAACAACGTTATTTTGTGTATTTGGTATAATACAATGTGTTCGCATGGTTTATGGTTAAAAACACATTATTTTCCACATACTGTACATGTTTGTAACTCCAGATGTCATGCCCTCCTCAAATGTTTTGATTTTGTACAAAACTCATCGATATGAAAAGCGCTGTGTCCCTGATTGACCAGCTAATCTGTACGTTGTGATTGGCCTGAATATCTCTGACGTCAGCAGGAAATTTGTCGCTCCTTACCATGTTTGAAAGATTTGCTCACAATGCAATGCTAACAGGAGTTAACTTACAGGCTCTGAGTCCAAACGGGAGGAATTATGATAGTGTCCGTCGTGTCCATGTCAACAGGCCCAGGAAGTAAACTGGTGCATACAATTTGTGTATTTGTTATAGTCCAAGAACAGAGATTTACATCGGAGACAATAACTCTCGTCATTGTTTACCTATGGATTTGTATCTTTTGTATATCGTAAACCTGTACTCATAAACATTTACACACCAAAAGAAATGTAAAACTGTGAATCGGACCATATGTGCTCTTTAAAACGATAACTGATGTATGTACATAGATGTGCGACTATGATGCTACATTGCTTAGCATTACTCAGCTATTAGGTCTCTACTTAACGTACTATGATTAGTTTTACTTAATTTTTCTGCAATTAATTTATTTTCAACAAATAAACATACACACTTTTGTGATCTTATGTGTGCTAGGGCTGGGCGGTATGACGGTATATTCCGTTACCGCGGAATAAAATGTCAGACGTAACAGATTTTTCTATTCCGTCTATTCCGCGGAATGCAAATAAGTGGGCGTGGCTAACTCTGCCCTCCAGCATATGGAACAGAAACATGTAAAATAGTTCACTTATAAAAAATGAACGAGTTATTTGTGTAATTTTTATAATAAGTGCCAGTGAATCCACCGCGGGTCACGCAGCAAATCTCTTGCTTGCTCGCTCTCACGCTCTCTCTCTCTCTCTCTCTCTCTCTCTCTCTCCCCATGCAGCAGCCGGCCGGTCTCTCGCGTGCAGAAGTCTCTCTAGGAAAGCGCAAGGAGCTGCGACGCCAAATAAAGAGTTTTTCTCGCACATAATGCTAATAGTTGTAAAGTTTTCTGAACTTTAAGCAAGCTAAGACTAAACTCGCGTTTATATCAGTGACCCATGCGCTGCTGGAGCGATGTAGTTTGATGCGCCATTTGCTTATACAAACATATTTGATCGGAAAGACAAGAAAGAAATGCAAATGTTAAGGTCTAATAGAAAGTAAAGGGCGTCAAGACCTTAAAACAAACTTTATGATCATCACATCATAGCACCTGTCACATTTATAATATCTAGAGCTTCTTCTCTCATATACAGGTATTTATCCTGTCTGTAGGTTTTTGCATATATTTATACCTGTTCATTTTACATATTGCATATGTTTTATGTAATGTATGCATAAATACAAAATACAATGAAGCCATACTATAGCTTCAATAGTCTATAAAGTTAATTACTCAATTAAAAACAAGATTCAATGCTCATATTTTAAAACTGTGGTGAGCATTTAGTTAAAAGCTATAGTGAGTGGTGTATTTCTGTACATGTTTATCATCAAAAAACAATATAAACTGAAAAACATGTATACCGTGAAATATTTCGTTCCGTGAAATAAAATGACTCATTCCGTGGAATAGATTTTTGGTCATTCCGCCCACCCCTAATGTGTGCTATCTATTTGTAATCTTCAAAAATGTTTGAGAAATTAAAAATGTCCTGTTTACTTATAGTAATAGGATAATTTACATTGAAATGAGTCATGCTATGTGACAGATGATGTGTCATGAAAATGGAAATTAGTGCTGTGTTCAAAATATCAATACGACGATACATCGTCATGAACGCCTGACGATGCGTGCATCGATACAGCACCTTCTGTATCGATTTGGATACACTTTTGAAAGTAGCGTGAAGAACTGGTGTTGATTCGTGATCCATATGGAAAGGACACATGTGACTCGTGGAGGTAGCGGGGTACTACTTTCACTTTCCGTGTTCCTCTTGTGGGCGTACGCGTCTGCACATTTTGCGTGCCGCATACTTTCTCTCTCACTCGTGTGTATTTAAAATCAATGAGCTCAGTATGAAAGCGCAGATATCTTATCTACAACAAAGGGCTTTACTAGCCACTCTCTTATAAAACAGTACTAACACATTTAAGAAGAAACACGACAAAGAGCTGCACATAAAAAGTGTATGTCTAGAGAAGAGATACAGATTCAAGATTATTTATATAGCACTAAGTTGCATTGTTGCAGAGGAGCTTTATATATATATATATATATATATATGATGTAGACAAAATGCAGGGTTATATTGCAATTGTTTTATTGTCCTCAGAAGTAGACTGTAATAGAATAACATGCCATATACTTTTTATCGCTGTTTTTTGCTGCTTGGCAAGTGTTGGTAATCCTACAGAAAACATTGGACATTGCTTTTTTATTAGAAATTTACGATGTTTTTTAATAGTTAAAAGGGTTTGCAAAAGCTTATTGTTTTTTTCCATTCCAGTTTTTTGTTTAGTTGGGTGGGGGGTTTATTTGACAGCGTGTCCCCGTCTGCAGCTGAGCTCGACGACACTGCAGTGTTGACCCATTTCTGTTTTGACTTGGGAGAAAATAGTGTGTCTGAGGCGGAGCTTTGGTGTAAGGTGGTAAACAAGGCCTTGTTTTAATCTGTCCGTCTGTAGCAAGAACAGAGCGTGCTTACACTGCAGATGTTCCCTTAGGTCACTAGATTCTTTCATTTTTTTACTACTCTCTCCACATAGCTGTGTTTGTTGTTGTTATGTTTGTGTGCATTGAGTACAGTGAGCTGTGGTTTGTTAGATAAAATCTTACAGCTGAAGAGGTTTGCGTGTGTTGTGGTTTTCACTGTGACACCTGAAAGACTGCATAATATCCTAACACAGTAGGAACTGACATAATGAAGTGGTTTTAAGTTGCCAGTTTCAAGAATGCATTGAAATAATACAACCCCAAAACAGAAAAAGTTGGGACACTGTAGAAATTGTGAGTAAAAAAGGAATGGAATAATTTACAAATCTCATAAACTTATATTTTATTCACAGTAGAATATAGATAACATATCAAATGTTGAAAGTGAGATATTTTGAAATGTCATGCCAAATATTGGCTCATTTTGGATTTCATGAGAGCTACACATTCCAAAAAAAGTTGGGACAGGTAGCAATAAGAGGCCAGAAAATTTAAATGTACAAATAAGGAACAGTTGAAAGACCAATTTGCAACTTATTAGGTCAATTGGCAACATGATTGGGTATAAAAAAGCCTCTCAGATTGGCAGTGTCTCTCAGAGGTCAAGATGGGCAGAGAATCACCAATTCTCCCAATGCTGCGGCGAAAAATAGTTTTCTGAGTTTCTCAGAGAAAAATTGCAATGAGATTGAAGTTATCATCATCTACGGTGCAAAATATCATCCAAAGATTCAGAGAATCTGGAACAATCTCTGTGCGTAAGGGTCAAGACCGGAAAACCATACCGGATGCCTGTGATCTTCGGGCTCTTAGATGGCACTGCATCACATACAGGAATGCTCCTGTAATGGAAATCACAACATGGGCTCTGGAATACTTCCAGAACACATTGTCAGTGAACACAATCCACCGTGTCATTCGCTGTTGCCAGCTAAAACTCTGTAGGTCAAAAAAGAAGCCATATCTAAACATGATCCAGAAGCACAGGCGTTTTCCCTGGGCAAGGCTCATTTAAAATGGACTTTGGCAAAGTGGAAAACTTGTCCAACGAATCAAAATTTGAAGTTCTTTTTTAAAAACTGGGATGCCATTTCATCCTGACTAAAGAGGACAATGACAACCCAAGTTGTTATTAGCGCTCATTTCAGAAACCTCCATCACTGATGGTTTTGGGTGGCATGAATACATGTGGCATGGGCAGCTTACACATCTGGAAAGGCACCATCAATGCTGAAAGGTTTATCCAAGTTCTAGATACATATGATCCCATTCAGACGTCGTCTCTTTCAGGGAAGACCTTGCATTTTCCAACATGACAATGCCAGACCACATACTGCATCAATTACAACATCAAGAATGCGTAGAAGAAGGATCTGAGTACTGAAATGGCCAGCCTGCAGTCCAGATCTTTCACCCATAGAAAACATTTGGTGCATCATAAAGAGGAAGATGCGACAAAGAAGACTTAAGACAGTTGAGCAACTAGAAGTCTGTATTGGACAAGAATAGGACAACATTCCTATTCCTAAACATTGGTCCTCCTCCAGCTGTTCCTTATA
This sequence comes from Paramisgurnus dabryanus, assembly GCF_030506205.2. Taxonomy (NCBI): domain Eukaryota; kingdom Metazoa; phylum Chordata; class Actinopteri; order Cypriniformes; family Cobitidae; genus Paramisgurnus; species Paramisgurnus dabryanus. Next base: position 63,135,234 of record NC_133337.1, on the reverse strand, counting down.
TGTACATTTAACTTTTCTGGCCTCTTATTGCTACCTGTCCCAACTTTTTTTGGAATGTGTAGCTCTCATGAAATCCAAAATGAGCCAATATTTGGCATGACATTTCAAAATATCTTACTTTCAACATTTGATATGTTATCTATATTCTACTGTGAATAAAATATAAGTTTATGAGATTTGTAAATTATTCCATTCCTTTTTTACTCACAATTTCTACAGTGTCCCAACTTTTTCTGTTTTGGGGTTGTATGTTAAATTGTTCTCTACATAGAAGGTATGTGGGTTTATTAAGTGCAAAAATTATCTAGAAATGGTTTTCCATTTATAACCCTAGGATTGACCCTTAGAATAAAATTTCCTATTATTACCTTATTTGAAAGGTTCATGAATAATAATGTTGAGCTCCGCTCTGATTGGCTGTTTTACAGAGCAGTTCATTTCAGTAGCTCTGTGTGTATGTAAATGGACTTTTCTGAGTGGTAAGTTTGTATTTTTTGTATGGACCTGCAAAACGTAACTGCAAAGTCAATAGTAGAACTTCATCCTAAATGTTAGCATATAAAATTAACTAGCATATGCTAACTCAGCAGTCACAACTTTGTTTTTAGCAGTGTAACAACATTGGAATTAATTTAATGTGTAATTTAATTTTGGCTACATACATAATGACTGAAACATCTGTGTTTTGTTGAGATTGGCCTGTTTTCCAGCGGCCTTTTGTATGCATAAGGTTTACATAAAAAGGAGGAAACAGTGTTTGAGGCTTACGATATGTCATAACCAGGTACAGAGATCGTATTATTCATCTATGCCTAGGTAAATAAAGTTTTATGTTCTATGCCACCTTTAAGTATTTTCTGTTTGCATGTTTATTTATGGTTTATTGTAAAGTGCCACAGCGCCATTCACACTTTTGTAGGGAAAAAGCTGCAGATGTCTTTACATATAGTTGCTTCTGCATTGCCAATGTTGAAAACAGTATTTTAACATAGGAAAAAATTACACACAAATGCTTTAGAAAGGACTTAGTTGCAGTCTCTAATGTGGTTGGCAGCCTTGCACAACAGGCTGTTTTATTCGTATGATTTTTTGTTAGGTCAGTTGCTAACATGTTTCAGTCCATTCCCTTGGCAGTGTTTGTTCAATAATAAATGCACTTTTTGCAATGCATTTTATAATTTATGCGGATGTGGTGTCTTTTGATATATGTGTTTATTTAAACTTGATGGATGCAGACCATAAGATTAGATTATTCAAGTCACATGCAGACTGCAGACCTAAATATTTGTTGACTCCTAATATTGACACAAGATCTAAATATAGATCTGCTGTCAATAATACGTAGAGCTGTGCAATAACACGTTAAGCCCAGAGGCTTGACAACTGACGCTGTGTGATGAAACAAAGGTGTAAACACGAAGCCGTCTCGTCTCTTTCTCCTGGTCTCTGAAGAACAGATGATTCTGTGTGCGTAGGTGACAGATGTGGAGGAGATGTAGTGCCCTGTGACAGGGAGGGGAAATGAGGACACTGTGATAACCGCTGCATTGCAGGTTTGCTCACTGTCTACGCCGTTTTTCTCTTATGTTTAAAGGGATAAGCTCCAGGGGAATGGGAAATGTTCCCTACAGGCTGTCGTTTGAGTAAAATTAACATCTCATTTCATCATCGCCGCAGCTTCGTATTGTTCTCTTCTCACCGGGTAGATGCCAGCTACTAGACAAGAGCGCTCGCCGTCTCTGCGCCCCATGCCACAAAAGAAGCTTTCCTCTTCCGCTAATCTGATCAAAGAAAAAGCCATAAAATATCAGTAAATCCTCCTCGCTCACGTACTCTCCGCTCTAGTGATTTGAAAGGCAGATTTGTGGTTGTGTGAGGTTAGCGTTCAGTGTTAGCGGAGCGCTGTCTGGGCCCGCAGTGATTGGACTGCAGCGCTCTGGGCCCAGCCAGTAAGGAAAGTCCTGCTGCTGTTAGTGAGGGGCAGATTTTCAAGCGGCAGCACGCGCCGTACACGCCAACACGAAGCTGCGCTGCTCGTGGTGAATAATAATGGCTGTAGTGTCTGAAGCGGCGGAGAGAGGATAGAGAGATGTGCTTTTAAAAGTGATTTATTGATAAGCTTTCTTTCTGTGCGTGCCGACATACTGCAGAGCTTGTTTTGAGTTTGTTTTCTCGATTTTCTTTGTTGTTTGTATATGTCTGTAACCCAAAAAATAAAATGCAGAGGTTATTATTCAGATAAATGAATTTAGTTGTCCTCATTTGTTAATTTCTAATTCACGACAATGCTTATTACTGTTGGTGGTGTTTCCTCCTATTTTTATAGAGGCATATAAATGCAAGCACTCCTAAATCATTTGGTTGTGCGCTTATAACCGAGGCAAGTTTGAATACGTGATATTAGATTTGAACGCTATTAGAGCTGCATAATAACTAATCGCAACGAACCGTTTGCAGAATAAAAGTATATTTAAGAAATTTTTATGTGTGTATATATATATATATTTATTTATATATCATTTATATTTTATATATAAATATGAATGCTTAATATATACACATTTTTTTCTTAAAATTATACATGCATGTGTGTGTTTTATATTTTATATACATAATTATATAATTATGTGCCCTTTAATTATATTATATTATACACAATACTAGGGATGGGCATGAGTACTCGATTGCTCGAGTACTCGAACGTGGCATCGATGATCGATCACGAAAACGATGATCATGTGGGTTTATTTATTTATTTATTGTGGATATGGCGGCATTTGGGTGTCTGGATAGCGTTACGAGCGCATGTGGTACTAGTGGTAGTAAAGACTGGGTCTGGAGATGCGTGTTTGACGTCGTGTCGAGCTACGCAGACCGACGTATGACATCAGTAACATTACCATGCGTGATTCAAAAACAAACAGATTCCGCGCGACCGCGCATCAGCAACCCGCCGGTCTGCGTAATGCGCGGCAGCCCGCGAGCCCGCGAAGCCGGTCACACCTCACATCACTGAGGCACTATGGTTTAAAAGGATGCCGTGATCTTCGGAAATACAGTCAGTCAGTTGCAAAATGTACAGCGCCGTCAAAAGTTCAATGGGTTATCATCTCATATTTAAACATCAAATGTCAAGAGATACCAGAGAGCCATACGAGCATTTACATTACATCTTGACTGAGGTAAGAGGACGGCACGACACAGCTAAATGCTAAAATGATAGCAAAACACTTAAAGCTGCTTAATGTTATGAAGCTTGTGCTTTGACTGGACGTGTTTAAAAGTGCGCGGTTTTGATGCACATCCACAAAGGGAGTTAAAATTTCTTTTTTTTAGATAACTTAGTTGAAAACTTAGTTGAAGTCTTGCATTTATGCAGATAGATGCACGTTGTACATTTATGTTGTATAAAGGCTTAATATTATGCAGAGCGCTTCGGTTTGTGTTTGTTAACCCTTTAGTTTCATTCATCACGCAGCTTTTCCTGTTAGAGGTTTCTGTTAAAAACATTTAATTCATTAAAACTCCAGTATGTGTTCATTGTTCTGTCATAGTTTCTTCGAAATTAAGTTTTATTTGAGTGTTTTTAATAAAAATATTTTCATATTCACAATGACGTGTACGCCCCGCCCCTTTGATTGCCCCGCCCCCAGTTAATCGAGTACTCGTTCTTCAGACCTATGGATTAATCGAAATGAAAAAATGACATAAATGCACATCCCTACACAATACACACACACATATATGAAAAAAATCCTGTTTTTGTTGTATAGAAAACAATCGTGTGATTGGGTAAATGTGATCGAATTTTCGTTTTTGTTGAACTATTTCTTTTGTCTTGTGCATGTAATGATTTAATGTTAAGCAGGTAAATCAGTGCCAGTAGTGGCTGACAGAAAGGATCACTTCAGGTCAGGTCTTTTATAATCTACCTGTTCTAAGTCCAGCACCAGACACGTTCCCTAGGCGTTTGGAGCAGACATTGTCCTTTTGATAGAAAGGCAGAATGGAGAAAAAGATAAAGTGAGAGCACTGTGATGTATGTGCTGCTAGTTGCATAGCAACCAGCTCTTACAATCGTAATGTCTGCACATTTGTTATGTTTTTATCCCTGTAAGCAGCTGCTTTAGATGATCCGTGTGTGTGTGTGTTTTAATGTATTCACATTATTTTCACCTAATGTTGTCACGATACCACAATTGTTGTTTCGATACCATGTCAAGAGCTTCGGTTCCGATACTTTTTCGATACTTTTCCTGAAAAGGGAGAAACACTCTCAAATCTCATTGCTGTGCTTTATTTTAAAAACAGGACAACATTCGGATCATATAACTCACTAATAAATGAACATATGAACAGCAGATATATTAAACATTTAAGCAAAATATGAAATATATCAAAATATAAAAAATTAATTAGAGCAATGGCATTCAAGGTAAAAAAAAGAATAATTTTAGCAGCATTATCTCAGTTTTTCTCTAGTGAGCATTAGTAAAAAAAAGATAAACAAGTACTTAAACAAATGTATTGCTTTTTGTTTGTTAATGTAAGTTAATACATTAACATTTATATGATAAACAGATTATAGTGCAAATTATGACAGGGTTAATATATGACATGTTTTTGTGTTTTTGTCCTTGTTTACAGCTTTCCAAACTGTATATATCTCATTATGAATATAGCCATAGATGCTGGAATGGCGTTAAGAACTAAATAAATATTAGGGCTGTTCAATATTGAATAAAAATTCGACAAATCAGACAACAAACAAAAAACCAAAACCAAAAAAAAAAAAAAAACCATCCGCGGCTAGATACTGTATTCTCAGCATCTGCTTAAAACTTTGACTGTAAGTTACTTTTTTAAAGGTTCAATTTTTCCTGATCCCATTTTTCAAACTTTAGTTAGTGTGTAATGTTGCTGTTAGAGCATAAATAATGACAAAGCTCAAAGTCCACTGCCAGGCGATATATTTTCTTTAACAGAATTCCCACAGGAAACACAGGAAAAACTGGACCTTTAAAATTTCATCGCTCATTTATTGCAAACCATTGCTGTATGCATATCACAATATGTATGTCTGTAATATTTCCGATCATTTTGGTATGTTGCGGAACCCCACTAAATAACATTAATAACACGTAGATGTTATATTATTAATAATAAATTAGGAACTACTACAATGTTTCATCTGCACTTTTAAAAAACAGAACATCACTGAGATTGTTGGGCCTTTAATAGTGCAACTCATAGATATCCCAAAAATACATAAACATAACCTGTAATTACATGCAATTGAGTTCCACAAGTGCTTCTCTGATAGCTGTCACAGTCGTATCGTAAAGAGGATAAAATTAGAGCACAACTCTCTGTTAAATTACAAAACCCAAGATTTGTTAAAAAGATTGCCAGATTGACTAGTTAGTTGTCGGATGAGTAGTCGACCACCCTGACCCATCCCTAATCCACATTTATTTGATTCATTCACAAGGGATTTGCTAGCACTATACAACATGCCAGATTATAGAAAGGGATTTTGCAGTCTCGTTATTTTCCATTTTCGGACATTTCCACAGTCTTACATAAACCGGTCAAACCCTGGACGTGCCTGGCTCAGTCTAACTTCATTTCCAGACCCTAATCTAGTTGTTCAGGGTTCAACGGCCAGGCAGGCAGCTCTCATCCCCCCCAAGCGTCTGACTGAATGCGGTTATATAACACCCCTTCAGCCCGCAAGATTTTGGAGTCGGTACAAGGCTCATCCCTTATGCATGGCCAGGCAGACCAGAGTTGACCCTCTAACTGTTCCCATTAAAATCCTCTCTCTCTCTCTCTCTCTCTCTCTCTCTCTCTGACTCACTGTCTATCTGACTGTGCTGTCTGTAAGCCCTGACTGTTTTAACCCTCTGTTATCCCAACTCTGCCGTGTACACCCGGCTCTGGATCTATAATCAGATCAAACAGAGAGTCTGACCTCCGATCGGTTCTGCAGGCCACGGTAGAGGCTCGTGTGTGGTCATGTCCTCTATTTGGATTCGAGCCAGGGAGAAGTCATCCGTGGTTTTGCTTCCTATCCCTTCCTGCTTTTGTTCTGCCTGTCTGTATCGGCATGTTATCTGAGTTTAACCCCATCCTGCTTGTGCAGAACAAGGACAGAGTGTATAGTTTCTGTATGTGTTTTGAATTTATGCATTGCTTTAACACTGAATTACACTACATGACTGAACAAATACTAGGGATTACACACTTTATAAATGGTTAAAGAAAAAGCATTAAATAGCTAAGGGATCACAAATTACCTGACCAGTTAAAAACATGGCTCGCAATACTAGGAGATGCAGATGAAGCAAACATGACGTCTCTGCCTGTCATGAACGAAAGATCTGCCAAAATCTGCCCATTGGCTCAGACTCATGGCAGCTGTCACAGACTCTTCTGGAAATTGGGGCAAAAGTCGAGGATAAGTTTTGTAGTGTTATGCAGCTGTTGGTCAACATTTCCATCAAACTTTAGTGTTTGTACTGTTAAATTAGATTTTGGTTAGTAAATTGTGCCACAGAGATCTGTTAGCTGATTCTCACCACTATTATCTCTGTGTTTATATAGCCTACTGCTGCTTTTCATCCGTAGTTGAACAGTTCACATTAAAAACTGATGTAAACAGGTGGTGCCTTTGTGATGTGTGATGTCAACCAGACCCTTCTTTAGTCCTTATCTCTTAAACAAATACACATGGCTGCCCCTTATGGCTACACAAATGTAGGTGGAGAAACACAAAATGCTCTGTGATCTTTAACATCCTTTTCATTAAGATTTATTAACCAAGGACAAAGCGTGGGATGTTTAAAGCTTCAGCACTTGTCGGAGATGTTTACATTGGCAGATTTTTTTTTGTGTTATGTTATGAAATTGCTCAACAATTAAAAGTGGTATGTTTGAACACATATGTAGATAATCTGCTGCAGTGATGTTGTTGTTTTGTTCTGAAAATCAACTCTCTAGTTTCTCGTCTAACACGGCGAGTAAAATATTGTGAAACTTTGTGTTTATTTTGGAAGAGATCTGGCATGTACTATGTTGAAGACCGGGCACATTGTTCTGTCCATGGTGTTAAAGAGAAAGTAGGTCAGGGCAGATCTAACACACATGCACGCACACACACACACACACGCACGCACACACGCACGCGCACACACACACACACACACACACACACACACACATTCTAGTTTCCATGTTTTGTGGGGACATTCCATAGCCGTAATGCATTTTATACTGTACAAACTGTATATTCTATTCCCTTCCCCTAACCCAACCATCACAGAAAACTTTCTGCTACCTTAAATTTTCAAGAAACATCATTCTGTTTGATTTATAAGCTTGTTTCCACAATTGATAATTACCAGGTACCCCCCCCCCAAACACACACACTGACACACACAGTATATTACCATGACGGTATTACTAGTCTAGGAAGGTTTAATTTGTTCTTTAAGTTACCTTTCCTTTTCAGTTGATTACCAAACTATAAAAATGTGAGCAGCTCAGTTTCTGTTGGGTGAGGCTGCTTTACACCCCTGCTGAAGGGGCAGAACTGTACCATCTGTCTGTATACTGTACTCCAATCCGTCTGCCTTTCTATTCTCTCTCCTCCAGTTTACCCTTAGCCAGTCTTGTGTTTCATACAGTAATTTTTTTTATTTATACTCCATTCACACAGCACTTTGGTGCCAGAAAATTTCTCTGAACACAAACACGTCCCGTCATTGTTCTGGGATCGCTCCCGTCAAGAGGACCTAGTAACATTGCCGTAACATTCACGGAAAGCATTCTATGTAAGCAATATGCAAAAACAGTGCCGTAAGGGGCGTGCCAGAGTGAGGACGTGTGTGTCAAGTTATGGTTTAGCTCTTTGACACAGGGATTTAAATGCAGACCAACATTAACGACAAGAAATGCACTAAAGCAGAGATCAGGGAGCTCGTCACTATCCGCGCTGAAGCTGAGATCATTCACCAGCATGACAGAACAGCGCATCACACACTTCTTATGATCAACAAAATGCACGCACGTGGTATCTTGAAAGAGAAATCATGGATAATTAGCAAACTTCAGACGCTGTGGGTAGAATTATGAAAATGACCGTCATGTTCGTGTCAACTGGCCCAGGAAGTAAACTGTTGTCTACAATCCGTGTGTTTGTTGTAGTCCAAGAAAAAGAATCAAGTTGGAAAAGATAACATTGTTTACTTTGGGATATATATCTTTTGGATATTGTTAACATGTACTAACACACACTTACACACCAAAGGAAAAGTAAAAACATGAATTGGATAATAGTTGCTTTTTAACATTAATAACTAAGTAAACCTCTTAAAAATGCTTTTTTTCCTATTGCTTTGTTTTAAGAAAAATTAAAACTACTCTTGAGATAGATTATACCTGTCTAGGTGGGTCCTGGATTGAAAAAGTTTGGGGAAACCGTGATGTATAATTTTCAAACAGCTCTTTTCAACCACATGTATGATTAGGGCCCAAGCACCGAGGTGCGTGGACCCTATTGTTATTTCTTCCTGCATTATAAACAGTATTCAAATATATAATAATATAAATATTGATTAGTGAGTCATTGAATCTTTCATATTTATTTTTTTAAACATATGAAAGAGATTTCTGCAATACAGTTTTTGTCAGACCCTCTAGTAAATGATGTTATTTTGTTTAGTTGGCATTCAGAATCCTAGGAGAATCATGATCTTCATTTGAAACGAGAAAGATTGTAATTCTCATTTTTTCCAGAATTGTGCAGCCCTGAACCTAAGGCCTATAGGTCACTGCCTGAACCAGCATAAAAAACAACTGTGCCCTTCACACACACTTATCTGGCCCTCTGTCCCATGTCAATTTTTAATGAGAGTGAATTTTTCATTTTGCTAGCAGCAGAAACTCGAGTGAGAGGGTGGGCCAGTGGATGCGCTCAGCAGAAACACAATATGAAGTTAATGTTTCATTCGGAGAGAGAAGCCACATGAGTAAAACCGCATGAGTCCTCCATGATCCCTGAAGAGGATTGTGGGGGCTTTGGGGGAGCAGACGTCATTGGTCATGTGTCAGTTCAGTCATGTGGACTGGACTTTACATGTTACACACTAGGCCTACGCAATATAATGAAAATGGCGCGAAAATTTGCGTATCGCGATATGCATAGTTTTATAATGGTTTTCATTTTATATGCATGATTATCATATGCATGATCATGTCTGAAATGTGTTTATGTATGACTAAGCTTGTGTCTGTGATCTGGATGTGGTGTTATAGAAGGTCATGTGCTTTAGATGAGTGTACAGGTTATAATCTTTGCTTTATTAAATGCATTAGAGAGGTGTATTCCTTGATATGTTGAATGAACACTTTAAACCTTTTTATATATATCATAGAGCTACATATTATTGTCAGATGGATATTAATAGGGCTGTGTATCACCAACAATTCCCCGATACGATACGTATCCCGATACAAGGGTCCCGATACGATGCGCATCACGATACAAGACTATTTTGAATTACATTTTTGTTCAGAATTTAGTAACATTATTATTATTATTTTTATTATTATTTGTTTATTGTACATTGAATATGCAGTGTTGTAACAGTTGTGTTTTTGCCATTCATTTATTAGCTATTAGAAATATTTAAAATCCCAGAGTTAGTACTTAACTTATGTTTTTTTAAAAGCAGTTTTACAAAGATGGTGCCTTACTCTTGTCTCTCATTATTCTACATCTATGAATATATCTATAAACATGCAGTCAGACTTAATACTATTTAATAGAAATCAGATTATTAATGTGACAGTTATAGTTTGAAGTAGCTCTGTATCTCTTCTCTAGACATACACTTTTCACGTGCAAATCTTTGTCGTGTTTCTTCTCAAATGCGTTAGTACTGTTTTATAAGAGCATGGCTAATAAAGCCCTTTTGCAGTAGTATAGGCTAAGAAATCTGCTCTTTCATACTGAACTCATTGACTGTAATGCGCGCGCGAGAGAGAGAGAGCGCGAGTACGCGGCTCACTATGCAGACACGTGCGCCAGCAAGACAGACACGCAAAGTGAAAGTATACCCCGCCACCTTTAACTCTACGTACTCCGCGGGACACATGCGTCCTTTCCATATGGATCACGGATCAACAGCAATTTGTCACGTTACTTTCAAAAGTACATCCGAATCGATACGGAAGGTGCTGTATTGATGCGTGCATCGTCAGGCGCCCATGACGATGTATCGTCGTATCGATATTTGAAACACAGCACTAGATATTAATGTGCAACCAGAGGATAAGCTCTCTCAGCCAATTTAGTTTTTTCTTTCAAATACGTTATTAAATACTAATGCAGATTCCTGTAGTTGTTCACTAGGGACTAAAAACACTGAGAACATTAAGACCCCATTTTTTTGTAAAGCTGTTTAGAAATTATGAGATTTATGAAAAGTGCTATAAAAATAATAAACCTGACTGTGGCTGATACTTTTATAAACAGTTAGTTTATAGCATAGCATCAAAACAGAAGCTGCTAACAACCACAGATTTAGATGCTAAACAATTTTACACCCTTAACTGGCCTTGTCCCATGAGCGGGACACCTGAGTTTACATCAATATTTTTCATGTAAATTTTTATAATTTACAACAAACTATATAATGTTGGAAAGGTCTAAGAATGTCGTTTTTATGTTTCAAAACATTTTAGCAGTAAAAACAATCCAGTGACAGTAATTTATTAATTTGTGACAAGAGTATGCAGCAAATCGTTGACACCTAGTGGAAGTTGTTGGTAAAAGTGTTATGTATAAAATATAGACTTTATTACATAATTTTTATTTATTACAATAAATGTTAACTGTTGTAACAATTCTTTAATATTTTTACCTCCAGACACTTCCGTGAAAAAAACTTTAAAACAAGACCAAGATTAGGCTTTTAGACTAAATAAAATGCCAGAGTAATATTAAAGGCAGGGTGCATGATCTCTGACAGCCAATGTTGATATTTGAAATCACCTAAACAAACACACCCCACCCCAATAGAATCTGGACCTTCTTTTGATAGACCCGCCCTACACATATGCAACCCAGGCAACGATGTTGGATAGTAGACACACCCCTTACTGATGATTGGCTACACTGCCCGACTAAAAAAATCATGCATCCCACCTTTAATTTAAAGATGTACATCACCTTTTCACCCCCCCCACACTTAAAATTAGCTGCGCCAGTTAAGATGTTTACACATGTTAACAAAAGCAGGGCAACGAGTTGGCAGCCACATATATCATAAAGGTAATAACTTTTGCATGAGCAAGCACCACACCACCCACCTTTTCTTATTAATCTTGTTTATGCTATATTAGCTAGTTAGTAATTTTATAACGTGCAGTTTTGGTTGCTGTATTTGCTACTCAGAGTAAAGCTCTCTATGAAAAGCAGAACTGTGAGGGTTTTGTTGACAGAAGTGAAGGAATAAGATATTGCTTCAAGCAATGCTGTGAAATTGGTCTTCTTCTTTTTGCCCACAACAGGGGGTCCGTGTGAAATCTGTCCTGACAGGTCCATTCCTCACCTGTTCCCTTCTAAACACACACTCATTAAAGACTCAAAGCCCAGTCCCAGTGAGGAAACCACACCAGGCAGGGTCTGTGAATTATTTCTGGTATGAATCCACATTATGAAACCGGCTCCTGTTAGTGCACGTTGCTCAGCACTGGGGTTGTGCAAGCGCTCTCGGCTGACTCACCCCGCTGATGACTCCCACAGCTTTCAGCACCAGATGAGCAGATCTGTGTGTTTCAAATCATTAGCTGGACGCATTCTGTGCGCATTGTGTGCAGGATCGTATTAGTCAACAGATGGACGTTGTCCAGTCGAGGAACCGTTTTTCCAGTTGGAATACAGGCTCGCAGATACTGCCAAACCCTCAGTGCTGCTTAGTTTTTGGAAACCAGTTCTCCAGCCTATCACGCTACACCCACCTTACACGCATACATACACATTTACATCAGAACATGGTGTCATTGTGACATGTTGCATATGTTGCAAACATCCAGGAACTCAAACACATGTTCCCTCTCATGTGCCGGCTCTCTCATAGACACTTTGAGTCACATGGCGGTGGAGTGTTTTGAAGCAGAGCACAATGAGGCAGAAATGAGGCACTATGAGGGAGCAAAGCTGGAGATTTAGTGGGTCTGCGTTGTGTAGTTGACCACGTGTGATCCAATGAAATCAAAACCATACGGAGGTCAGTTAAGGCCTTGACCTTATATGGCTGTAAAATTGCACTGAGGCGTATTGAATTCTTGCTGTGTTTAAGTGATCAGCCCTTGACGCTGTTGTTTGTAGAAGGCGTTACTCTTTTCTCTAGTCTGTTAGGGGTATGTTGTTGGACTTTCATACACAATGACACATGCGAAAAACAGTCGGATGTTCAACATCTTAAAATAGACCAGGAGCCTTACACCAGAGGTTTATTTTCCAGTAATAGACTTACTACATTGCATTCGTTACCTTGCTTGTTACACAAATATAAAGTAATGTAGCTAACTAATGTAAACAGAGGGAATCAAAAATATATAACACAAAATGTTTTTTTAAATGTGTTTTGTGACTGGGATTCGCTTATGCCAGGACTAGGCCTTAGTTGAATTATGAAATATAACTAGTTTTAACAAACATTACTAAAAACGTTACTTGTGTGCATTTTGAGGCAAAACAAAGGGCACGGATGTATTTTAAGATTTGTCAGGGCAAGTTTGGACAGCTCTTACATTTATTTTAGGACTAGTCTACACATTTAGGACTATTCTAATCACTGTCTGGGAAACTGCCTTAAAAAGTACAGATTCAGCCGCACAGATGACTGATAAAACTAGATGCAGCCTCACTATGCCATTGGATGGCTTAAATTTAGTATGTCGTTCACTTTTCACGTCTAAAACGGGCACACTGCTTTCCTCCTTCTATTTAAAGCGCTTTTGACGTGGCTGAAAAAAATACGTATTTTCATCTTGCTATGGCGCCAACATGCCTGAAGAGCGCGTTTGAGCGACTCTTCTATTTGAGCGTGCTTGCCGCATAGTGACATTGGAGATAACGTATTTGCGCCGCCAAATGATATGAAATATAAACCACCCCTTAGAGTTAAGTGTAATTTAGGGTCGTATGCTGTAGCTACACTGTAGGTTGTGCGTAACTCTGTGTAGCCTGACACGCACCTCTGCAATTTTTTACAACGTGTCCGTTCTACACGGAGTGAACGTACCCACGAAATCGAACACACATCCTACTTAATTTAATTCGAATACGTACGCATGCCCATTGCGATAAATTGCAATACCTCACCTTGGCCTGCATTCTACATAATCATGTACCCGCATGTGCAACCTGCACATAAAATCTTTACATGGTTACAAAAATGCGGCAGTTCACAGATACTGTTCTCATGACGAAGTTTGCGTCATGTGCACTGTGTGTTGATCCTTTCGTACGCGTAAATGGTTAAGTATACCGAGGCCTTTACCCTATCAGAGCATTGAAGCGCATCATTACATGTTTTATTATTTGCATTAAACATTTCTTTTGGGTGAACAGTTTCTTCAAATGTTTAATTCACTGGATTATGAAAAATCATTGCTGCAATGTTTTGTATTCTTAGGTTTAATTTCCAGAAAAAAATGTATAAACGATGTACCATTATCTGGAATTTAATAATGTGCCATAATACTGATTATAATATAAACACAAGGAAAGTTAGAGATGCATGGCTCATGTTGTTTGAGAATGTTGTCACAACATACAAGACGAATGCTCAGTATATACGCTTCTGTGACTGACCTTTGACTCCTCCACCCTCTCTTCTCACAGGTATATGTGGAGTTCGATGACCTTGAATGGGAGAAGCGCGAGTGGGTTAAGGTGTACGAAGACTTCCAGGTTTTTCTGCTGGAGCATCAGCTGGTTTGGGCCAAAAGAAAGGAGGGTGCTCAGCTGCAGGGAACAAAAGCCAAGCAGATCCAGTGGCCGGCCCTGGTGAGTCATTTGCCCATTTCTTTCCTCTAAAGATGCAAGCCTTACACGCGTTCTGCGTTGTGTTGCAGCTGTGGAGTATTTTAATCCGAAACAATAGATGTGCGGAGGAAGAAAGACGGATCCTCTGTTGTCGGGATGATTTGGAGTTTGAGTGTCTCTCGGATCAATAGCTCACATATGACAATAAGATCATTATTTGTTCAGAGCGTTAAAAGGCCTGCTGAAAAGAGGGAAAATAACAGAGGGTGTGTCATCCACTAAATGAGAGGGAAAGCGAGCGACGATGAGACTGTAAACGTTTCATGGATCATGCTGTTTTGATTATGTAACGGTGCGCAGCACAGCGCCATCTGGGCCATACACACACGATAAGAGTTCAAAGAGAAATCCTAGTTTGACACATGGGACAGTTGTCATATCGCCTACGCATGACTGGTGTTGCGCAACCAGGAAGTTTGACATTTAAATAGCTTTACGTGGTACTGTGCTTTTTCTGTGTACCAGCATCTGTTTACTAAAGTCTTATGAAAATAAAGTGCTATAATGTGTAAGGTGATGTGTATATACTGTAGATGCTGTGCCTTTAGTGACAACAAACGGATGTCTTGCATTGACACCATTGGTTAACTTTATGTTGCTTTGTTGTATGTTTGGGTCAGGCTATGATTGGCTTTCTTTAGTTGTAGGGCTGCACAGTATATCAGAAAATTATCGTTCTTGTGATAACAGTATGCGATATTCATATGACAGAGAGTTGCGATAACTTACATTTATTTTACGTGTCTAAATTAGACCAATCAGAAGACGTCTTACTTAATACCCGCCAATTAGATCTTGTACTGTTATACTATTGGCTAGACCACGGACGCAAAGATGAACCTAGCGGCACAAGGCAGAGAGCGGAAAATAAATATGGCAGGAGTAGAGACGAGAGAGGAAAACTAAAGCGACGAACTTGTGCCTAAAAAGAAAGGTTTTTTTAGCCTGAGTTGGATCGAATTACATCAGAAGAATATGTATTGCCTGTTTAATTAAAAAATAGCTAATAAAAATAGCATTTCTCTATATCACAAGAAAATATCATTTAAAAGCAGAATACCATACCGCATATTTTCTCCTCGCAATATCATGCAGACCTATTTAGTTGTAAAATTTAAGTGGTTTCCTTTTGCTAGAAGATAGATGAAAGTCCTTGACATGAAAGCTAAGGTTAATAGTTTTCCTGTATAGGTTTGTTATAGGTTGGTATTTTAGCATGATTGAATCACTGTTTGGGTTAAGGTCCATGATTGTCTGCTGTTTAAGTTTTGGAACGGTTATTTCAGCATTTCTTGATATCTAGACATCTCTGCCCTGGTTATTTGCTGCGTGATTTAACTTTAGACAGATAAACAGATCCATCATCAGTCAATAAACTGCAGGACACTGAACTATGGTATGGTACTAGTACTATCTGGTACAAAATGCTTTCGTTTTGGAGAAAATATTATAAAACATGCATGGTTGTCAGTATAAATTGGAAATATCCATTGCTATTCTATTGCTTTATAAAAGGGAGAAGTTTTTTTTAATAGATTATTTCTCTGTTCTTTAGACTTAACACTGGTCTGACTCTGATGGGTTTTTACAGTTGTCAAACACCTTAATAACAACCTAATTACTTTACTCAACGCTTCAGCAAACAGCAATTTACCCACAAGCCTTGCGTGATTGTGTTGTTCTCTGGTCTTCTTTGAAGGCTGTTATTTTGCTGTCTGTCTTTCTCTCCCTCTCTGTTTCCCGTGTCCCTCGCTCGCACACAATTGCCTTCACAGCTCCATTATTTATAGCTGCTATTGGAGGAGGGTTTACTGCCACCAGATCTCCTTACTCAGCACTGCATCTCGGTTTGTGCAGCACACTTTGGCCTTTTCACTGTGGGTGCATTGATATATGTGCCCCAAACCTGAGCTAGCTGATTGTTTCGCTCCTGTGTCTGGCTGGATCTATTGGCTGAATGTGACCTGACTTTGGATGGTATCACGTTCCACAGGCTCTGTTAAAGAGATTGTGTTTTTGGTGAAGGCCCTGTCTGTGTATATAGAGTTGAAAGTTGTGTTATTGTTTTGAATTGGTCTAATGACTAACACTTGAGACTGGAGTATAGTTTTTACACGAACGTATGTGCGCGGTCGAATCCACAGCCTTGCAAAGCATAGTTTATTTGACTTGTACATGAACACAGACACGTAATCTAAAATGACGTGATGATTAATTAATCACATTTAATTGCACATAAATATTGGCATGTAAATGGAGAATTTCTCTTAAATTGATTACATTAAATATAAATGCGTTTTTATGTTTTTTTTTAGGTTAGACTGTGGTTTAAGGGAGTACAGAAATTGAATTAAGGAATCAAATATAAAATAATACTGCACACATTGTAAAGAATTATGTGATTTGAAGTTATTTATATGTTTTTATGTTATTTTAATGACACATTTTTAAGACCAATGACATTAGACCCACTCACTTTCTCTAATTTAGCACATATGTCTGTTCACTTGTCAGAGCGCCATCAATGAAATTCATTCCACAAGAGGAATACCTAATAAATTAAACTTCGTTTCACGTTTCAGGGAGCCACCCACATTTTCGACACTCGGGTGGCATTTGTGCGCTGTATGAAGCCTTGGAGGATTTCTGGGCATTGGCTTTAGACACACGCAGTCACATGCACACATACACAAACTTCTTAAGTAGCCTGTGAAAATTTTTTTTTTAAGTTACCAGTCAGCGTGAATATTTTTTATGATTTCCACAAAAGTTTAATCCTTCCAAAAAAAATGTTCTTTAAATATATAAACATACAATATATCAAACGAAAAAACAGACGCCCTACTTTCCAAGAAAATTTTTTTTATCCTATCTTTATTTGTTCTCTTTTGTCATCTCTCAAATATGGTTAGGTTTCTACAAAAATAGAAAAATAATTCAATTTTTGTAAAGGACTTTTGTTAAAGATCAGTTTTTGAACGATGATCAAAACATACAGAGAGTTTTTACAGTTTTTTAATCTATGGAAGTGTTTTCTCTTAATTGATGAGATGGCAGGGAAAGAGTTAATAGCCCTAGTAGTTCGTAATAATTGGTATTTTATAAACATTGAATTGTATTAAAGGAATAGTCTACCCTTTTGCCATATTAAACTATGTTATTACCTCAACTTAGACGAATTAATACATACCTTTCTTTTTTCAATGCGTGCACTGTACAGCGCGTAGTGAATGTGTTAGCATTTAGCCTAGCCCCATTCATTCCTATGGTACCAAACAGGGAAGCCACCAAACACTTCCGTGTTTTCCCAATTTAAAGACTGTTACATGAGGAGTTATACCAGTAAGTATGGTGCCACAAAATAAAACTTTTTTTGGTACCATAGGAATGAATGGGGCTAGGCTAAATGCTAACACATTCACAACGTGCTGTACAGTGCACGCATTGAAAAAAGATAGGTATGTATTAATTCGTCTAGGTTGAGGTAATAACATAGTTTAATATGGCAAAAGGGTAGACTATTCCTTTAAAATGCAATAGATTATTTTTGGGTAGTTGATGTACAGCTGCAAAAACAAAATCCTGTACCTTATTTGCGTCTTGTTAGTATGCAGCTCTCTTCATGCATGAACTTATTTATTGTCCATGTGAGGGTCTGATGCAGTTCGTATTGCGACAGATGTGTTGCGGCATGCTCACTGCTGTCACTCTTTCTATCTGATAATCAGTTAAACCCGTCTCCCCCTGCGCTTGCTCTGCGTTTACTGCATCCTGTAAATCTCTGTGGCTAGTGTTGTATTTTTACATTCGCAGTGAACTCTCTGATGGCTCAGTTCTGCTAGACATGTAGCCTCAGGATGATCTTTACTGCTGATATGCACACTTACTTCTGCCCCACTGTCACGTTAAGTAAAAGCTGTCTGCATGCATCACGTAGGGCTTTAATGTAAAAGATAAATTTACTAGAAGGAACAATGCTGTGGTTTCTAATCTTTAAACCCTTTATTTTCATCAATCTAGTGGAGTGACTTTAATAGATGGGTAGTGTGCAATGTTTCCGGTTGGTTATTATTACGTGTTGAGGCGTTACGCTGCAGAAGCAACCATTTCTCCATTTTCTTTTGCTGTTGGATAGCGAAGCCCAATAATATGATCTGACCCAGTAATCTGAACGCTGATTAAAACCCAAAGATTTTGTAGCTCAGATGCTTATGTGAAGGTTGTGTGTATTTTTAGTAATGTTGTGATAGGAATCTCGCAGAACAGCTGCTGAGCTGATAACACAGCCAATGATTTGCCACAGCAACCGATACAGCAAATGCTCCGAGAAAGTACACTGCGTCCTAAATCTAACAGATTGAGAGATATTTCCAACTGCCTCAGGAAATCTTAGGGTAAAAATATCCTTATTTGTTATTTTGTTCGGGTGGTTTCACTGTTTTGGTTTGATACTTAAATGTTATTTATTAAGCTTGAAGTTTTTCATTGGCATAGTGTCTTATGCATGACATTTACATTTATACTTGTGCTTTTATCCAAAGCTACTTATAGTGCATACAATTTTTATCTATATGTGTGTTCCCTGGGTTGGAACCCATGACCTTTTGTGCTGCTAACGCAATGCTTTAGCACTGAGCTATACAGAAACACTTTAATGCAGAATTTGGTGTTTTCCTCAGCATCAGACAAACGTGCACTTTTAAAAATAAGCATCATATACTGTCTGGCTCATTTGGATCACTTTGTGTGGGCACCAACTCTTTGTGCAAATGGTGCATCAGAGTTTTGTGTTAGCATATTGCTAAGCTATTAACTATTATAAAGCGCAAAAAAAAAATTTGGTAAAGTGTGCATGGCCTAAAATTGTGGCACACATCACCATGCGGACGGATCTTTGTTTGCCAGTTGAGCTGACCGGTGTGTCATGATTTAAAATTTGTTTACATACTAAAGAATTTCTCATTGTCTTTATGCATTTTTTCAGCCCTGTTAGATTAAAATAGAAAGCCTAAATGGTATAAACAGTTTGACCCATGCTGCGCGCGCACCCGATAGTCATTCAATGTTTACAAACCTTGAAGGGGTCTATAAATGTACTCGTTGCATGCATTGCAATTTTGCCCTGCTTCTTTAAAAGTTAAGACATTTGTTTGACCTTTTGCTCCTGGTTGAATTTTAACATGCAATAAAAGTAAGTCTTGGGGGAGCAATACTCTCTCTCTTGATGTAGTAGGCCTAACTCTTTTTGTCTGTGTGATGTGATGCAGTTAAGCAGCTGTGTTTGTCAGCTCTTTCATAATGTAGGTTGGCAGGGCAAAGCGTCATGCACGCATGTTTTGTGTAGAGAGTGTAAGAGGAGAGGTATAGGACATGCGGTACACTGATGATCTTTCACTGCCAGCAGCACAGCTGGCTCCTTAATGGCAGCAATCATAGACAGCAGTGTTTATAGAGATGGCCCGGGGCTCTGAGAGCACTGTCTCTCTGAGTAATGAAGCTCGTCCGACGCCTGATGGCTTCACCTTAACCCCCACGCACATTTGCCTTTGATTTGTGTCTATATTTAGTTGTGATTTCGTTTTTGTAGTCAGCTCCTTGGCTTGGAAACACACTTAAGAGCTACATACTGTAAAGCACAACTAAATGTTATTGTCGTCGTCAGCCTGTTTGTTCTTTTCCACTGCACAGTGTTCAGAAGTATGGACAGTGTTGGCAGTCTGACCTTTAAAGACATTGATCATTTGGTTGACTGTATTTGAGTAGCTTTTGACAATGCTCTCTACTTGACTCTTGATGTGCAGTTTAGTTGTTTATTTTAAAACCTTCTATCTGTCTATTGTTAATTGTTAAATAATATTTTTAGCTAATAATATTGGTCAAATAAATTCTTTATGAAACTGCTTACCTTCTTCATGTCTCATCACTACTATCTTTATTGAAATGAATGAACTTGTAGCATTTTCTAATGCAAGATAAACTCCAGTGTGAAGGTGCCCTAAGAGCAGTTTATAGCCACAATTATATAATCACAACTTTATGCCTATGTAATAGACTAAGCTCAAACTGTAGTCAATATCAGATTTTTTTTTCTGTCTCTTTGCATGACAGTGTGAACAGCACAAACCACATTAAATCTGATCTTTTCAGTTCTAATTTGAGCCATTTTCACTTTCGTGGTTTTGAGATTACAGCTCTGAGATGTGTCATTTTTAAATGGCTTGGTAAAACTATTTTATTGAACACAATATATGAAGAGTTTGATAAGTGTCATTAAAAAAAAATAGTTACCACCAAAATCAGTATTGTATCTGGTCAGTATTAAAAAGTAAATTCTTAATTTTATGCTAAATCTGATATCCGGCGTGTTATTCTCTCCCTTTTTCCCCAAAACACGATAAACGCCAGTCCTCCTTCTCTGCAGAATGCAATAGTCGGCTCAACAAATCACAGGGCACCATTCTACGCATTGTAAACAATGATGGTGGTGGCGCTTAAAATACACACAAAATCCTAGTTTTTTCTCATCTACTTTGTACTTTGTGAACAAAAAACAAAAACAAAATAATACTTTTGATGGCATTGATAAACCTGTGGTGGTTTTCTGTGGCGGGGAAGAAACGTAAGCCATCAAAATCTAATAATTTACTAAATTGCCGGCTGTTGCTTGTTCTCACATGACAGCATCAAGCTTCTGTCATGTTAACACATTGATCCCAGAGGATCTTATAAAAACTTTCCATTATTTTACTCAAAGTCAATGAAAATTGAGCGGGACCAAACCATTTTACAGCTGATGACTGTCAAAAAAGTTCAGCGACGATGACCCAAGGATGACAGCAGCAATGACAGTGTTCTTAATATGACAAAGTGTTTTGATTAATGCCATTAATATATTTATTTATCAGTGTATACCACTAGACAACTAAATAAATATAACATGGCAAAGATGACTGCACATTTGTATATTGATTCAATAGATTTACATCATTTTGAAAAAGCCTTCAAAAAATATCAGTTTTTATAATAAATCTTTGAAAATCAAATTATAGATTTGAAGTTTTTATGTTATTATAACCTAAATATGCTATGTGAAAGTTTATAAGAGAAATTAGTTTTTTTTATCTTGTCACTTTCTTGGTATAGAAAACCATAGATTAATTGTGATTAATCGTTATGCATCCCTAGCTAGTATGCTCTAGTATCGGTCCCTCCCGCAGAATTGAGATAACACGTGTCGCCTGGACAGTCTGTGCATGCTGTATGAAGTCCACAACATCCACTCAGTTGTCTGCATGTTCATTTCCATATGACAGCGTCCTGCACTCAACCTATTATTGTTCTGTTGCGACTGCAATGCAGTTCAGGACCGTGACCAGTTCACACTGGAATCTGATATTAGCCAAACAAAAAAATTGGATCCGAATTGAGCACTAACAAAGTCATACATATGTCAATGATGTCACAAACTAGTCAACATGTGGTCAGCTTCAGGTGAATACGTCACATATAAGAGGAATTCATTCATAAAGTTTGACTGTGACTCTTGATATGATATTTAGCTGAGAACGGTTTGTAGTGACCCTTCACTCAGACTGATAAAAAACAAACAACACACTGTCTTTCGCCCCAGGGCCTGCTTCCTGTCATAATACTACTGTTTATGTGTGTCTGTTGTGTTTTTATTTGGTAATTCGTACAGGAAGCCCCCTCTCCCTCACCGCCTCAGCAGCAGCTGTGAGGCAGGAAGTAAAACCTCTGTGGTTTACCTGTGTGTTGTGTGTGTCAAACTGAGGGCATGTGACATAACATTGATCTTTTGTATCAAACCTACTCTGTATGTGTGATCCTTATTAAAGAGAAATTTCAGCATTGTGGGTCAGTGCAAAGAGAGATACAGGTTTCTGCTTTGCGTCATGCAATTTCTGTACACTTTAGAGAAATACTTCCGTTTTCACACTTGTGACTTCATGCATAAGTTCTTCGTGGAAAATATTTGATCCAACAGCTGTTTCTGAAGCAGACCAAAGGGCAGTTTTGGGTGTGTTCAGTATTAAAAAATTGGGGTTTATTTGATGAGAGTTTTTATGTAAAAAATGATACACAAATTTTGTTGGTGTGTAAGTGTGTGTTAGTATATGTTACGAAATGCAAAGATACAAATCCCAAAGTAAACAAAGGGGAGAGTTATCGTCTCCAACTTAAATCTCTTTTCTTGTACTACAACAAACACACGAATTGTAGGCAACAGTTTACGTCTTCGGCCTGTTGACGTGGACACGACAGTCATTATCATAATTCAGCCCGCTTCTAACTCACAGCCTGTATAATACCAAATACACAAAATAATGTTGCTTTAAATACAGCACACATGGTGCAAGACCCTGACAAAACAATGAAAAGCCATGCAATGGAAAAAGATGTCCATCTAACGCATGTAGATGCAGTAACTTCATCATATAGCTTTGTGTAAAGCTGCACAGCAGACATGTTACCATTGTGTTTCTGTCCAGTATGTTCAAGGTCTCAACTTTTTTGCTGTGAGAGTCTCACACGTCATGTTCTAACTAAATCTGTTCAAGGTAATTCAGGTTAGTGCTGTAAAATGATTGACAGAGTTGTGTTTTGTGTGTGAGAATGAGCAGTGTAAAGTTCACTGTAGTGTTTACAGTCAGTAACGTCCACAGGACATAAAGACCTGGACATTTGTTGAACTGGTAGTTCTGAAACCTGGTCATGTGTATAGGCAGCGCAACATTTAGTTTAATATTGTAAAGCAAACACCAGTTGGAATGAATGTGTTAAATACTGCTTATGATTAAAACATAAAATTGCCCAACTGCAGTCTGGAGAAGGGCACTGTATCAGTGTGCGTAGCAGGGCTGTACCTTTCTCTCTGTCTGTTTGTGTTAATTATTGCCTGGTTTCAAGGCACGTGCTGTACACAAGACTCTTATAAGCCCTATGAGCTCATTTCCACTGGAGTCCTTTTATGAATAAGAAACTTTCTTAATATTGTCACACGCTGTGATACGCTCTCGGTACGGAGGGAAACAAGAAAGAGTATCATCAGCCGAAGTAGACGTACCTAGAAATAAATGAAGAATTTGATTCCAAAAAAATAGTTGCCACCAAAATCAGTATTGTATCAGGTCAGTATTAAAAAGTAAATTCTTAATTTTATGCAAAATCCAATATCCGCCGTGTTATTCTGTCATTTTTTCTCCCTTTTTCCCAAAATGCCAGTACTTCTTTTCTGCAGAATGCAATAAATCCGCTCAACGAAAAAAATCAGCGACGACGAACTAAGCTCGTACCAAGTGTGTGGTGAGATCGTAACAAGGGCGTGGTGAGCTTGAACCTGCTTACGTCACGAGTCATTTTTTGGACCCAACATCCAATAGAAAAATTCAACTGCAGTAGCCACCGTTCAACCTGAAGAGGGCAGCAGTCAGACGTTTTTACACCATATATTGCAGTATTGAAACAATTTATATCTAAATGTCAAAAAAGTTACTAAAATCAATGAACAGCACTAATAAAGCATCATTCTTACAGATCATTAACTAATAAAAGTTGGTTTAGGGTTTAGTTACTCTTTAATATGACAAAGTAAATGTTTTGATTAATGTCATTAATGTTATTTTTTTATCAGTGTATACCACCACTAGTCAACTAAATGAATATAACATGACAAAGATGAATGCCTCAAAAAAAACCTTGAATTTATTGATGAATTTATTGCATTTTCAAGAACAAATAATCAGTTGTTATTATAACCTAAAAATGCTATGTGAAAGTTTGTAACAGAAAATAGTGGTTTTCATTTTGTAACTTTCTTGGTATAGAAAACACGCTTTTACTGAAATTGTTCAGAATGGATTTATTGGGTTTTGTAACCAAACTCTTCAAATATCGCGGATGTCTTTACTGAATTACCACATAGGCATGACGTCACCGTCATCACAAATTCACCTTTACGCAGTTTACGCAAAGACGACAAGCTGTCACTATCAAAAACGTAAACTTTACCTTAAAAGACTTTAATTTTCAAGACCCCAAGACCGCATAAAAACATTTATGTTTATGGTTGAAACATTGTCGTATAAACAGCCACTCATTCATGCAAATTTCATTCACTTGGTGTACTTTTCCCTTTCTAGTGTGCCTTTAACTCTTTGAGTCATTAATTTCTTTCATTACCAGCAGTAGCTTATGGTCACGGGTTACTTAAGCTTGGTGACTGTGCTATTTGTACACAGACAGGCGGTCATGGGGTAAACTTGCTCGTAAGTTCAGTGGTTCTCAGGTGTACAGGTCAACTGTAGATCTTAGGTTTCTTGGGGCTGTTTTGTACTGTTGTGGTATTATGCAAGCGGCAGCTGGTGATGTAACCAGTGTTATTACATCACACCTTACTTCTTCCTCCATGTAATGCAGCAGGTCTTTGCAGTGCGAATGCAAGTCTGTTGATTATGTGTTAGAGACGTCTTCAGGGTCAGATGAGACAGATAAACACGATCAAAACAGACTGGCACTGCGCTCTACCATCACGCTGAGACCAGGAAAGAAAAAAGACGCCAGTGTGATAGTTTGCTGAGTGTATTCTAGTTGGTTCTGTTAGATCAGAGTCAAATCACAAAGACTGAATGAAAGAGAAGAGCCACATACATCAAAACATTATTATATGACATCAAGAGAGGATTAATGTAACTTGCTGTGATTATCAGGATGTGAAAGCCTGTTTTTCCTCTAACATGTTTACAAGACGGACTTTGCTTATGTCTGTGACACAGATCAACTAAGGCCCTAAAGAAAAATAAGTAATATGTAAACATGACTAAAGACCAGTAACCACAGTGGCTGAATGTTTGCCTATAAACAACAGTGCGAAGGGTTATTTGTTTTGACTGTAAGCCAGATATTACATCATACAAGCTGTGAGATCTGTGGTACGACTGACCCGATGAAGGTCAAGTCCACCCCCCCCACCCCGTTGCCGTCTTTAGTGTACATTTGATCAGACTGCAGTGTACCACACCACTGCATCACCGAAGACATGAATTAATCCAGCTGACCCGGGTGAATTCTATTCAATATGCTGCAGAGAGAGAGAGAGAGAGAGATACAGATAGAGATAGAGAGAGAGCAGACTGGCCATCTTATAATAAATGTAATGCACGTTTGCCCTTCCTTATTCTTCGCAAATTTCTTTTTGGCAGCTTGCCTCCAGCTTGAGAAAAATGTTATTTGGCAGTCGTCCTGTCCTCATTCTGAGCCTTTCATGTTAGAGCTGAGCTGCTTTATGAGAGAGCGAGAGAGAGGGCGGGGGAGAGAGAGAGAGTGGAAAAACAAGCTGAAATCATCGAGAGGTTTAAAATTAAGGCCTATTGCAGTAGAAAATAGTATGTTATGATTTATCGTACGTCTTGTTGTGGTGTTAATGTGGGTATAATGTGTGTATTTATATTTTTCTGAATAAACACTTACTATATTGTTCCTTATGTTTACATGTACGCTTTTGCATTGATAAGTAATTTTTGCAGAGCTTCTAGTAGACTTTACTAACATGGCAACACTTTACAATAAGGTTGTATTTGTTAACAATTACGTAAAGCATTATCTAACACGAACTATAAACAAACAAAATACTTCTAGCATTTATTAATCTTAGTTTATGTTAATTTTAGCGTTCACTAATACATTTTACATTTGAAATTGTTAACATTAGTTAATGCATCATGAATGTGTATTGACATTAACTGACATTAACAAAGATTAAAAAATGCTGAAATTTACACAGTTCATATGTTAGTTAATGCATTTGTGACCCGTCACGGAAACCAGGGTCACAAGTCGGCAGCACAAGTTTCGAGAAAATGAGAATCAAAGTTTTTTTTTCAAAATTTGTGATTTTCGTTTTATTGCAGAATCTGTTAGTTGAGATCACGAAGAAGCCTCTCCATGTTTGAAATAGCAGTTTATGTATATTTAAAAGCGTACATTTTGCGGTTGAAATAGGCTTGTTTTTCCGGAGATTCTAGCGTGCAGCGGGGGGGGCGTCATTGTCTGTGTGTATATTAACATACTGTATAAGCTTTTGTTTTCGCCTCCGCCCCCACAGGGAACAGCGTGACTACTGAATAAGGATAGTTCACCCAAAACTGAAAATAATGTCATTAATGACTTACCCGTATGTCGTTCTAAACTCGGAAGACCTCCGTTCATCTTCGGAACACAGTTTAAGATGTTTTAACTTTAGATTTAGTCCGAGAGCTTTCTGTTTCCTCCATTGAAAATCTATGTACGGTTTCCATGTCCAGAAAGGTAATAAAAACATCATCAAAGTAGTCCATGTGACATCAGTGGGTCAGTAAGATTGTGGTGAAGCATCGAAAATACAGTTTGGTCCAAAAATAGCAAGAATTACGACTTTATTCAGCATTGTCTTCTCTTCCGGCTCGAGCGTGAAGTCACGTGACTTGTAGTGACGCGGCTGCCCTGTTCCTCAGACATGTTTGCTTAGTTTTATTTATTTTTTCAAACTTATAGCGTGCGTCTCCCTAGATTGTAAATGAAGCTCGGGCGCACAAAACAAAATAAAAATAAAAGAAGCTGGGGCGGAACAAATAACAATCAGCCGCATAGTAAGTCAGTCGCGTCACTGACTTTATGGGGCGCCGCAGTCGGATGACGTCAAAGTACCGCAAAGTCTTGCAGCGCAGCATGAAGTCAAACTCATAAGTTACACAGAGACCCTATTTTAAATACAAAATTTGAAGGCGGGTTCATGTGTTTAACGGAACGCAAATACCGGACTGTAATCTGATATACCCTTACATGTTACGATGTAAATAGTCCTCAGATTGTATATTATATTGTATTACCAGAAGTTCATGCGAAATCTGATGTAAACAATAGACTATCTATATTTCATGGATTATACGCATTTGTGGACAAAAATCATTGGATGATTCACACATCTGAAACAGACTGGATTCGACTTGTGATCCCCACAAAGGTAAAAGTCCTGTTTATTTTTGCATGTTGTTCATTCGGACTTCTGTAATAAAATACTACATATGATGCTAGAACATCTCAAAACGGCTTTACAGGGGGTATGGCTTAGCTAAATGAGATGTAAATGAGCCCTATTGTCTCTCCAGCCAGGGAAAAGGGAAAGTGTTAACTTTTTTCTTTCTCAAATTTCTCAGCATTCTCTTTCTTGAATGTGTTACATTCAAATGGCCACAACTTCTCCAAATCTTATCAGATTTCCATGTGTTACACATCGTTAGAAAGCTTAGAAACTGCACTTTCAGAATCTATGAATAACTCAAAATGACCCAGATCCGACTTGTGTCCCTACTTTCCGTGACTGGTCACATTTACTAATGTTTATTAATACAACCTTATTGTAAAGTGTTACCACTAACCTATTACAAAACAGTAGTTTAATCAGTAACTAAACCCGTTAACCAATAGCCTGTGTAGCCAAGGTGAAGTTAACGTATAAATGCAGAGCAAGTTATAAAATATAGATTTTTCCCTGTGAAAAAATATGCATTGAATCATGAAAAAAATACGTTTCCAGGAATGCCAGAAAATGTTTTGAGAAAGTGAATAGCTCAGTGGGGAATATTGGTTTTAAAATATTATCTTTTTTGTGCTAAGATATTTTTGTTTTCCTACAGTAGAGTTCTCATTGTGAAAAGTCTTATAAAAATGAAATCAATTGAATGATGACAATTTTGGTTTAGTTTTTAAAATTATGTTTCTGTTATAGATACATGCCAAAATATCTTCTGTACAGCTTTAGATTGCATCGTGTTATGCAATGTCAGATGCATTGAAAATATTTACCGCTTTTGAAACAAAGAACAGATGTGTTCATTTGTCTGAATATGTATCTCCATTATATTTCTGTGCAGAGACTATGTCCTGAAAATATCTTGTTCTCAGAATACACTCACTGCGGTAGCTGTATATTATTTATAGCTTTACTTTTCCTTTTTTCCGTGTGACCTCATTTTCGGCAAGAGGAGGCTGAAGATGATGGGTTTGACAGCGGCGAGAGAAAGCGAGAGAGAGCGAGAGAAAGAGAAAGTCTTTTTCTCTGCTAATGGGAAAAACTAGATTGTGAACTGACCAATTCGTGGTCCTGCTGCCTTTTTTTGCAAAACCTTGTTATTCGTAATACCAGTCCAATTTTCTGTCTCTGGCAGACAAAAAATAACACACACAGCACATCTACACTGCAACAGATGTGATACAAGAAACCAGACTGCTTCAGTTATAATCAACGAGGCTTTACAACACTGCAGGAGCTTGTTTTATGCAGGCGAGGGCTGCAGGTCCTCCTCCTTAAAAAAAAAAAACTAACATTTGGATGAAAATAGTTACAAAACAAACATTATGAAACAGAAGATCAAATAGTGTGTAAAGCACTTTATCTATAATAATACTGCACTGCAACATTACCAGTGGTGTAACGATACATTGAAATGGATTGATACATTGCTTATATTTCTAATGGTACGATTCATCGATGTTCACAAAAATATCGATATAAGGTACCTTTATTTTGATACACTCCATGTCCTCAGTTTTTTAAGTAACATCCATCTTAACTTTTTTGCCAAAGCGCACATTTTCGTTTATTTTTGTCTTTTATTGTCAGCAAGTGAATGCGATGCAGCAACAGTGGTTGTAGCAGTGAAAACACAGCGAAATTAACAGAAGACAAGCCGGTGTTTAGCAATGCATGTTATATTATCTATGCAAAAAGCAGCGTCCTATCTCCTGAACATGTTGATCAGTTTTTTTTTTTTAATCTCTCAAAAGGACCACTGGAGCACTTGTTTTACGGTTAGATCTGATGTTGTGTGACAGATTGAATGCTTAAGTTTAACAGCTTTATTTTTTATACTATTTTTATACTATACTATTTTTCAGTTTACAACTACCTCAGTGATTGTCACTATTGCACATTTTGGCACAAAATACTGAAAGTCTTTGATCGTTTCCATCATAAGCTTGATTTTATGTGACGTTATTAACTATTTGCCATTTTCAAATAGTTAATGTTAGCGTTAATGTTATATATTTTGGTTGCATTTGTAAATTATTAAAGGGCTGTGTATCGGCAAGAATATGGCGCTATGAAACGTATCCTGATACAAGGGTCGTGGTACGATTCAATGCAATACTGTAAGCGATTTGATATGCTGGGATATTTCTTATTTTGGGAATAGAATATGATATAATTTTAGGAAAGCTGTCATCAAAAACACACCACCATATGCAAACCTTAGAAAAAAATATATTTTACTTGTTGTTTGAACTTGCTCCAGAGTAAGTTAAGAACTGACCAGGACCCGTGCAGAACCCAAAAATGGCATAAATGTAATACCCAAATCCCTATTATTTGAGCAAAAATTTTAAATATAAAAGACGGTTCGTTCATAAAAAAATGACTGACCATTTGAAACAGGTCCTGTAAGGGTTCTGGGTCCTCCGTTAAGACATTTACTTCCTGCCACACTCTCTCTTCTTGAAGTTTAGAGATAAGAAGACTGCTATCTAGCGGTCTGGATGTAAATTGAAACAAAACAACTGCCACAAATCCTGTATGATAAAGAAATTCGTAATGAACTGTCTGATTTACACCCATAGTGGATAAAGTTAAATAATTTGTGATGAAGTTGTTTTTGAGCATCAGGCATAATTAAACTAAAGTTGATCTTCCATACCACCAACCCTGTTGTGTTCAGTAAGCATAAAAAATAAACAATAACAAATAAAAGCTACAGCAAACATACTATAATTGTATTTATTATAATTGAAGCAATATTTAAAAAAATGATAAGACTTTGATATGACTTGATAAGGAATTACTCGTAATTATGTTCATAAAGTGTATATAAACAAACAGAAAAGTAATAGTGGTAATTTGTTTATGTACTGTGCGCCTTTAACCTAGAATCATTGTAAACTGGAACATGAATTTACATTTCACTAAAAGCAACAAAACCCAAGGAGGGTCTTTGCCTCCTTCTTTCATTAGTTCAGCACACATCAGCGGTCTCCTGCTTATTTGTTGCATCACTTACTTGCAGTATAGGCACAGTGTTAGAACGAGAGTAAAGGAGAGTCGGGCCAATTTGCACTCAGCCTGCCGAGAATAGAAATGGGCTTTTTGAAATATTCATGTAATAAACTGCTCCCCGTCTGTGGCGAGAGATGCTGGCCATTGTTTGGTTCCCTCAGGAAGTTCGTTCAGCTGTGATTGTAGACTGGGTGAAACCCTATCGGCTCCAGAGCACCGCTGATACTAAAACTGTCATTTGCATATTCCAGCAGGCTTTCATTTTGGAGCCATGTCTCTCTCTCCCTCCGTGTGCCCGGATACGTCTTTTGCCGCAAATCTAATATTGCAGGGGGATTTTGACTAATTCACAAAGGAATTTTTGAAGCTTAATTGCTTTAGAATTCCAGCTATCGATAAAACGAGGCGTTAATTGTTTGAGTATTTCGGAGGCAGTACTCCAGGGAGCTCTTTGACAATAGTTGATGACATAATTATCTATCATAGTTTGTGGAGAGATCGTCCGTAGCCGGAGGCCCTCAGGATATCAAGCTGTGTTAGGATATCTCCGCCCAACACGTTCACACTATGTTTGATGTGTTTAAACCCTTGTACTGGATGTATTCATCTTTCGCTGCATGATATGAAAGAGCTAAGGAGGAGGTGAAGTGAATATAAAAATGTTTAGATTAAAATTGAGTGTTGAAGTGGAAATTAACTTAATGTTTAGTATACGTTTCAATAGCGTGTGAATATCTTGGTTATAATCCTAGACGTTCCGGACATCCCTGTTCACTTTTGAGCGATCTGTAACGCTTCACTGGCTCTCACAAAAGCTCTGCTATTTTTACCAGCTCGCCTTGAAAGAACACACACAAATTGATATCATGAGGCACAGCGACCACAGTCTCCCTTTATCTCCGCCATCCCTCAGAGCAACAAGTGGGTCTGTTGACAAGAAAACAAAGGGATGACTGTCTGACTCCAGTGTCCTCCCTTGAGCTTGGCAACAGAGCTGCCGATACCTTCATTGTGAATTCAGAGTACAGCAAGATCTAATAATGCTTTAAACCGGGATATAGTCTTCATCTTGTGTCACTGTACATTTATAACGCTCATTTATAATGTATCAGGTTTCTTGCATTGTCCCCATTTAGCTCAACATTACCATTTACTACCTTTTCTTTGAACATGAGATTTATCAGGCTGTGTTTGCTCTGTAAATGATCTCCATTATGATTTGCTACACTTGGATTGATGATTTGATACATGGATTGATGTACTCCTCATTTTGAGGCCAGCTTGCTTTATACTGAATCAGTCAGTATAAAGCAACTGCTGCCTTGTTTAAAGACACATTTCTCCTGTTGAAAACAATTGTAAAAATATGCTGACCTCAGGAAAAACACTTTAGTAGACACACATCCTTAACAGTAAATAGTGTTTGGCTGGTCATGGTGATATGACCAATGTGCCGAAATTTAAGTCGCCAAAACATTTCTGCTTAAAATGGCATTATTGGTTTTAACCGAAAAATCTAAATGCTAAAAGATGATATAAAGTAAAAAATAAATGGTGTCTCGTCTGTTCACTCAGTGTTCTTCATACAGATTTGACACTTCTTTCAGTTACAGTATCATGTCGTACCCCTCAAAGTGTGATCATGTCAGCGGTGTTAAAATACTTCTGATTGCTGATGAGTATGACCGAACACGGGTATCACAATATCTTGCAGATTTCATATTATCAGTCGTTTCAAATGTGCAGATTAGTACTCCTCTCTTAAGTTTTTGCTCTTCACAATTCAGAATTTTTTGGGGGGTACATCGCTAATTATACAAATATTTGTCAAGCACAAATATGTTTATTTTTTTGTAACGAGAAAAAAATAAAAGAGCGCCTTTTATATACAGATGTGAAGTGTGTGAATTGTGTAATAATCTCAGTCACTGGAGTTTCACAGTGACAGTGAGTGTGGAAAGTAGTTTCTTTGTTCCTTATTTTAGCAGCAGTACACAGTGACAGACTGAGATGGCTCAGGAAGCCCATTGGCTGTTATTTGTGCTCACATCTTCTCAGCAACTGTGTGGATGTTTGTGTTTGTGTGTGTGTGTGTGTGTGTTTGTGTCTATGCTATGCTTATTTTGTAATACTCCTCTTTATGTACATGTGCATATAACCCATACAGCCCTCATAAAGGTATGGTTCATCAAAAATGAATATTCTGTGATCATTTAATAAACCTTAAAAGTTGTTCCAGATACCTGTAAAAATGTCTTTGTTCTGCTGAACTCGAATAGATAACCAAACAGATCTGGGGCAACATTCACTTCCATAGTATTCTTTTTTTCTACTATGGAAGTCAGATCTGCTTGGTTCCAAACATTCTTCAAAATATCTTCATTTGTGTTCAGCAGAACAAAGAAATAAAAGTTTGGAATAATTTAAGGGTGAGTAAATGATTTTAATTTTAAAGTCATATTTTAAGGTGCCGTAGAATGTAAAACTGTATTTACCTATGCATAGATAAATAATAAGTATAGCCTGACCGATTTATTGTTTTGCCTATTTTATCGTCTGATATGAGCCTGTCACAGCTATATCTGTATTGGCGTATAAGCCGCAGATATGCAGCCGATATGAACGTATTTTACAAAACAAAGAAATGCTTTTGAATGATGTAAGTACTTGTTTGTCCAGCAGAGCGTCACAGTCTGTGTTATGTTGAGATTGGTCTGTTTTCCAGAGTCGCTATGTCCGGCCTAACATTAAATTGCACATTAAATTACTTACAATGTTGTTACAATGCTAAAAACAATGTTGTGACTGCTGGGTTAGCGCTAAATGCTAGTTAATGCTATGCTAGTGTTTAAGTTGAAGTTCTACTATTGACATTACAGTTACGTTTTGCAGGTCCATTCTGGAAAAAAACTCAGAAACGTCCATTAACAATCTCCCAACAGTTGATTATTCCTCAAATTCTGTATCTTCGTCTGACACAGGCTCAAACATAAGATCTGTTTACACACACACAGAGAGCTACTGAAGGAGCTGCTGTGGAACAGCCAATAAGAGCAGACCTCACCATTATTATTCATAACCCTAATATACCATTTCATTCTGGGGGGCAAATCCTAGGCTTGTTAATGGACATGTAAACCCATCGTCATTTTTGCACTTAATAAAGCCACATACCTTCTATGTAGATACTGTATCAGAGAACAATGTTACATATTATTTCAATGCATTCTTTGGCACTTGTGTGTTTTGTACATGTTTGAGTTATTTTGGCTACATTATTGACATGTGCTGGTCTGATAGTTTGGTGTGGTTTACAGAGCCCTCTGGCTGTAGCTGTTACCATCTGTTCTGTCTAACATTGTGCCAGTATTTAGTAATGCTGTACTTTGATAAATAACATGCACAATTATATTATCATGGACAAACACTGTGAACATTTTTGTATAACCTGATTGCATTGTAACTAGAGACTAGATTGAGACTAGGTGGTGAATCTTCCATGGCTTTAGTTTATACAGCACATGCTTGGCATTCTTAGGCTGAGTGCATGACTGAAGAGGAACAAAGAGTTTTCTGACGTGACTTGACTGCTGTATCTCTACCTCTTTTCTTATTAAGTGTAAACATCCAGGCACAACATGGTTTTATCCGCTGCAGAAATTTAATGCATGTAATACACAATATTCATTTGAACAGAATGTCGGTACCAGATTGACTTGCATTAAAATTTAAGTGGGTGAATCTTCATATTGATCTACCAATGTATTGGTCAGCATGAGCACAGGCTGAGCATTTCATACCCTCATATTAAACATTAGCTATACAGTTTTTAGTGTCTGACCTGATGATTTTAGAGAGATGCAGACTGAGAGAGGAAAACATTTCTGTCCTTTGTCTCTGTATAATGACATCATGAAATGAATTCAGTCAGAGCTTCGCTGCCAGTTTTCACACATCA
The DNA here is from genome assembly GCF_030506205.2 of Paramisgurnus dabryanus. Classification (NCBI taxonomy): domain Eukaryota; kingdom Metazoa; phylum Chordata; class Actinopteri; order Cypriniformes; family Cobitidae; genus Paramisgurnus; species Paramisgurnus dabryanus. Next base: position 63,101,049 of record NC_133337.1, on the reverse strand, counting down.
GTTCTTTCGCTTTACTCTCTCGTTTACATTTAAGATAAAGACAAAGACAGCAGCCCACAGACAATTTGAGCAAAATGTAGTGAATGCTGGAAATGGATTTGCCAGAAAGAGGGAAGAAAAGAGCATCTGTTACAAATGGAGATGGATCAAAATTATCCACCACTGTATGTCCTGTGGCCTATGTCCACTGCTTCTACTGCACAACAATACATGCTGTTCTGTGCATTAGCGCTTCTGGTGTGTTGTGCCTGGTGTGTTTGTGTAAGTTTGTGTGAGTACACAATGCATATGTTTGCCATCTCATGAACATACATGGAGCCGGCTCATGCAGTTGCTCTTTTCAGGTTTCTTGCAAAGAGTGGCATTTGTTGTGACATATGCTACTACAGACCTTACCGAATGTTTTTGAAAGTCAGCTGCCAACACAGTTTATGAAAATGCAGTCATTTTTTCTGTTGTAATAGCAAATAAAATAAGCAATTTTTTGGACTTTGTCTTAGAAGAGAAAAATGCGTTTATCTGTTGAAACGTGTTATTATTGGCCACTTTTTCAAATATCAGTTGCATTTAACCTACATCTATACACAGGGCTCAAAATTAACTTTTTTATTTGGTAGCACTGGTGCTCCCAACTTTTAAGAGTTAAGAGCACCAGCAAAAATTAAGGCGCACCCATCCAAAAATTAGGCACCACAACTACAATGTATAAGTTAATAGATTTATTTTATTAAAAATTAAACACCACAACTGGGCTTTACACATCCTATGGCCAGGATTTAAAATTAGTTTTTTTTTTGCTGCATAGATTCCTAAAATAATACCCAAATGCTGTTTAAATAATATAGCAGCAATAATAATTTAACCATTACAGGTAACATAATTATGATTACAATAGAAAATCTAGCAAACCTGTAAAACACTGATTAATTGTGACATTACAAAAGTGACCCTAATATAGAAGGCTAATATATATTGGTATTGATAACTGCATTACCAGGATGATATTACTACTAAATAGGCAATGTTTTTAAAAACATACCATCAGCATTGTCGTGTTCCACCTCAACATGGAATACAAGGATGTTTGTCGTATTTCCCTCAAGCAGGATGCGCACATACATCATCAAACACTATTTAATAGACAGGTCGGTGTCTCCATCAATAATGAAAACATTTGTCACGACACTTCTTGTGTGTTTTTTTGCACTTTCGCCATGTTTAAGCAAGGTCTCGCGCTTAAAATGTGTGGATTCCCCCACCAACGCTGTTTTACCTGCAACCTCCGTTTCACATGATTTACAGTAAACACAGTAACATCGAGTCATTTTCATAGCGGAGCCACTTGTAATCTTTAAGCCACTCTCTCCGAAATGTTTAACGCTAAGCCTTATTTTCCGGTTGTGATGTTGCATTTAAATCCGGACCGGCGTTATGAATTAATACAGTAGTAACATTGGCTGTAGTCGGCTCGTTCTCTTCATGCTCGCGGCTCGTTTTTTCACATTTTCGCGCTTTACCTACGTAGCACGGCAACAAGAAATGATTGACATTCATATTAGCCAATCTGCGCTCTTTATTAAACGCAAGAACTTAATGTTGAAATTTGATTGATTATGTAATGTTGGAGAGAACACTGAACCTGGAACAGCACACAGCATACACAATCTAAATCAAGTCACACCACAACAAAATAGGTAGTCGCAAAAATGCTCCCAAATACATTTTAAGGTCGCACAGATTACATTTCGGTTGCATATGCGACCAAAACAGTCGCAATTTCGAGCCCTTTATACAACTATAAAACTTTAATGGCAAAGAGTACTCAAGTCTTTAACTAATTATTGACACTGGCTTAGGTTCTTGGGATCATGTATCATAATCTTCAGCAGTGGCAGGTGCGACCTGTGCTATTATTACAGTGATGGGGGATTCCTGGGTCAAACAAGGATATCACATATCACAAATAAAGTAAAATTTACACTACTTACTTTCAAAGGTCTCTCTGAAATCATGTTTTTTATATTTTATTTTATTTTATTTAGAGGATTACTATATAAGTAAGTCTGTTATTTGTAGGTCCCTGTTTTTTTATAAAATGTCTTTGTTTCTCTGTCTGAGAGAAGATACGCGACATTGCTATTTACTTTTAAATGTGAAAAATCATGAGCAATTTGAGAAGTTAGGAGAGAAGCGTCAGACAGTTTCAGGGCTCGACAATAAGGACAGCCCGTTGGGCCGGAGCCAGCATGAATAATCCTCTGGCCAGTTGACAGAACTGTCACAGTCCCGATAGGGCCAGTGCTGCACCGTCACGAAAATTCATCATTTGCATATGTTTTGAGGCAGTCGCATTTTAAATATTTAATCAAAGAAGATGCGAAACAGATGAATATTTGCGTATACGCACACCCGACACGCATACCCGGAAAGATGCATGTCAGGACTTAACGCATATATACGCAAAAAGTCTAGATTGTGCGCAAAAAACTGAGTACTTGAGCGGACAGGATTATCCTTATAAAAAAGTCAGTTATGTCTAAGTAAAGGCTAAAAGTTTAGAAATTACTTGTATATGTGTACAGTATATTGGATCCGTGTGCATAATGTAGGTCTTAAAGAGGAAGCATCTCAAAAAAAAAAAAAACTTGCACTAGTGTTAGTGTAGATTAATTAATAACAGAAAGAAAAAAAATTACTTACTGTTCTTTTTGACTTCTTTGTTAAGGATTAATCTTTTTTAATATATACAGTAAAAGCTAATATGCAGTATTAGTTTACATTTAATTTGCTTTCTATTCAATTTCTGTCCCTGAAAAGTACAGTACTGCTAGATTAATCTGAAAATGATTTCATTTGTATGTTCCGTTTTTATTCTGTATTTTTTTGTTCTTCTTATATTATTACTGACTGTTTGTGCTTTTTATTGAGGCCACTGATACTTTGGCAGGGCCAGTAAAATCTGAAAAATCTGAAAAATTCTTTAGTGTTGAGCCCTGGTTTTGCGGCATTGTCTGCTACAGGCACTGTCAGATTAACAGACTCCTGCAGTAAAAGGGATATTCCTGGAGCATTTATCCCGTCTCACTCCAACCCTAATCCACACAAGCTGCTCTCACTGCACTCAACTTACAACCTCTTATTGATTGGAAATCATACAAGCTCACTGATTAAAAATCTTCATCGCAGAAATGCTTTCTTCCAGGCACTGGGTGCTTTTTCTGCACTGATAATTGCCATCATATTTCATCTTCATGACCTTAAAGCAGGAGATAAGGCAGCTCTCTCTGAGGTTTGTGTCGGCGCATTTGCCGGAACGTTAATTGCATGAATACGGTCGCAGCTGCCGAGCTGTTACCTGACCCTATCAGAGTGCCACAATTTGAATGGTTAAAGTTATTATGCAAAACAGGCGGAACAGAAGGTGAAAGCTCGATTAAACGAAATGTCACAGTGTCTAAAGCTTCCGTTTCACATTTGAGAAAATAGGAAAAATCGTCGGCAAACCTTTACAGTCTGGACTGAAGTTTTGTTTTGCACATTGTTTTTGTGCATGTGCATTGGTGATGAATAGTCAAATAAATACACAGGATTTAAGAAAGCTCATGTGAGGTATATAATGAAAGCAAACATGTGATTAACTTTGGCATCTGATGAGGCCTGTTTTGAGGTTTTGATGTGAGTCATCATCTTTTAGAAATCTGATTTTTCAAGTGTGTGACCTCGAATATTAAGTTTCATCGAGTAACCTGTTTAGTGAATTCTGTTATGTTGGATTAGGCATTATTTCCAATTAACCTTGTTCTGCAGGCAAGATAATAATGGGAAATTCATTTTACTGGTAAAGCTGGATATGCTTTAAACTTGCTAAACCTGTGCCATTTCTTTTATGTAGACTAACACCTACTTTTCAGGACACTTTTCTCTGTTAAGAGTAACCTTTGTAACAGCAATGCAGACTATTAACTCTTTCCCCACCAGCGGTTTAAAAAAGTTGCCAAGCAGAGCCTGCATTTTTTATGATTTTCACAAAAGTTAAATGCCTTCCAGAAAAATCTCTTCTTTAAATATATAAACATGCAATATAGCAAATGAAAGATCAGACCCTCTTATCCTCATTTGTTCTCTTTTTATAACCTCTCAAATATGGGTAGGTTTCTTCAAAAATACCACACTGTAAAACCTAACAGTTAACTTAACTCAAACCATTTAAGTAAACTGGTTGCATTAGACCATTTAAGTTTTAAAACACATACATTTAAGTACTGTGAACTTGAGTCATGTGCAATTATGCACTTATATTTATGTAGTGTGAACTTAAACAGGGCTCGCAAAATTTTTTAATCCCTGATAGCCCTTCGGGCAGGCACTCTTTCATTTTTGGTAGCCCGAAATGAATACAAGTAGCCCGAATAAAAAATACACTGTTTAATGTAGAATATTGATAAATCCTGGATTTCCATGTAAGCCAACTATTTCTGCCCATCCCCAGCTAACAATTTGGTACCCAAAACTTTTCCCTAACATTAGTTTTTGGTTTCTAGAATGTTATTTTCCAAGGTTTTTGTTTAATAGCAAGGAATGTTTTCTTAAAGAAAATAAACATTCCCCTAATGTTATTTTTAGGTTATTTTAACGTTCCCCTAACATTAGAATAATTGAATGTTATATTACTGAAATATTATATGAATGTATTATAACACAGGTTATTTTTTATTTAATATAATAAAATACCTCAACAAATATTTAGATAACATGGTATTTTATCAAATATATAAACAACCAGTGACTTTAACACAATATAGAAGACTTAAAACCGATATTTATTAAAAAGAAATAAACATTTAATTCCCTTTAGGTTAACAGATCTTACCATAGCCGTTTATTTTCGCTAGAATAATGTTAGACTCTGAGGTAAAACGAAATGACAAATACACATTCTATTCGCTTTAGGTAAACGTAATATCTTACCACTGCTGTTTATTCACCTATCAAAAGCTTATAACATCATATTCTCTTAATAGCGTAGACGTGTCAAATCGATCGGAAATCACTCAAATATATTTTCCTTCTCATATATTTAAGTTACTACCTGAAGAAAGAAAAAAGAAACGCTAAAACAATGTTAGTCTATGAGGTAATTTTTTTTTTTAAATGACTTGAGTTCGCGCTGAGCACAAGAGCAGGCAGGTGCTTGTGAAGAGCGAAGCCTGGAGAAGCGCGTGCAGAGGGTCGCGTGCAGAGGGTCGCGCGCATTTCAGACGTGCACATTAAAGGATGGGTTTATTTATGCTTTCAATTCATTTCCTGACAGTTTCACTTGTTACGTGAAGATAATGACTGACAAAAGGACGCCGAAATACATACAATATAATTACCTAACTAAATCTGAGACAAAGCAAAAACATTAAAATATTATATCCTATCCAATATCCTACCCAAGATAGCCCGACGGGCAGGGCAAAGATACATTTTGGTAGCCCGACAGAAATTCACAATAGCCCCGAGACGTCGGGCTAGCGATTTTGCGAGCCCTGTTAAATATATCTGCATAACTGCATATGACTTAATTTGTTTAAGTTCACAGCACTCAAATGTATGTGTTTTAAAACCAATGCAACCGGTTTACTTAAATGGTTTGAGTTGAGTTAACTTTTAGGTTTTACAGTGCAAATTTTGAGCAAAAAGCTGAGATAATAAAATTTTGGTTCAGATTCAGAAGATGGTCTAAACATACATAAAGAGCTTTTACTGTTTTTGGATCAGGTGTTGCTTCAGTGTTTGTTGGGTAAGAGCGCCACCTAGTGGATAATAGAGGATATTTGGATTGCCGTAAAAACTTCTCATTTGCAGGGATTTTCAATTTTCTTGACCCACAATCTGCACTCACAAATTATTTTATTTGCGATAATAGAACATTTAAATAAATTCTGCAAAATTTCTGCATAATTTTTTCATGGTTAGATTAACTGATAATGGCAGTTGTTCTCAAACTTTTTGGCATGCGACCTCCCCCCCATTTGTAGGGGGCATCCTTGCACACCCCCCCAAGAAAAATTCATCACATTAAAAAGTGTCAAAATCAATGTCAGACAAAACATATTAAATGATGCAATGTATTGCTTTTGGTTAGTAGCCTTATTTTTCTGAAGTTTAATTACACAGAATTTATAATAAATGAATGTATTTTATAAAATGTCATAAAACTGAAAAAAAGGTGGGATTTATGAAATGTGAGTTTTGTCTAATCAGTATTGTTATTACGAACCTAGTTTCCACTAAAGGGGGAAAAATAAAAGTATAAACAAACAAACAAACAAACAAAAAAGAAAATCTGAAAAAGGCTGTGGATTTGATCTGGAACAATCACAGGAAATTGAATGCATTTGCTAATAAAAGACTTCTGTGAATCACAGCTGCATGTCTGTAATTTTTTGAAAGCAATGGTGTGTTTGGCTGCATGCTGGCAGTCTACCCGAGCGATGGAATGAGTGTGAGATGTGGTATTGGGTTTCTGCTCATGAAAATAGTCTTTGATCACGGGAGAAAGCTTTGGGTCTTTCGAGCATAACAGTTCGGGTGCCAGGAACGCGGTAATGCGGTATAGACGCTCTGGACTCCAGCAGGCTTTTATCACTTTGTCTGAGAGAGAGAGAGAGAGAGAGAGAGAGAGAGACAGAGACAGAAACTCATCCATTCTCATTTCCTACCACTTCCTGCTTTTTACAAATTGCTTTAAATGTCATTCTGTTATCTTCACTGGCTCTTCATTGATGATCTGTGTTTGTGTGCACGCAGGCCATCGGGGTTGCATTATGTTTATATGTTCTGTATAAGTGCCACGTGTTTGTGCTTGTGGGTTTTATGAAGCCATTAGTGACGACTTGGCATTTGCAGTAATGTAGCTTTTATAATACAGAAGATGTATGAGTGAAACACAATATTCATTGGGAAATCATTTAGGGCAGGCCTTAATTTATTCACATTACGAATGGAGGTCTGATACTATTAGTGGCTTCTTGTAAGATGTTAAACTATGCCAGGTAACCCAACCTGAACCTAAATACCACCTCAAATTTTGTTGCTTGTTGAGCAAATTATCATAGTTATAGTTATTTTATGTTATGTTAAAGGCTTATAGTGAAGTTTTTTTTTACCTGGAACAATAAGCAACAACCTAGTAATCTGCTAAAACCCATCAAAACGCTTTAGCAAAGCCCTTGTAATGCCCTTGCAATGCCTTAACATTATACCAAGGAACACTTCTTTCATTTTGGTTTAGTTAGTTGGGATCAATAATTGTAAATATCAATAGCTGTTTTTGTCCTAATCCTTGTGTTTGTGGCTGAATCCACTGGAAAAACAGAACTGTGATAATTAGGCATCACAAGATTAAACATAATGTCCTGCCACACACACACACAGACACACGCGCACACACCCACTACCCTTTAATCCTTCAATGGAGTAAACACCATTTCTGAGCCAAGGATTTCCTACCTGCAAGCCAAAAACAAGTCCCTTTATTTTAATTAATGTGGATTATTGTGTCCTCTCTGATTATTGTGTCCTCTCCTCATGTGCGTCCTGTGACTAATGGGTTTCATTGGTCTTGTATTTTAGCCCAGCATAGGCATTTAAAGACAGAGATATGTTGTTAAAATATGTTGTTAACTACAGTAAAGTGTTTTTTACTGGATTGTTGTGCTTTTATTTTCATTGCCTCTCTTTAAACCCATTTTCTCAAAATTCCGTTGAAAATCCCAATGAAAAGCGGCCTTCAAGATAGCTATAGCTTGTTTTAGACAAGCTGTGAAAAAAACAAAAACAGATTTGGAAAGGGCTTGAACCCAACTTTCATATGGTATCTGTAACAAAGTCCAAATAGTCTGAGGAACAAAGAAAGAGGACAGGGTCCGGCTTTACTGCGGCTGCTTCTTATTCAGTTCTTCAAATAAACAGAAAATACACGGTTGTGCTACAAGCGCCACAGACAGTCTCATAAACACAATGTAACTCAGTTGGCATAAGTACACAAGCAGCTCGCAGTCGGTCTCTCCCGTCTTTCCACGCCAATTACTAAAACAGACACAGGTGTTACTCATTTGTATTTGATCCACTTATGCAGAGTTCAAACTGATGATTTTTAAAGTAGTCGGGTCACAGATCTTTTTACACTGCATGACTATCTGGGGTAGTGTTCAGTTGCTGCTGTGTTGACACTGCACGATGGATCGGCGACAGTGGGTTTCACACGACATGACTTTAACATAGGAATAATCGCCGACAACTTTGTCACAACCAAACGCACACGAGAAGTAATGCGAGGAAACAATGCGAGGTCTTGCGTGCAAAACCGGAGTTCTCACGTGAGACTGGGATTATTATCAAAAATGATAGCCCACAAAAAGCTTGCTATACAAATCGCATGTGTGCTCATTTGCAGCTAAAAGAAGCTAAAGAAAAGAAGATTATGAAGGAGGAAATGGTTGGGGAGAGTCCTCCCCGAACTTCCAGCTGCCCTGTATGTTTCTCTCTCATTTTTCTGTCAGAACACATTTCACATGGCATGATTTTGGATCGCCGACAGGTCCAGGTTCTTTCGGATCGCATCTTTAATAGTTCACAGTTTGATTGTCACTCATGTAAACAAGCACCAATTTGCCTGTGATTTCTGGCATTTGTCTGCGATTTCTCAAAACCTGTCAACGAGTCAACATCAGGGCTAAAATCGTGCAGTCTGAAGTCGGCATTACTCACCACCTGTCTCCCAAATCTCCCAACAGTTTACTTCCTGAGATTGGTCATGTAGACAAGACAGACATTATCATAATTCCTCCCGCTTGGACTCACAGCCTGTAAATTAACTCCTGTTAGCATTCTATTGGAGGCAAATCTTTCAAACATGGTAAAGAGCGTCACATTTCCGGCTGACGTCAGAGGTATTCAGACCAGTCACAACATACAGATTAGCTGGCCAATCAGGGACACAGAGCTTTTCAAATCTGTGCGTTTCAGGAAGAGTGTGAAATCTAGAGCTACAAAAATGTACGGTATGTGGAAAATAATGTGTTTTTTTAACCATAAACCACGCAAACACATTGTATTATACCAAATACACAAAATAACATAGCAATGAAATGCTGTTTGATGTCAATAGGGCCATTAGAGATGATATACCTTGTGACTGATCACAGAAATATCAAGTTTCAAATGTGAAGAACAAATATGATTTGAGAGATGTAGTGAGGGGAAGGTTTTAAGTGAGTAAAACATGAATTTTGGTTTTTCATATGTCATTGTACAGCTTCAAATCACAATAGTGGTATGGACCGCTTTTATAGTGATGGATTGTTTGGAGCAAACCTTGTTTTTATCGTATGAAAAAAAACGGCATTTGGCACATTGTGCAAAAATTCATATTTGGCAGAGCGTGACGTTAGCAACAGGCTCATGGGTTCAATCTCCAGGGAATATGCAAAGTTTCTTTGGACCAATGCATAAATGTAATGTTTTACACCAAAAGTAATAAAATGGCTTACGCACAACATGAAAGTGTCTAAAAGATGACATCATTTGAATTTGGGGGAACTGTCTCTTTAATTTCTTTGGTTTTTGAGTGTGTGTGTGTCAGCGGTCTGCTCATCCGGGTGAGTCAGCTTTGCCACCTGTGATGGTGGGAGATTAGTTACACTGTACATAGCAACGCCCTTTTCATGGTTTACACTCGCCTCTGTGGCACCCCCTCCTTTCCTTTTCTCTTACTCAGATTCTTTTCATTTCACTCTCAGTGCCACAGTGATTTGTTCGCCGCACACAAAGGCATCGAAAAACTGGTCTGCGCAGTGGAAACACAATAAAAGCAAAACAGGAAGGAAAATACAAGAGCAGCTTGTCTGTGGTAGTTGTTTCGGCGCAGAGGTCTGAAGGGCTTCCTGGTCGCTGCAGTGTCTGTAAAGCGCTTGTTTAACCGGGCTCTGAAGGAAGCAGGCAGCCTGACCCAGATTCACGCGGGCCGAGAGACTTCACTCGTCGGACGAATCGGACTTACATTACCGATGACAGACTTACACTTGACGCTCAGATACGGAGAAACCGAGAGAAAGAGAGAGAGTCAAGAGAGTCAAGCAAAAGAGGGAGGGAGCTGCCTCACTTTGTCGTCCTCCTCGCCCTGTTTCTTTAAGCTCTGCGGCAGTGGAAGCCTTCTCTCGCTCTCTTCCTGTCAGCCACTTAAACTGTCTGACATGTGGCCAGCGCCTGAACGAAGAAGGTCTCTTTTTTAAAGTGCGCCTCCTCTTTAAAAAGACTAGAAGATCTTTTTGAGGAAAAACTCGTGCTTGTTTGTTTTGATTTCTTATTTGCGTACTCCAGTTTTTTTGACTTGAGTGGTGTGTGCATCGGGTGTGCATCGGTTGGTTTGGCTTCTTCTCAAGGCCACCAAAAAGGTAAACCATCTTCTGATTTTCATAAAAATGCCTATTTGTTCTGACTTTGAGACAGTACGGGCAGACGTAGAGATCGAGTTGAGCTGGATAAATCGGGTTGTTTTCAAAGCGGTCGTCGTCTTAACAGGATGTTTATCAACCATCTGCTTGTGCGGTGCAGTCAGTCGTGTTATTGTGTCTACAGCTACAGCTGCTTTGCCTACAGGACGCTAACTTAACTGGTTGAAAGTGCCATAAAAGCCTTGGGCATTATCCACTTCTTTCGGGGTGTAACTGCCGCAGACATATCTAAACGTATGAAAGCTGACCAGCAGAACTGCGAGTTGGATTTTTTCTGGTGTGCGCTTAATAAATCAGTGGCGTTAATGACATGTGAACGGGCCAGAGAGGCTCTGGGTGTCAGACATAACTGCAGCTGTGCGGAAAGCCCCCGCTTTTTAGATACTGGGATGGATGAGGTGGCTGTTTCTGGGGTGGATGTTGGATCAGGGGTCGTCTAGAGACTGTTGTGGTGGGAGGAGCCGTCTTGTGTTTTGACCAAGTAAAGGAAAGTAAGCTGATTATGTTGTGCAGTTTCGCCTTCTCTCTCTCACTGAGGCAAAGTCTATAGGGGCATTTAATTCGTTTGATCCACTGAGAAATGTACTGCCTGTGTGTGTTTGAGAGGAAGAAGGGCAGGGTTGCACTATGACCCATTTAGCAAACGGCTCCTTTAATGCTGCAGTGTGCATAGTGCGACTGTTTCTAATTATGCCTCTCTTGTCCAGGAGAGAGAGAGAGAGAGAGAGAGAGAGAGAGAGAGAGAGAGAGAGAGAGAGAGAGAGAGAGAGAGAATTTGAGAGTGCTCTATAAAATCAGTTATAATAGAGTAAACCCTCTTAAAGAAAATGAAATTTCTATCATCGTTTGCTTTTTGCTTATATATCTTTGGAAAATAATCAAAAATTTCAAAAGTGTTGAAACTCTTGTTTCCCGTAATGTAAATGGGCGAAGGGGCATGTCAAGTTGTCAGTGCCATATAAGGTATTTAAAGCATAATCCACACCTTTGCACTGTATTCTTTACCATAAACGGTAGCTTTAAATGTGCATTGTGTCATTTTTGACAAAAATGCAATATAATCTACGTAACTATATTATCAGTGGTGTATAAAGACCTTACATTTTGATCTTTATTGTTTTTATTACCTTAGAATGAGCAGTTTTTATCTACATACACTTTGGGTCGCCTTACATGGAAAGCACGTTTCATCCCTACATTGTGTCAGATGACAACATGTTTGTCCTGTGTTGGCTACCATAGCTTCTCATTGCGTTTCGAAATTGAAGTTGATTGCAATATGCAAACCTTACCGCTAGATATCGCAAAAAATTACACCTTTAAGCATCAGGCTGAAATAGAAAAAATTGTTTGCTATTAAGTTGTGTCATGCGTGACATCAAACAATATTTTGTTCTCGACATCGACAGTGTTTGAATGTAAATGCACATGAAAGTTAAGGGAAAGATGTGACATAAGTTTTGGTCTGTGTCTTATATAAGGATTTGTATAATAGGGCACGAGATGATTTTTTATTGCTTTATAAAACTCAAAATCCTCCATCTTCGTGTGCTGTGTTTAAGCCGCTCTGACACAAAAACGTTAGTTATGTGGGTTTGGAACGTGAAAAAAAGAATCATAATTTTCATGTAATGCTTTTGTAATTTTTCACTTTGTGTTTAAATTTCTGTGTGACTTTGTGTAACTAGTACTGTCTTTAAGGGTAAAGTGTGTTAGTGCTCTTATTGAGTGTGATGGGGATCTGATAGTGTTGGGTAGGGTTTCACATTGTGAATGTGTGTGAGAGGGGAAATGTGGGAAAGTACCGTTTCTCCTGTCCAGAGATGTGCTTCTGTCTGCAGTGTGTGGTGAGATCTGGTTTTTCTCAGACTGGTTTAAGGAATGTGAAGCTTTACAGGACACACACACAGAGTTAACTTTGAGCCCTTACTTAAAACACAGTGAACCGGACGTATACATTAAACTAAAACTGCTTGTTAGAGTTGTTTCGACCAGGTGTCCCAAGCTTATGCTCTGTCTCAGGTTTTTATAGGGATAAAGTTTTGCAGCATGGCTTATTGCATTACAGTATTACTTGGACTTCTGCTTGCTTTCTCTCTGGCTATACGCCTTATTTTTTAGCCATCAAAACACATCATTTTACAAATTTCCAGAGGACAAAGAACCTCAGAATTCATGGGTTGTTAAAATGAGAAGAGACATATGACCTCATTTGAAATGAGAATAGCATTGTGTACATAATATCTGTTTTGATATTAGCCTGTCGGGTAATAGCTTATTTATCATGTTGTAAGCACGTATACTTTCATTTAAAACACCAATATAGTGCAATAATACAATATTTTATGACAACAACTAAGTATACATGTATTTCTCCGTTATCTTTTATCTATTTCAAAAATTGACCTAATAACGTGTGATTGACTTGATAACTAACAATACTTGCATAACGAATCACTTAAATTGCTTGGTAAAACCCCATATGAACCCCAAAGTTGTGTACAGATGTAATTTAGTTAGAAATGAATCCTTCTTCTTTTGATTCATCTGTACGAATTGGAGATATTATAGGACTATATTAGTGTTTTAAAAAAAGTAATCATGCTTAAAACATCAGAAATTAATGATTAGCCAACAGGCTAATAACAAAACAGATTTTATGTACACATTGCGCTGCTCCTATCTCAAAATTAGGTCTCATGTCCCTTCTCATTTGAACAATCCATGATTTCTGAGGTTCTTTGTCCTGTGTAAATTTGTCAAATGATGTATTTTCTGTTTTTTAATGGCTAAATTACCAACATCTTGATACAAAATAATAGGTTTAAAGTGCACGCTCTGGATGCCCATCCCTCACAGCCTAGTTTTGGAATCAACAATACGCATATTCATATAAAAGATATGCTGCTAATAGTGTTTTTGCAGTATGTATATTGGACATAGTGTAGATATATAATATTTTTTGTTATATAGGCTGTATAAAAGCACGGATTTTCTGCTATATTTGCCAAAATGTGCATAGCACACAATGCATTGCAGCTGTCCTTTCTGCACTTCCATTACTTGTCAGACAAGTGGGTTTGGTATTATTTGTCTGGGCTGCCAAAAGTGGGTGCATTAGTAGTCAAAATTGGTTCTAATAATATGGCGTATTTTAATTTACAAGTTTTTAACTAGACGCTTTTCTCTGACCTAAGCATATAGCACAGTCAGGATGGGTGACGATGTAAAGTGTCTATTATTAGATGCATTATTAGTGTTTTATTAGTAGGCAGTATATAGTATGCAGATTAAAGTACATAATCTTACTGGTTAGACTGCAATACATTTTGAATTTTTTTATTATTTTTTAAATATTGTTTTAAAACATCTTTTAGATTAGGTTTTTAAGTACTCAAGACACCACTAAATTATTATTAAAACTGCATCATGTCTGTTTGTACCTGTCAGTGCTAAGCTTATGCATGCACAGGGCCTAAAAATAATCGACTTACAGGATTCCCCTCCCATTTTCAGAAATGATCTTCAGGCCCTGATGCCATACAGAGGACTGTGATTTTCGTGAAAATATTAAAGCAGTCAGTATACAAGCTGCCTGTCAAGTCGTGTAGATTCTTAGCGTAATAGTCGCTGTCTGTCGCAGATCATGAAAAATGTGCAGCCTGCCGCCTAGGAGATTGCAAATGACAGCTCAAGTTCATTTGCCCGTGTGAAAGAGACACAACTTTCAGATAGATTTGCAATTTCACATGGAAGCCGAGTGTCTGTCTGTCACCGCTAATGACTGCTTCACCGCGGGATACCCCGCACGCATGTGTAAGCGAAGCCGATGTTCCTCTCTGACCTTCATCAGATAGCATCGTCCCGGAGAGATTCAGAGAGTGATGAAGCCGGCCCAGCCTCCAGCACACTTAGCTATGCATGAACCCTCCGCACATTCCAGTGCACTCAGCCTTATCAAATATTTATAGCTGAATTATGTCCCGTCGCGCAGCGCCCAGCCGGGGACGATATTTTTGGTGATTCTTTGTCTGCCGTGGGCTGCTTGTGCTTTCTCTGAAAGGGTTCTCACTTTGGCCTCTTTTTGTTCTTTCAAAGGGAATGAAAAAAATGTGACACGCATGTGTTGTACTATCGTGAATTCGCTCAGGTGTCGTCTGTATTCCAGTGATGTGCTGCAATTATTGCGCTGTTTGTTTGCCAGCACGATTGCAATGAGAGGAAAACTCCCTAATGGCAAGTGACAGATGTGACCCACTTGCGGTTGCTGAAGGATGCTCCTTCCTGTGTCTTTGTTTGTCTGTGTGTGTGTGTGTGTGTGTGTGTGTGTGTGTGTGTGTGTGTGTGTAGGGCGGTGGTAGAGGTCTTGTTTCTGGGTAATGTAATTGCTTGTTGTAGCTTTTAAACAGACTAATCGCTCTCTGTGTCACAAAGAGGCCGTCCAGATGTTTAATCGCATGCTTGTATTAAGAAATCACCAGCGAATCATTGTGTTAAAATCACATCGGCCGCACCTGCAGATCTGTTCAATGCAGGAGAAATGTCAACAGACGTGTCGACTCTTTTCAGCTCGCTTCTGTCTCTTTATATCTTTTGCCTCCAGCTGCATGGAGTTTTTTAGAGCGTGGTGTGCATTTATGTTTTTATTAAATCAACAAAGTGTGGTTTTCCTTTAAGAGACGTGGATAGGATGTGCTGTTGCTATATTTATCTGTCCTAGAAACAGCTCGTATGACGGTTGCCTTGATTCAACTCTTTAAACGCTGAAACGGGAGGTAGACCACAACTACGCAGCTCTGCTGAACGTCTGATAATCACAGGCTGCAGATGCCTGCAGAAGATACTTTTCACATAAATAGACTTAAATTTTTTGTTTGATGTCTAAACAGCCTGAATCTGTTTTATTGTTATATGCGAGTAAAGGTTGCCTTTATTTCCGTAGTGTTAATCGACAGCTAGTCTCTCCCCTGGTGATGCAGGATTAGGTTCAATGAGAGGCAGATGAAGAGAAGGGCACTGGAAACGAAGATCATCTGAGCTTAGATCAGTAACAAACAAAACCATTAAGCCTCTATTCAATTGTTCTTTGTTATCAGAGCAATTTGGGTCCAGCTGTTTACAGTGTTAAGGGGATAAAAACTTTTCCTACTGGTCGTTGTGGTTATAGGTTTGTTTTAGTAGCAGCCAGACATGGGCATGTCTATCTGACCTCTATTGATAGAAATAGAAATCGTAGGTTGCGAAGCCAAAACTTCAGCATGGATAAAGATCACATGCACACGCTGGCATGAGACACAGTGTCGTGTCTGCTTCAGTAGGTTAAACTTAATCAGACACAGCATTTATGATGAAGAATTAGCCCCTTAATTTTCTGTTCCAGATGTAATTAGGAAACAATTGAAAGAAAACTACAAAATCTCAATTGTTTTTGTTTAAACAAGGTTGGCCACACAGAGTCTGTGAGGTGCCTGCCAAAGCACATCTTATCAATAGCCTCAATTTTAATACTAATCTATTACATATTTTTATATTAGCTTGGCTTCTTTGGTGCATGTTGACATTTTTAACAATGATAAAGCATATGAACAAGTAAAATAAAATCAACAAGTAAAACAAAAACGTTTTGAGTAGACTATATCAAAAAAGTAGCCTTCCAGATTATTTTATTTCTTGTGGTAGCCCTTGATCACGAAGGTTGGAGACCCCTGGTCTTAACTATTATAGAGCAGTTTCTTAAAAAATGCTCCATCTTTTTTAAAGGGGGCATTTCATAAGACTTTTTTTAAGATGTAAAATAAATATTTGGTGCCCCCAGAGTACGTATGTGAAGTTTTAGCACAAAATATCATATAGATAAGTTATTATAGCATGTTAAAATTGCCACTTTGTAGGTGTAAGCAAAAATGTGCGGTTTTGGGTGTGTCCTTTTAAATGCAAATGAGCTGATGAAATTAATCATTAATTTCCATAATGGTGGTTTGTTGAAATTGAAACTTAATTGTGCTGTCAATTATTCTCTCTCTCTCTCTCTCTCTCTCTCTCTCTCTCTCTCTCTCTCTCTCTCTCTCTCTCTCTCTCTCTCTCTCTCTCTCTCTCTCTCTCTCGCTCTCTCTCTCTCTTTCTCTCTCTGCCCAAAATGGCAATGCCATGGTTGGATAATACAGATTAAGGGGCAATATTATTAAAATAATATCCCCTTCTGACATCACAAGGGAAGCCAAATTTCAATTACCTATTTTTTCTCATGCAAAACAATAAAATATGCCATGACAGACTTGAAAAACAATATGATGAACATAAATGACTGGGCCTTTATAGCTTGTAAATGGACTAATCAGGGCAATGAATGTACTTCATATGGCTTGCGCATTATAAAACCTGGAATACAGTGGATGACCTCTACAGACTTAGATTTAGCATATGCCATAAATGTACAAGGAAACCAATTGTACATGAACATTCTTCTTCTATACTTTCATTTGTATTTTTGGATACTTCTACTTCTTTAAATTCATAACTTACCTTATTTTGCTTGTAGAATTATAAGAATTAAATTCAGAAGGCAAGAAACTAAAATGACAACTACATAAGCTTATGTCGTGTAGTGTTTAGAATAAAATTAAGATGTTTTTCTCCATGAGGAATTCATTTTGACGGTGGTCATATGCTATCTGTCTCATGACTGTCGTGTCTGTATGAAGCGTGCTTTCCTCAGCGAGCAGATGCATGCCGTTTCACACGCCCAATCTTCAACTGCACTTTCCTTCTGTACTGTGGGGTCTAACCTGTAATGAATCCAATTACCGTCCGCTCAGTCTAGCTCTTGTTTAGTCATACTAGTACCAATTTAGCCGTCTGATTCAATTAAAGTCTCAGGAAAGCCCTCAGACCTAAGGTGAAGCTGTAGATGTTTACTGCCCTGTAAGAGTGTGCTGCCAGAGCTCAAACATAGCTGGAAAAAATGCACTGTTATCTCCATTGTTTGACGTTACATTGTGCGCCGCTATCTCCATTGTTTACATGTGCCAGTCTGTGCAATGGCTAAAATATTGCTGCTAATAACTGTGCTAACAGGGCTTATAACATGACTCTCCCCTTCCTCTATGTGCCATGTTGTTTGCCTACAGGAATGGTAATAAAATTTTTCAGGCTTCTGATTGGCTAACATGGCTTTGCGGTTAGGGTTATATCGCCACCTGTTGGTTTGGCATGCGGTTGATGCCGCATCATAGAGCGTTTTTGTGTGTTCTAGATTTTTTCTTTTTTTTGCTTGTCTGGATGAGATTTTTTTTTAAACGTAGCTGGATAAACAAAATACTATTGTAGATGTGGACTAGACCTTAAGCTGATAACGTTGCTTGCTCACCTTAAACATGCAAACTGTTGTTGTAACTCATAGTCTAGCGACATCCAGCTATATAAATATACTAGGTGTCCTAGGTGTCCTAGGTCTTATGCAATGAAAAAATAAAAAAGCAGTGAAAAATAGTGTTTAGTTGAATTCATATGTAGGTTGGATGAATGAGAAAAGTCATGCATGGCCTTTCTGATCTAATTTCATTTTAGTCATTTTTGTCATTGGCTAATCCATTGTTTCCTTTACTTTCAGACGTTCAAACCTCTGGTGGGAAAGACTGTGCTCGACTCCATCACAGCCGTCGAGTTCTTCTCAGACAGACGCCTTGACTTCCTGACGGATGAAGGAGCCTATCAGCCCTATCAGGTGAAAGTCTTGTGTCATCTAAACATCTCTGGCTGTCTGCTTTATCTTTCTCTCTGCATGTCATTACACATTAGTGTGTTTACTTCAAGCTTAAAGGTGACCCTGTGTGCTACTCCATCCCTCTCACAATCCCTCTACCTTCATCTGCCCATCATAAGGTGTTGAAATAGCCTCTTATATATTTACAGTTCTGTTTTCAAAGCTGGACCTTCAAGTCCATTTAGGTTAAATTAACTCATAATTTAACTCATGGATTATCCATCCTTTCCCCACGTACCTGGACATCCGTAGCTGGTGTCCCCTCGCCAATAGAGTTCCTTCTAGTTTACACTTACATCGGGTGGATGTACTGTATATGCTAGCCAGTAAGCTGCAAGGGTTCGCATTCTTTGGCACTTGAAGCTCAGAGCGCTAATAATGTCAACAAACAGCCTCTTCTATTGTTCTGTGCTAAGCCAGTCTCATAAACAGTTTAATTAATCTGGCTTAGATAAAACACACAGCGACAGAGAGAAAGACAGGGCTCTGAACACAAACACATGTGACAGATGGGAAGAGATGCTCTCCACTGCTGGATTCATATTCATGACATGTATTATCCCCAGTGTTGCGGGCTCACCTCCATCACGCTTGACGGATAATGAAAAGCCATCTGCCAGCAAATTATTGCTTGCTGTCTCTCCCTGAACCTGAACCTTAGGCAGAGCTGGCCGTAGTGTGTGTATGGGACTTCTGATATTTTTGAAGGAAATAATTGATTGGTTGTTTTTGGGACTGCTGCTATGCTGTGGTTGACTGTGTACTCTACATACTGCAATCTTACGCCAGAATGCCTCTGTTTACATTTGCAAATTAATAACTGTGTCCAAAATAGAGAGAGAGAGACATATGCAAGCACTGCTTTTTTAATAATCCATTATAAAAAAAAAATTACAGTAGAGCTGTTCAATTAATCGTTTTTGATTTCAATTTTTGATTCAAAGAATTACAGGATAATCGAGGTGAAACAATTACTGTGCCATTAAAATATACATTTTAATACATGCAGACGTGTGCGCAAGTATTTAGCGATGACGCTGGTAGTGACCAATCAGTGATCTACAGTGTTTTCACATCACGTTAATATCAGCTCAGCTCTCTTGGTACTAAAAAAGTATCAGGTATTATGTACTGTTCCCCCAAAAGTGGGCTGACATGACCCGTGGGGAACTATGCAATATGAAAAGCACCATTAGATAACATTGCCTGGCAATAAAGTTGTGTTTGCTGCTATAGTGGGCTTTATAGAAGATTGCTGTGAATGTTTTGCTGCCTTATTTCAGTCGAGTGTAAACCAATGCAAGCATTGCAGGTAACTTTTAAGAGGAGAAGATTAGTAAATCTAAACTGGTGAATGGGTCAGAGTTAGGCAAGTTACTACAGGTATTTGTGCTATTTATATTTATTGCTTTTTAGAGTATTGAGTTTTTGGCTTGGCAAAATTTAACTAGGCTCTGTTTGAATGAACAGTAAGTGTTAGGCCAGAAATATACTCAATAAAATAAATGGAGTCAGTGTGTTTGCGCAAGTTTATGGTGCTGCAGTCACGAACACAAACACTAACTCTCACACTCGACAGTCGGCACGCCAGTGCACGTTTTGAGGATACAGGCAGGCGTTACGTATCTTTACATGTCTCCTTCCTCAGGGCAACTGTCAATCACAGCCACAGAAACCTCCTCAATGCCAGTACCGCCTCTCACAGGACTCTCACACATTCCAACACACCATCTCATTCTGGAATTGGACAGCGTGCCCTCCCCCTTACAAAGTCCAAAGTTTGACCTCCAAAGTGGTTTGGGAACTCTGTTGTTTGCTTACTAAAGTGCGATGAGGAGACAGCCTGTGCTTGCTCACATCCCGTCCTGGACTCTAGTTCACCGATTTTTTCCACTGCGGTCCGATTCCAGGGATGGGCGGAGGAGGAGCTGGAGGCCAGGAATCTGTTTGGCATAATCCTAACAATTGAGGCTCTGTGTGGGAGGCCAGCGGGTGAGAGAAACTGAAGAAAGGGCTGTTATGATGTATTTCACTGCGGGAGACATCTACATACTTACGACATTATTCTCTGTGCCTTGATGGCCACATTGCTGAGTGGGGATCGGATCTGGACATGCATATGCATTTATTTACCCCTAAGAGTGGGATGGAAGAGAAAGAATTTGACCTCAGTGTGTAACAATGAAGCATACTCATGTTTATGGTCAGAAAAGTTAAGGTGCCTTCACACCGAGATTGGAGGTAATAATGCGCTCTTAGTAGCATAATGCATAATCAAATTTTATGGTGAGGGGGTGGGATTTGTAAAACTTTGTGGGTTATGGATGCAACAACTAATGGATAAAGATCGATAATCAAATTTGTTGTCAACTAATTTCATTATCAGTTGGTTGGTCTGTGACGTCACATGCTCCCGTACCATGCCAGACAACTCGGACACGCACCTACTACATATAGTGCGAACTGTGCACTTATAATAGGGCTGTAGGTATTAATCACGTTTCCCATTAAAAATGCCAGTCTGAAATCGATTTTGAATCAATTCTGTGTTTTATGCACAGCTTGTATGTGTACTATGGTGTTTTGGTACGAAGTCTCGCTAAACAAAAACATTCAAAATATTCTTTATTATCATGAAAATACCTGACACAATTTGAAGAACAGCGATATAAATATCCGTATAGACATTTCCTGGAATAGCGTTTGTAATGCTACTTCTTCTGTGGCACAAAGGGGGTTTATGCACGAGAGCGCCCCCTACCTTTGGGATGTGCCGGGATTTCACCGTAATATAGTTAAAACTCATTCATTGAGAAAATGCGCATTTGCACGATTTATCGTAACAGCCCTAACTTATTATTAAAATCAGGCATGTTTCCTCATACAACACGAGTTGCACGTTCATCAGGCGCTTCTTCTCACCATTTACCATTAAGTTTGTTTTAAAAAACAGCGTTGCCAGGTCCTCTGCCTTTTGGCGGAGTTCTGGATTTGACTACTTTTAAGCTGTTTCTGCAGGTTGATGTTTTTCTGCAGGTTAGAGATGGAAGGATTTGGTTAATTTGTTGTTGTTATTTGGGCTGTGATAGTCATTGGGATGCTTTTGGACAAATTTTCAATGGCCATTGGGCTGGTTTTGTTATGCGGATTTGGCAACCCTGACAGGAAAATAAAGGAAGCAAAAGAGCAATGATCGCTGGCTAATAAAGGTTTTGTTTCATCCTTTAATAAAATTGACTTTGTATTTGTTAAATTGTTGTTGGGTTTTCATAAAAACATTATTGAACCACAAACTAATCTGTTGTATAGTAAGGGGAAAATCAAGGTTTTTGTTATAAAAAGTAACCCTCTATTTTATTTTGTCATGTTGCTCTATGACCTCACCTCTCCGGCACAAACACAGTGCACCCCTCAATGAACCAATTATGCCCCGACTTGCATCTCCCTACTACACTAGTGACGAAACATACATCACATGTGGCACTTCCCCTCCCCCTAACGCTCATACACACACAGTCTATATGCATGTTTGTACACAAGAATACATATTTCTTCCGTAAATGTACTGCTTATATAACAATGGCATCGGTACCACGGCACGTTCCTTTGTGAAAGACACAGTCGGCGCACATGCGTGTTTTATTACCCCAGCAACAAGGTTTTTTCACACACGTCACGTATGTAGTATTGCCATAGCAACAGGAGTGCCCACGACGTTTCTGCATCCCGTTCTGCATTCTCCCACCGAAATGATGCTTAATTGAGTTGATATTTACGGCGCAGTTATAACGCATCGCCATTAATGCTGTAATGGGGGTATTATAGTGTCTTTTTACATGTCATTTCGGCATTTCATTCATTGAGTGCGTCATCTCGGTAAAAAGTAGTCGAAGAGCACTGGAAAGAACATCCTGTCTCCATGTACTCTTGCTGTTTACACCTCTGACTGATGCAAGCATTGTGTCAGCTCCCCACGCTGCCCACTGCCATGGCAACACTCCTCAGCACTTGCAAGCATGTGCCCATCTTTTCATCCAAACAACACATGGTTTTATAACGGACTCGCAGAGGTGTGCATTTGAAATAACATCCTTACCCAATAGTAGTCTGAGCATAAAAAGGTGAGGTTGACTGAGACTTGGTCGACTGATGTAAGGGTGAGGTTGACTTGCATGTTGATATTCAGCCAAGGGCATTTACTGCATCGATAGAAACAGGAATTGAAATGGATTTAGTGTTTCCTTTTCTGAATCCGCATTGAACAGATTTTAAAGAAAGAGGAAGTATAAAACTATAAATGTACCAGCGTCAGTTATACGGTTTGATTTTAATATTTTTGAGAAGAAAATGCAAAGCATATGCAAAGATGTGATGCTAGAATGTTGTGAGTGTTTGTTAGGGTGATTCTGTGTGGTATATTGCGCAGCTGCAAGGAGGTTTCAATGAATGCTTACAGGCCTAGGAAAAAAAATCATCTGTTAAGGAAATAAATAAGTATCATTTATGGCTGTAGCACAGGCACTGCAAAACAAGTTATAATTTGGGTCAGGGGTCTGTCTGACCTCGACACGTGTGCTGTGTGAATCTCCAGAGGACAAGACGACTTTAATGCAGGAGCTAGAGAGGAACAGAGCAGAAACACGTCTGCCCTTTGTGTGCACAAAGAGAGGGAGAGAGAGAAAGAGCGATGCGGCGAGACGAGTAAAGGAAGCAGAGGAATGCTAATAGGAGCACTCAGTCATGTGGAGCGGGAACATAATGGGACTCCATTCATTCTTAATGAACACATTGTTAATTTTACAGACGTACAGTAACAGCCTGAGCCGGCACCTTCATGACAACTGGACATATTGACTTTAATTTGGCACTTTAGGGACAGTTTCTATATAACAGCACATATTAATTTTTAACATGCATTTCTGTATATAGAGCTTATATACAGTCTCTAGTAGAAATGTACTGATATAATGCCCAATAATCTGTGTCGGTAGATAAAGCAATTTTTCACACTATTGGCTGATAGTTTAACAGCCGATAGTCATGGCCAAAAAATATAACAGGAAAATGCAATGAATTTGAGTTCTGCATATAGATAATGTAAAAAAAATACTAGTTTAATGTTCAATATTAGTGGTCATTATATGTATGAAAAAACATTCTGAAAAATTGTATCTTCAGATTATAGTTAATGCAAGTTAAAATAACCACCAAATTATTGTATCAGCATCGGCAGATATCAGCCTGAATAATCGGCTATCGATATCGATAGAAAAAAATTATATTGGTGCATCTCTAGTGACTAAGATGCTGTTTACACCTGGTATTAAAGCAACACTAAAGAGTTATTGCTCTTTGCTCCCCCTACCCCCTACAGGTTAGACGCGTAATTGTTCATTAGCACTGTCATAAATACTGCAGCATAGCTGGCTTTGATTGGATTGTAGGTCTGCCGTAAAGCAAGTTTTTGTAGTTTTCACTCGAACTACAGGACCACTACCCGACGGTTGTAAACTTCTTTAGTGCGGTTTTGGCCGATAGAGGGCTGCAAAGCGAATGTGAAAGTGCCATTCACCCTGTTTTGAGTGGATGAACCACTGAGACTTTTTTGGAAACTTTTTTTTAAGGTAAAAAAAACTCTTTGGTGTTGCTTTAAGATGTGTTATCGGATCACAAGTGAACGGCGCTTAATACAGGTGTAAATGGGGTATAAAACGTTTTCAGCTCATCCAATTTTGAGGGCATTCAGAGGTAGGCCAATACACATTGATACGCATGTGGTCGAATGTGTTCGAACAGCCACAAGAGACCGCCTACTCTCAGCATCTTGATCTAATCTGAGGTATCGAGCACAATGTTTTTCCATTGTACATGGAAATAGGGCTGCACGATTCAAGCTAAAATGTGAATCCCGATTTTTTCCATGGGAATTGAGATCCCGATTCTCTCACCCGATTCTCTTTATTTTAACAAAAACATTTATTATGCACTTAACTAAAAAATGTGCTACAGGACTTTCAGTTATAATAACGTTTCTTAAAAGTCTCTTTTTCTTATTTTAGACCCCTTAAAATTTAGAATAATTTAAAATTTGTTAGCTGTTAAATTGCACCTGTGCTTTTTGTACTATCAAACTGGCCAACCTTAAAACTTTAAAAACACTAACGTTAAACCTTTAAAAGACTAAAAGATCAACATTTTGAGGCATCAGAGAGAAACGCAGACATGTAACAATGTTCCCCTCGTGCGAAAAACCCTTTCTAATGGGGAACGCAAAGAGGCCGTTTCTCAATGTGAAGGCTGCAGCCTCTCTGGAGGTCGCATTTCTAAACTGCGCATCATAAAGACTGTCTAATTTCAGAATATTAACAATTAACGTTATAAAGATGACTAATATTTTTAGTTAATAATAAATTGTTGAAGTATGTTAATGACTTGCGAATGTAATGCTCCGTTAACTCAAATGAACCAGGCTTGATGACGTATACAGCCTGCATGCGACCTCCTGAGGTTGCAGCCTTCCGATTTAGAAACGTCCGGAGCCTGAGGTAAATAATTTCCTTGCCTTTTTTCGAAACCAATGTTGTTGCATCTTCACTTTCTCCGTCGCCACCAGGATTTTCCACAGTGACACTCGTTTATCCTCTCTTTTTTGTGAAAATTGCCGCTCCAGATCCACCAAGTAAACGACTGTGTTTAGGTCTGCCGCCTTGTTATACGTCACGCGAGTGACAGCGGAACGCCGCAAATGAGATGAGAGAGAGGAAAGAAACGATCGGGTCTGATTGGTGAATGAATAGGGTTTGGTTTTACCCTGTATGAGTGTGTGTTAGCAAGTTTGACTGATGTTCTTGGGTTGTTGTAATGTAAATACGTGAACACTTGAACGCAGAAACTAAATACAGGGAAATACTGTAAATGCAAGTGAATCGCCGTCATTTAAAATGAAGATCGCCTATATGTATGAATCGAGATCGTGATTCTTTTTCGATTAATCGTGCAGCCCTACATGGAAACCCACGGTGTTCAGCGCAATGTTTAGGCTTTCATTGATAAAACTTAAAGGGGAAATTTCATGAAAATGTGACTTTTTCCATGTTTAAGTGCTATAATTGGGTCCCCAGTGCATCTATCAACCTAGAAAGTGTGAAAAAAGATCAAGTAACTTAGTTTTGACAGACCATTGTCTAAGCATGTGAAAAATAGGTCATTGAAATTTTGCTCCCCCTGTGATGTCAGAAGGGTATAATACTGCCCCTTAATTTGCAATTCAACCACAACACTGCCATTTAGTGGAGAGATCAGCTCATTTGCATTTAAAAGGACGCACCAAAAATTGCACATTTTTGATCATACCTACAAAGTGGTAATTTTAACATGCTATAATAAATGATCTATATGATATTTTGAGCTAAAACTTCACCAGGGTTCCCACGGGGTCTTAAAAAGCCTTAAAAGCATAGAATTTATTCATTTGGAAATAATACCGTAAAAAGTCTTGAAATTTGATGTCTGGGTCTTAAAAATTGTGCTGTATGGAACTTCTCCTTATTTTATTTTTCCTCGTTTGGGTGACTGTGATTTTCTAGTGATCATGAAGACCTTGATTAGCTTTCTCAGGTCTGTTTGATCAAGGTTGGAGCTAAACTCTGCAGTGCTCCGGCCCTCCGGGGGAAGATTTGGGACCCTGGCCTAAGGTTTATAGTTATTATGCTACAGTTTTGCAACATTAGAAATTTTAAATAATGTGTCTGGAGTATTTGCCTTTTATGTGGTGTTATATGTAATGTAGATTTGAGTATGCAGATGTAAATTACCAATTTTGCTATAATCTCTTGTTTACATTTTGCATGTCATACTAATGGTCATGCAACTTGCATTGTCATTGCAATTAATAAACAAACAAACAGTGTTAAATCTAAAAAACAGCTTATGTTGTGTCCTAACTAGGCATTGTGAAGTAATTTCTCAGTTTAATACAAAAAGTGAAATGCTGAGCAAACAAAATAGGCAATCAAAGCATTGTAGGCATGGTTTACGGCACTAATTTCATCATTTAAGTGTTATATAAAGCACTAGATATATAGCAGCTAACTTCTGTTTTAGAAGGAAGAAAGTTTTCATTGCTTTTATATTCACTTTGTCATCAGTCCCTGTGAAATCCAACCGTCTTCCAATCAGCGTAATCTAATCAGCAGATACAGATGGTTCACGGACACAAATTCTGTGGACCCTCATTAGAAACTACAGTGTCATTTTACAGAGAGCATCCTGTCGTGTATTATTACTGCACCAAACTGCATTAAAGGGTTTTATTTATAATACAATGCTGTGCCTGTTTATACCAGCGAATACGAATGAAACATGTTGCATGGAAAATGCGAACAAGATGTTTCTGAAACAAAATACTTTCTGAGATCCAGACTTCCGTCACTGTGGAGATGTTGCCATCGAGCAGCTGTCTGACAGATAGACGGGTCGAAGAAATGTTTTTGCAGAACATGGAGACAGGCTGGATAAACAACACGAGCACCACGCCCAGCTCTGTTCCCAGGCTCCAGTACGGAGAGAGCGAAAGAGGGGAAGGAAGCTTGTTTTATCTGGGTCAGAGTTTGGATCTGGAAGCACTTTCCTATTCCCCAGCATGCACCGAGCACCACCCTGCGTTCTCAGTGTCTTCCACCGCAGCGCCATGTGGAAAATCCTGGAACATATTGCTGTTAAAGTGATGGATGGCAGCCCGGTGTGGAACGGGGTGGGGGGATGGAAAGAAAAGTGCATCTGCTCTGTCCTTCATAAGGGGGTGTGTGCTGAAGAGGAGGAGATGAGGTTACAGCTATAGTCCTGCTTAAAGGTGCTCGACTGTAGGAATGAGCTCATAGCTTTCCACATTGTCCTTATATGCCACAATCTGCCTAGCATTCCCTTTAAACATGCTTTCCCATTTGGAAACATTTGCTGGACCGACATGGAAAAATAGTTAGAATTGCTTTTTTTGCTCATTGTGTTGAGAATTCTGTGCTAACAAATTAAGTGTTCTTGGACCTCACCAGCAGAGAAGTGCCCAATAAGGCTGATAAATAAATCACGACTGCTGTAAGCCTTTCACTTTAAAATAGAAACTGGAATGAAGGCACGCTTGTGTAATGCGATGGTTGTCGCTAGGGAGAGGGATACGGCCATTTATTACCCCCGGGTTTATACAGGCTACTGACATGCAACATATCAACATCTTTTTAAGACCATCGCATATTACTATTACATACTGTACACAATGACAGATCTTCTGATCTGATCTGAACTGTTACATGTTCAATTTAAAGGAATATTGCACTTTCATAAAAAAGAAATTCTGATAATGTACTCACATATCATGTCATCTAAGTTGTTTATGTCTTTCTTTGTTCAATCGAGAATCAATAAAAAAAATCAGGATTTTTCTCCATGTAGTGGACTTTAGTGGTTTGCAGTTTCAATGCGGCTATAAAGTGCTCTAAATGATCACAAATGAGGCATAAGGGTTTTATCAAGCGAAACGATAGACATTTTCACAAAAAAGTACTTTTTAACCACAACTTTTTGTCTTGCACTAGCCTTGTGATGCGCCAGCGCGACCTTACGTACCGCGTAATCACGCCGAAAGGTTATGCATGACATATGCGAAACTTCCACTCCATCGTTTACAAGTGTGAAGAAAGAGGACTGTGAACTTTCGACATGATTATGCTGGAGCGCAAGTAAATTTTTATTATTATTTTTACAAAATTAACGATCATTTTGCTAGATAAGACACTTATGGCTCATTTTGGATCGTTTAGAGCCCTTTGAAGCTGCACTGAAACTGTAAACTGTTAGGGTCCACTATAGTCCACTATATGGAGAAAAATCCTAGAATGCTTTCTTCACAAAACGTCATTTTTTTCGACAGAAGAAAGAAAGACATAAACATCTTATATGACATGGGGGGTAAATAAATTATCTGGATTTTTTTAATAAAAGTTGAGTAATTGTTTAAAGAAGTCATGTCAGGGAAAACTAGATTTTTTGTTGTTTTACTATTTGGATAAACGCTAAAGTTGTACTGTAGTTCTTGGCAGAACGTTTTTTGAAATGTAGCCGCAAAAACTCCACATATAGAAATCGTTTTACTAAAATTCTGAGTATGTGCAAATATTAACTACTAAGTATTCAGCCACTTGCCCTGCTCTCCTAAACGATACGCTGATACACAGAGCCAATCATAGCAGAGGATATTTGCATATGAAAGTCTTAAAGGTACAGTAGCAAATCAGCCCATTTCATCGATCCGACTTTCGTCATTAGGCTGCTATTGTTTTGATCAAAGCAGGAAGTAAAGCGATCTCTTAACACTGGAACCCATCGTAATGTTAAGTCTGTGTTTTTGTAACCCTGCTGCGTGCATCAGAGGGTTTTTAAGAAGGCAGATGAATGTGAGTGGTCACGCAATTGGCGTCTTTCCTGGTTGCGCTCACACTGTCCTTCCGCGCCTGAGCCCAAGTGAACCGCGCTCCAGTCCACCTCTGCAAGCCAGCAAGGGCGCAATTAACCAAACCGCGCCTGGTACAGAGCGATCACACTAGTCAACCAACCAGGCTTTGGGGGTCAAACACAGCAGAACGCGGTTTGTTTTGGATCGTGTGAGTGCGCCCTAAGGGAGCGCGCATGGAAAATGGACATAACAAACTAAGTATGACTTTGTAGGAACTCTTACAAAAACTTTTTTAATAATAGACTATTATGTGACCCTCGACCACAAAACCATAATTTTTTTAAATTGAGATTTATTCATCATCTAAAAGCTATATAATTGAGCTTCTATTCATGTAAGGTTTGTTAGAAAAGGACAATATTTGGCCAAGATACAACTATTTAAAAATCTGTAATCTAAGGGAGCAAAAAAATCTAATTATTAAGAAAATCACCTTTAAAGTTGTCAAATTAAAGTTCTTAGCAACACATATTACTAATGATAAGTAAATTGTAATATAATTACGTTAGTAAATTTATTTATTTATTAATATATTCATCGTACATGATCTTTACTTAATATCCTAATGATTATTAGCATTGGCTGTTGGCTATTGCTACGAATTACTTGCAACTTAATGACTTATTTTTGTTGTCCAGGGTCACATACTGTATATGATATATGGCCCTACATTGCAAAGCATGGGAGAGAAAGCCGTGCCCTCATTCGTCCAAACGTACCACAGCAGCATGTGCTTGTGTTTGCGGAATGTCCTGTGTGTGTGTGTGTTAGCAGCGGGAAATTTCCAGAGCTCAGTTCATGTCTCTATCAAACCTGCTGTGTGGTTGTGTAAATAACTGGAGCTCTTGTCAGACCCTCCCACCCTCTCTCTACTCCTCATCACCATCAACAATTAATGGAAGTGCTGGGCGGATATCCCTCTCACCCCACCAGACCCTGACTTAAACACACTGTTGGGCTCCTGTGTAGAGGAAATGTTACGTTGCCGTGCGTGTTGAGGTGTGAGAGCTTTCCTGCACTTCTCTTTGTGGCTCAGTTGCTTGTTTCTCAGTGTTTGGACACTTTTTTTGGCCATTCTCAGATTGATGCTTTGAGACATGATGTCATGTCTGTAGTTTATATATCGAAAAATACGACCAATCTCTTTGTGCCGTCTAAACCCTCTTTCTCACAGCACATGTCTGCTACATGCAAATGTTTGTTTGTGTTTACTGCTAAATTCAAAGATGATAGGAAAGGCCACATCTGAACATGGCCGTGATTTTTACCTCCAGCCCACCGACCACATAGTAAAACATCTTTGTTATTATGGGAATTATATGCTGATGTTTTCTTGTCTGTTTGTTTGTTTTTAGGATGAGGTGGACAGTTTGAGTCCTGTTCTCAGGGACTGCCCACAGCTTCACGAAGAAGTCAAAGCCTGGGTCAAAGACCAGAAGGTTCAGGAAATTTTTATGCAAGGTAAGACGGTCAAATTTCATTAATAACTGAATTAAACGAATGCTGTATTACAGAAGAGATGTGTTGTGCCGTGTGACAAACACGCATTCGGGCGTGGCTTCATTCTGGTTTATAAACAACCCACTTTTCTCTATACAGTAAAATGTTGTCCCTCCCAACATTTACAGACTGCTTGCTGTACCTGGCTAATTCGGGCAGTGGGTGTTGTGGTGGTCTTGGCAAAAGGTCTTGTTTACGAAGTCCATAACAAAATTCCAGGCCCACAATTAGTTGAACTTGGCAGCTGTCAAGAGAAGACAGAATGGAAAGTATCTGAAAGCCAAAGGTTTGGTAGGGAAACAGAGCGCAGCTAGAAAAAAATAAAAGTTGTGTGGTTTTGTGCAGATGGTTTGTTTGCTTCAGCATACAGTACTTGTTCAGTACAGCGAGTAGATAATGGGAATGACCTGCCCTGCATTAATGGGATACAGTCAGTCTGGACACCTTCCAATGTGAAATACAGCTTACACAATGATCTGTCAGTCCCTTATCAAGTGAATAGTTGGCTAAAATGCGATAATTTATGTCAAACCATGAGGTAACTCAACGCTTCTTTTGAGCTATAAAGGACAGCTCATTTTGTCAAAAATGTGTTGCATCAGGTTCAACGTCAGTGACCCCAAACATTAATGGTTTTTGAAGTTGAACGTTCCAAGTTTGTATACCAAATTTGAAGAGCAGTGTTTTGTGTTTTAATTAGTGCTGTTAAAAGATTTATTGCATACAAAATAAAAGTTTGTGTTTGCATAATATATTTGTGTGTGTGTTGTGTAATTATTATGTATGTATAAATACATAAATTTAAGAAAATTGTTCTATTATTTGTAAATTTTTTAAATAAATTATAAGTATAGTTATAAATATATAACTATATATATATATATATATATATATATATATATATATATATATGTATATATGTGTGTGTGTGTGTATGTATGTATGTATGTATGTATATATATATATATATATATATATATATATATATATATATATATATATATATATATATATATATACACGTTTGTGTATACACACAGATATATATATATATATATATATATATATATATATATATATATATATACAAACATACATAGATGTAGATATAGATAGTTATATTGATTTTGGGTATATTTTATTAAAAATATATACATGCATTTGTATGTATTTATATATAACTACGCACACAAACATATTATGCAAAAACGTACTTTTGTTTTGTATGCGATTAATCGCAATGAATGTTTTGACAGCCCTAATATTAATTCATGTGCACCGTTGAAAGCATTGCTCTTTCCTGTTACCCCAAGGTCCGTATTCATTGAATGGCTACCGTGTACGAGTTTACAGGCAGGATTCAGCCACCCAGTGGTTTACGGGCATCATCACCCACCACGATCTTTTCAGTCGCACTATGGTTGTCATGAATGACCAGGTATGACCATAAAACGTTTTTGTTCTGATAATCTTCTGAGTAGCATGCAATAACTAACCAATCAGATAATTGCAAAGTGTTGTGAGGAACAGTATTGAATTAGTGATGTCATCTTTATAATTGCTTTAAAACACACACCAACTTTGTGTTGTAGGTACTAGAGCCTCAGAACGTTGACCCATCCATGGTACAGATGACCTTTCTAGACGATGTGGTGCATTCTTTACTGAAAGGAGAGAACATCGGTATCACATCACGACGCAGGTCGCGCTCCAGCCAGAACAGCAACACTGCCCATGTGAGTGGATGTCACACAATCGCAAACATATCTCACCATGCTGTATGTGCTTCTGTCGCTATACGATCCACGCACCTGGCTTTCTGGATCGACGTTGTGTTTGTATTTGTGTCGCGTGCATGTCTGTATGAGTTTGCGTCTGTGTCTCTCGCTGGACGTCTGCCGTCTGTGTCTGTAGCTAGCTTTGAAGTAAAGTTCCTATGTGCTTTTTTGACAATCGTTTAAAGAAACCTAGAGCCTTGTAGAAGAAACATATGATTGCTCCCTTCATCATTAACCAGACTTCTCTGTTCCACCTTGTTTTTGTTTTGTTTGTTTTCTTTCTTCTCTGTTTCCCTGTTTTAAACATTAATTGGGGATATGCAAGCAGACCACAGGAGGGAGACCAAGCGGCTCTACAGGAAACACTCAGGTACCGGGCCGCACCCCTCTCCATAGATCTAGAGCTGCTTTATATACACAGTATATACATATACACTGCAAAAAGTTACTTTCTTACTTAGTATTTTTGTCTTGTTTTTAGTACAAATATTTAAAAGTCCTTAAATCTAGATGTATTTTCTTTATGAGCAAATTGGATCAAGAAAATAAGTCCAGTTTTTAGACAATTTTATTTTGCTTAAAACAAGCAATGGGGTCATTTTTCTTTAATTTCTTTAATTTTTCATAAATGTATGTTTATAAAAATATTCTTAACCCATTGGCAGATTTTTTTGCTTGTTTTAAGCAGAAATGTACTTATATTTGATATTTTTTGTCTTATTTTTTTAGGTCAATTTGCTCATAAAAAAATAGGTAACACTTTATTTCGATAGTCCACTTTAGACATTTTACTAATTATAAGTAACTTTGCAACTACTTATCAACTACCAATCTTTAGTGAATTAGTAGACTGTCTGCTTAATATCTACTAACACTTTATTGTTATGATATCTCAACAGACATTCAACTGTCTATTAGTGTCTTTGCAGGTGCATGTCAACTTATTCCACTAACCCAAACCTCTTCCCTAACCCCAACCCTTACAGTCTACTAATACACTAATGACAGTTAGTTGACGTATAGTTGCAAATTATTGAAAGTTAGTTGACATGTAGTTGCAAAGTTATTTATAGTTAGTAGAATGTCTAAAGTGGACTATCAAAATAAAGTGTAACCAAAAAATATAGATATATAAATATTTTTAGATATTTGTACTAAAAACTAGACAAAATACCAAGTAAGAAAGTCATTTTTTGCAGTGTATATATTAGAGCTTTCAATAGATTAATCGCAAGTAATCGCATACAAAATAAAAGTTTGTTTTAGCATAATATGTATGTTTCTTAAATATATACATGCATATTTGTGTGTGTATATATATATATGTATATATTTAAGAAACATTTCCATGTGTACAGGTATATATACTTATTTTTATATATTTTATTATATATATTTATATAGTACAGGTTTATATATATATATATATATATAAGATTTATATATAAATAAACTTTTTCATAAATTTATGCTTGTATTGTACTTGTTTTTATATACTGTATAAAAATTACACACAGCACACACATATAAATTATGCAAGCACAAACTTTTATTTTGTATGTGTATAATCAAGATTAATCGTTTGACAGCCCTAATATATACATATATTTATCACCTGCATATCCCTGTGTATTTATTATAGCTGTCTCTATAGAATGCCTGTCCCGATATATCACCAGTGCTTCTTCTCCAATAAATACTTATCCCGATTCACACGCTCTGCTTGCATGTATTAAAGGGTTTGGGATGAAAGTCTTCTTTGAACTGCTTGAGGGTTTGAAAGTCTTTTTAACAGCCATAGGAACTCTTCTTTCAAGCCTAGCTCTGTGACCACATGTTTTACAGACGTGTGTAGTGCAGTCGTTGCTGGCAAGGAAGTGTTTTTTGCCTTGGTATTGGTGGTGGTGGTAGTGGTTTTCAACGCTTCCTTACACTCTATAGCCAAGTGGAATCCTTTTCGAGCCCTCTCATGCTTGTGATTGCTGTTTGTGTATGCGCTGGTGATTTGCAGGGTCATTACACACGCGCCCAGGCTAACAGCCCCAGACCCGTCATGAATTCATCCGGCTCCACCCCGAAACAGGCCTCTCAGCAGCAGCAGCAGCAATCCCAGCATGCTCAGCCGCTGGTATCCCAGCAACATCAGTCGCCGCTGCAGCAGTCCTCACCAGGTCAACAGCGAGGCTCACGATCTTCGCGAAGAAAAGGCTCCGACAGCAGTATTCCAGATGATGAGAGGATCAAAGATGAAAAAACTGACAGTGGAGGTAAAGGTAAAACACAGATTCAAATCATTAGAAAGATCACAGCGCTGCAGTGATGATCGGGCAGATGTCATGAGTCAGGGACAAATGTAACAGGGGGTGGTAAAAATGCCATTTTGTTAGTCACTTAGATTCTGATTGAATATTAAACATCAAAAATTTTCAAAGAGTTTTTTCTTTTGTTGTGGCCAACGTTTATTTATCGTGCTTTTTCCAATGTTTTTAAATATCCCCATAATGGGTGGATTGTAATACTCTTATATATGACTACTGCTTTCAGTATTGTGTTCTAGCATTTCTTAGTGAAATATATGATGATGATATTTGTTAGAGCACAACTGATTTATCGGTTTGCTGATTTAATCGGTCGATATGAGCCTGTTGCAGATACATCTGTATCGGTGTATATATGTCACAGACATGCAGCCGATATGAATGTTTTTTACGGAACACATATAAATGCTTGTAAATGTTATTGTTTGTCCAGCAGAGCACTCTCCATTGTTTGCTACTGGCGATGCAGGTCACTTGTTGTGGTGACACCAGCCAAATCTTTAACTTCAGTCAGTGGGTCTCTTGTTCAGGCAGCAACAGAAAGCAGTCAAGCGTTGTCTTCACAACGTTTACATCTGGTATTGAGACACGTTTCGGTCGATCGGATTATAAGTGGACGAAAGAGACACATTCATGTTTACACTTGGGGCCAGATTTACTAAACTGGGCAGATTAGCGCGAGATCGCAATTCCAAAAAAGCGCCGATGGGAGTGGTGATATCAGCAGGTTTTTTTGATCTAAAAAGTTGCAAATTAAATAACACCGGCGCAACAGCCGATTTCCATATAAATAAGCAGAGCTGAAAACGTGCGGGTGATCTACTAATGCCTGATGCGCTTGAGTTCAGCCCCACGAACATCACAGCAGAAAATGTGGGTTGTTAAATACAAAGCCATTATACCTGTACACTGAAAAGAACTGGAGTACAAAAAAAATGAAATTAAGGTTTACAAGAAGTTTTTAAACAGCTGCTATTGTGTTACTTGTAGTGACATGGCTGTGCAAACAATATTTTTGTAAAATATGTTCTTCGCATTCCAAAAATGCTCTGCCTTTTACGATGCTCTCTCTAATCTGTGCCAAGCCTTCTTCTATCAGCTGCAATTCCACCCATTTCAAGCGCAAGATTTAAGATATGTTTTATTTTGCCTTAAATAACGGTGCAAATACAAACATCACAGACCCATACCTTAGTAAATCGCATTGCATGAATGGTTTAAATAATCTCTTCCCATTAATTTTGCTTCTAAAAGGGAAACTCCTAGAAATGCATAAGCAATAAGGTCAGTCGCAAAAATAACTAGACCAAACCTTTTCAGTAAATCACAACAGTCATTATTTAATTCCAAAATTATGGTTTACACAAGCGCTAGCTGTTAGTTAATCTGGCCCTGGGTGTTGTTAAAACGCGAGAGGGAGAAATGACACCTTCAAACTGACGCGCACTTATATATTTGTTTGCTTTTGTACTCTTATGTATGACTACTCTCTTCAATATTGTGTTTTAGCCGTTCTCAGTGAAATATATGGTGATGGTATTTGTAGCACATAGCAGGAAGATAGCTTATGGGTGTGTAATAGTCTTTGAGCTTTAAAGGAAGAATGGAAAAATCTTACAGTGTAAGTTCAAAACATGGATTTTTGGTGGTAAGTTTCATATGCTTAGTTTTTCACAAAAAATGCTCTAAGGACTCAAAGGTCTTCGATTCAGTCGTATATGGGTTCTGATGTGAAATGGAAGCACAATTGCGCCTTAGCACTCAATGGAATTTAAACATAATGAATATTGTCTCGATTGATTGGATTTCCGCTGTTATGGCTTTCATGTTATATCATGGCTGATGTTTTGCTGGTGGTATAAATTTAAGTCGAGAAGTTCTTGGCTAAATGGTCGCCTGGTAAAGATAATTTGGATTCTTCTCTCATAATTCTTGCAGTACAGTGTTTGTCAGGGTGTTGGGTGTTTGAGAGATGAGGGGAGTGCTGCCACCGCAGTGAAATGGACGTTTTAAGTGTTCATAAATTCAACCAAGCTTCCATCCGTCAAACTTCTAATGCAGCTCTTAAGATTCAATCAGCTTTTAACCCAAGTACAAAATGACATCATCCTGATCTGTGCTTGAATAATCAATTGGATTGAGTTTCTTAAGCACTCACTGGTGAGACATTTTACGTCTGTCTTTTTAAGCTTTGAAAGCGCCTGACATTGTGCATCCCTCTGTCCTTCTAGATTCTTTGAAAAACAAAAGCAAGCATATAAACAAGCGGAGGAAAGCAGACGAAGAGGACAAGAAGGGTGGTCTTAAGCGGCTCAAAACAGAGGCGTCCGACCTGTCTGAGAGCAGCGACTCGGACTCCAACAAGCGCAGCGTGGACTCCTCCTCTGAGCACAGTTCCGAAATTGAGCTTAAATGCAAGAGCACTTTGAAAGCTCCAGACGATGAGGAGAAATCCCTGGGATCCAAGTCAGCGGATGAGTTGAGTGTTATCAACAGGCTATCTCCGTGGGATGAGATGCAGGTGACGGACAAAAGCGGAAAGCCTGTGGACGTGGCTCAACTGGCGGACGGTGAGCGGACTGGGGAAAGGCGATCTCCGCTCCCTGCTCCGGCCTCTTCCTGCACACAGAACCAGGGGTCAGGGCTGGCAGAGGTCCAAAGCTGCATTGTTGAAATGAGGAGCACTGTGAAAACTGTCCCAAAGGACCATTACGGTCCAGGGACGCCACGGACACACACGCCCAAATGTGTGATTGATATCACAGAGGATGGCAACACGCAACCCAGTTCCAGGGAGAGCTTAGACGCTGTATCGGCACTACTGGTGTCTCAGAAAAGTGATGTATACGTCCCTGAGTCTAGACATTTGGTGCTAAACGTCTCTGAGTGCAGGAGGCCGGAAGGTGTGCAGCAGCAAAACGCCCGCAGCATAGGCAGCAAAATTGAATTCGCCCACTCAGAGGTCATAAGACCAGTGACACCAGTGAGTGAGTCAGCGGCTCTAGGCGAGAGAGGGAAGCTCCAGCAGCCGTACACATCTATGGTTATTAAAAATGCCTTGTTAACAGAAGACATCAGAAAACCTCAGAAACTTAGTCCCTCCCCTGACTTACCCAAACCCAAGTCTAACTCGTCCCCAGACATCCCCAAGCCCAAGTGCAATCCTTCACCTGACATCACACGGTCAAAATCTCACAGCATTCTTGAGTCCTCCAAACCCAAACCAAATATATCCCCTGAGGTGTCCAAACATAAACCGCGTCACCCTGAACACCTTCTTGCAACAGGCCGCTCTGCACTCAAACCCGAACAGGACATACCTCGCTCTTGTTTTAAGCCTGTGCCGGCCCGTGGGATGCTGTCCGAATCCACTAAAAGCCCACTTGTCGTAGACAAAAACGAGCATTTTACGGTTTACAGAGACCCTGCCTTGGTTCGTCCAGAATCTGAGAACAACCACATGGCCTACCTTCACCCACACCTACATTCCCTTCACAGTTCCTCTCACTCCACATGTCTCACGCCCAGCTCACACCACCTCCTCCCCTCTTCTTCCATTAGTCATTCAGTACACCACCCACACCTGCTACCCTCTGTGCTGCCCAGTATTCCTCCATCCTCCCTCCTGAGCAGTCATCCCAGGCTGGACTCTGCCGGCCTTGGACACCTGACCCTGGCCCACCACCATCCCCACCACCAGCAGCAGCAGTACCTCCAACAGCAGCTGGCCCAGACGCATGGAGGAGCCTCTTACAACCAGCTCGGAATCTACCCCATCATCTGGCAATATCCCAACGGTACCCACTCCTACCCACCTGGAATCAAGTGGGTTCATCCGGAAAATGCTGTTAATTCAGACTCCAGCCTTCGGAGGGTATGTATTTGCCTGTCTGTTATTGTCCCTGTCCCAGTTTAAAGGGGCCATGGCACAAGACTTTAAGATTTTAAATAAAGCTTTGGTGTCCCCAGAGTACATATGTGAAGTTTTAGCTCAAAATACCATATAAATATTTTTTTATAGCATGTTAAAATTGACACTTTGTAGGTGTTTGCAAAAATGTGCTGTTTTGGTTGTGTCCTTTAAAATGCAAATGAGCTGATGAAGTGCAAACACTGATCACAATGATGGTGGTTTGTTGCAATTGAAACTCAATTGTGCTGTGAATAATTTTCTCTCTTTCTCTTTTTCTCTGCACTAAATGGCAGTGCTGTGATTGGATAGTGCAGATTAAGGGGTGGTATTTTTATAATAAGAGCTCCTTATTGCATCATAAGGAGAGCCAAATTTCAACGACCTATTTTTTCATGTGCTTGTAGAGAATTGTTTACCAAAACTAAGTAACTGGGTTGATCTTTTTAACATTTTCTAGGTTGATAGAAGCACTGGGAATCCAATCATAGCACTTAAACATGGAAAAAGTCAGATTTTCATGCCATGGCCCCTTTAATTTTTTTAAGAAGTCTTAAGTTTGGTAGGACTAATCTTTATTCTTTTAAATCATTGTTGTATTAAATTAAATATTAGTGTTGCAATGTACTGTCAAGCTGCCATTTAGAAGGTTGGACATTCTTACAATTGTTTTATTGTTACTACTGCATGATGAATTATAGTATAAATATTGGGGATGTTTTGCATTTTGCAACAATTTATGTTGTTCGGTAAAATGTAGTTTAACCTTATAAACAACCCACCCTGCAGTGTGTGCATGTATGTACTCCATTATGTACTGTTTGCCACATCTTTAGGCTTTTAGGGATCTGACATTAATCCAGGGAACTACACTAACCTTTTCCACTGGTGGCACTTGCGCTACCAACTTTTTCAGTTACTGGCGCAAAATATGATTTGGTCGCACATATTTTTTTCAAGTTATATTAAGGCGCTCTGGATAATAATGAACAATAATGAAACTGTATTGCATAAAGATATGCTTTTTATTTTACTTGCCATCTTTTAAACCACATGCCGCCTTGTTTTCTTAAACGTTGCAGTGTTTCCCACAGATCTGAAATGTACTTGGTGGTGGTAGCCGGTGAAAAGGGCAATTATTACCCCCTGACAAATAATGGTCTACTATACATGTGACGAAGAACTAATAATATGTGACACAACACAATACTTTGATTCATTGAAAATTAATATTAATTTCACATTATATTTCATCACTCTAACCACCCCAAACTTTCTTTGCCATTAACAAAGCTGACACTGTTTGTCAAAGCACCACGAAAACACTTACTGTTTTTGCACTGATATATGAAGCAATTAGACCCCTTTTATCAAACTCAATATAATACAATACTATGTATAGTATATTAATAGACAGTGCAGGTCTATAGATTATAAATGTGACTGATGTTATGACTGATGTTATAATGGTAATAATTTCTATTAGATAGGCACTTTTACTGCTTCTGCTCTATCTTTCTATTTCTCTCTTGCCGATTTAAAAAGCTTAATCCACTCATTATTTCTAATTTAAAAGTCTACTTGCTGTCCCGGTGACAAACTTTACATTGCTTTGCTCGTTCTGTGCAATTGGCTTGACATTAGCATTGCTTTTTGCTACAATCTCTGTCCAAACTTAATATGGATATGGTTTTAGAAAAGATATGGTTTATTAATAATAAGATCATTAAAAAAATGTGAGAAAGCAAATGCAGCGCGTGGTCGTAACAAATACCATCGCCACAGAAACCGAAGGCACGCTGAATCTGCACTCGAGCTTTAGCGCGGTAGCGCTCATGGCCGTTTTCCGATCGACTCGGGTTATAAACACAACATTAATCAGACTTGGGACCCAAAGTAATTAAACTAGGACCTAACCGGACCCGACAGACCATTTAAAATATAAACCCGGAACCATACGGGTCCCGCGTCCTCAGTGAAGAAAGACCTCTGCTCAAGTTTAGAAACATGGAAGACACTGCGCTTCGCGTCGCACCCAATTCATTGAGAAACAGCTGAGCACGCAAACGCACACTGATAGGGAGAGACACGACGTGCTTTCACGCAAAATGAAGCCAACGTGTTGATGGCTCAGAGCATGTTATAAAACGTATTCTTAAAATCCACATTTCTGTTTTAATAAATGCTCATAGTAAATCATAGCATATTGTCTAAAACATTAGGTAGCACATTTGCGACCTATTAAAAATTAGGGTCGCAACGGCAGTTCAAAAGGTCGCATATGCGACCATTTTGGTCGCAGTGTAGCTCCCTGCATTAATCTGATGTTTATAACTTGTTTATAACTTGGTCAATCTCAAATTATTACAGACTTACATACATGACACACATATGTTTCCTGTGGTGGCTCCTTAGCTTAGGCTTGAATTGATTCTACAGCCTTGAATCAAGATTTACTACTTTACAATGTAAAATTTTATTCTGAATTAATGGGTTCATTGAAACAAAACTATAAGTTACATGCAAGTGGCATCTGCGGCATGCTTTCAATTACTTTAGAAAATAAGGTTGAGTCATCCATTGTTATATGACACTACAAACACTATAGATACAGTAAGACATTCAATGTAATGCAGACAATTATAGAATGCAAAGGAAAGTGTGTGTTGCTTCAAGTACATTGTGACCTTGTGTTTGTTAATGTGTGTTTTGCAGAACACCCCCAGCCCATGGTTGCACCCGCCCACCCCTGTAACATCAGCAGACAGCATGGGGATTTTGAGCCATGGCCCTGGTAGACCAGGCAGTGCCGATCCACATCGACCCATCAAGATCAGCTCACACTCCAGCCCACCTCTCTCCAAAACCCCAGGAGAACTTCACAAAGAGTGAGCACACACACATACTTGTCTCTCTCTCTCCGTGTCTGTCGTTTACACGCAAGCGCTTCATCCATTCCCACAGTCCTGCAGAGCCAGGAATGGTGCCTAGCTGTTAAATACCTTGTGACCTGAGGTGGAACAAATGCCATGTGATAGAAACACTGTACGCTCATTTAGTGACTGTGCTCGTAATTAAACTATTCTATAATAGCCAGATGAATATCTACACTCTCATCCCACTTCTATAGTTACCTAATATCTGAGAAAGAAGCCAGGCATCACTCAAAAACTTTTGGGAGTAGTGATTTAAACTAACTCTTAGTCCTGCTTAGCCGGACCTTTGTCTGTTCCACAATGCAGCATATTCTGGCCAAGAACTTTTTAGACAAAACAGTCTGTCTTTTTATGTAACTGTGTTTTATGTCTCATTTTAATTGTGTTAATAATGTTGTTTGGGGTGTGATTTTCTCTTTAGTAAACTCTACCACAATAATAAAGTGAATTGTAAACAACTAATGGCGTGACACAATTTTTGCCAAAAGGAGGTGTCTCATCTATTGCGTAATTGTTTCTGTCTTTATTTGATTAAATCGGCACTGAATCCTTTTAACACTTGTAACTCTGGGTATTGTTTCTTTAGAGAGCGAGAGAAGAATGTGTTTGTGGATCCTATGCGTAGTCTGGCCAGCAGCCACCTAAAGCAAGAGCCGGATCGCAGCCGAACGCCCACCAGCAAAGAGCTGCACCGTCTCTACATGGAGTCCCCCCACAGCAAACAACAACCCACACGCATGCCTCAAGAGGGACCTGACCGCACCAGCAAATACAAGGAAGAGAACCGTCTCATCCTTAAGGAGAGCATAGAGGTTGCTCCCTACACCGCCAAAATCCGCTCTGGGGAGACCGAGCGTGAGCACTACTCTCGCATGTCCTCGCAGCCCAGAAGTCACGAAAAAGAGGTGGAGCACTCCGATCTGTACAAATACAAACACGCAGTGTCTCAGTCCCTTCCTCAAACCAACTACTTCACTACACTTTCTAATAGTGTTGTCAACGAGCCGCCACGACTTTACTCATCCAAAGATTCATATTTTGACAGAGTGCCCCCAGCCTCCAGCCCCATGTCATTGAGCACATACAGTTCTGGTCATACAAAGTCCTTGTCCAAACCTCCCCCTCTCATTAAGCACCAGCCGGAGGGAGAGGGGCTGGTGGGCAAGATCACCGAGCAGCTCAGTCAACAACTGCCAATGCACTCACTCAGTACCTCAGTGGTGACGGTCACCGAGCGCTGCAGCCCAGCAATTTCTCCTTCTGCTCAGCCCAAGGGCATGCCAGCCCTGCGCAGAGCGCCAGTATTTCACCCTCCCACTCAGCACGCGCTTGACCGAAAAGAAGGGTCCTACGGCCGCCTTTCCCCACCTACACTAACCCCCATCCAACCTGTCAGCTCGGCGGGGAAGGTGTCAGAACAGCAGAAACCGCCCACCCTGCTCCCAGAGCTCAGGGATGATAAGAGCGGAGCCGAGCTGGGCTCGGCCGAGCCCTGGCCACCCGGAGGAGAGGCAAAGAGCCATGAAAAAATGGCATGGCAATCTGAGAATAGCCAAATCAAGCCACAGGTAGCCACGGCATCTGTTATTGTCCGCCCTTCTACTTGCATAAAGTACGACGGCTTGGCAGTACCCAAGATGGCCTCCAAAGAGCTGCCCGGTGGTCGATTGGTTGCCGGACAGAACAGGGGATTGATGGCTGAAAACAGAGTAATTTTACCGAACACAAATGTGAAAGATGCCAGTGATCAGTATAGGAAAAACTTGATTAGAGTAACACAAAGTAGCATTTCTAGCTCAGTGGTGGCTGTGACCAATTCTGTGTGCGGCCCTAGTGGTGATGAAACCACTGCAGCTGCCACCGGCATGTTTAGCGCAGAGAACCACAGTGGAACAGAGCTGCCCTTCTCTATCTCTGGCACCAGCAGCAGTAGCAAACCGGACAGCTCTGTCTCCAAAAATCAGACTCCCACCATCGTTGACTCACAGGAGGGTGGATCAAGAACCACTTCGCCTAGTTCGCTTTCTCAAGCCAGCCCTGTTGGATCTACACAGGCCTACTCAAGGAACTTCGTCCACCTGAAGAAGGCCAAAGCAGCTCTGGCAGCGGCGCAGTCCCGTGGCTCCAGTAGCGCCTCTGAGAGCGAGAGCGGTAGTGTCCGATCCTCTCAGGAATCGCCCACCATCATCCAAGACAATGCTGCGCATGGCAGCCCTGCCAGCAAAGCCAGCCCCTTGCCCAACGGACAGCCAGCGCAGGTGTGCCAGCAAAACTACCACAAGCTCAAGAAAGCCTGGCTCACACGGCACTCTGAAGAGGACAAAAACACAAACAAACCTGAAAAAGGCATAAATGCCATTTCAGAGCTGATTAAGCCATGCACTGTTAGCCTGATCGCCTCTGCATCCAGTGATGTGGACTTGGGCAAGGACAGCAAAGGACAAGAGGACAAGTTGTCTCAGGAGGACAGAAAGACGCGCCGTGGCCCCAAACGCCCATATGAATCGGGCTCGGAAAGCGGCGATGATACAGACTCTAGTGAAAGCAAGCTGGAACAAAGGACTAAGCGACAACCCAAGCCAACTTACAAAAAGAAGCAGAACGACATGCAGAAAAGAAAAGGAGATGGTGAGAAGGACGAAGACGAGGTGAAAACGAACTGTATTTTCCGAAGTGCCAAGGAGAAAACAAAACTCAAGCTGGCCAGTACCAGTAAGTGCACTGCCAAGCAGATTAAAGCTGCACATGTTTGTCTTTTTCATCTTTATTTGAACTTTATTAATTTTACCTCTGAGAAAATTTTTCTTTTCGGCTAGACTTTGGCTAGAAAGAAGTCGAAAGGAGTCTTGTTTTAGACTACTGTACTGACATAGGTTATGCTTTCTTCTTAAAGGGATAGTTTACCCAAAAATGAAAATTCTGTCATATTTACTCTCTCTCATGTTGTTATAAACCTTTAATATATTTGCTCTCATGAACACGAAGGAAGATAGAGAGGACCCACACTGCAAATAATGACTTTTTTACTTAGTATAAACTCTTAAATCAGAAGTATTTTCTTAAGGAGCAAAATTACCTAAGGAAATAAGTCTATACGATATTGGCAATATACAATTTAGGTGAATTTGTGCTTAAAACAAGCAAAAAATCTGCTTGAAAATTTGACATTTTCTTGAGTGTTAAGAAAAAAGTTAGATGAAGATTTTTGTATAAAAAAAAGACAAAAATACTGAGTAAGAATGTCATTTTTTGCTGTGCATTTACCGGCATAGTATTCTTTGGTCCAACTATGGCAGTCAAAGGGGTCTCTGATCGGTTTGGTTACAAACATTCGTCAAAATATCTGCCTTCCTGTTTATCAGAATTCAGAACAAAGCAATTTATACAGGTTTTTAACAACATGAGAGTAAGTTAATGATGACACAATTTTTATTTTTGGGTGATCTATCACTTATTTAGAATAGTTACTTAATTCTAGTGAATGTTAATCTAATGAATATAACTACAAAAAATAACAATAAGAAGAATT
Source organism: Paramisgurnus dabryanus (assembly GCF_030506205.2). Taxonomy (NCBI): domain Eukaryota; kingdom Metazoa; phylum Chordata; class Actinopteri; order Cypriniformes; family Cobitidae; genus Paramisgurnus; species Paramisgurnus dabryanus. The sequence goes on along the minus strand of NC_133337.1, from coordinate 63,056,307 downwards.
GCTTCCATTGGGATATATAAAACTGCAAACTTATTTTTTTATGTCTCAAGTAATTTTTTATGAAATATACCGTTTCATTCAAAAATGTCACATTATGAAATTCAAATGGGTTAGGAATTCTGTTTCTTGTTGACTTAAACTTTGGGGTTATTTGAAGGTTTGTGGTGTGTGAGAAACAGAGGGGGGATTTTGGATGACACTGAGAAACATCTGGATGACAGCTGTTGAAGATTTCTAGAATGTTCACAATGATGCGGAGATGCATTGTGCAAGAGCACCAGAGCTTTTATTGGGCCTTTCTGATAATTGCTGTGTAGAAAAAAAGAGACTGTTTGTAATTTTATAGCCACACTAATGCTTTAGGTCACTTTAACATTTTCAGGTCATAATTCACTGATTGCATAACTGAAATGTCTGGTTTTGATAAACAAAGCAAAAACAATTTTTCACTCTGATATCACAAACAAGATTTAACATGTAAATGTATATGTGATCATGGAACACAAAACCCTAAGTTACACAGGTGTAACAATACATTGTATGGATCAAAATTATATATTTTTTATGCCAAAAATCAATACAATATTAAGTACACTGCAACAAATGATTTTCAAGAAAAAAAATCTTAGTATTTTTGTCTTGTTTTTAGTAAAAATATAAAAAAATATCAAATTAAGATGCTTTTTCTTGATTAGCAAAACAACCCAAGAAAATAAGTCTAGTTTTTAAAACAAAAAATATCAAATTTAAGTGATTTTGTACATAAAACAAGCAAAAAAATCTGCCAATGGGGTAAGCAAAAAATCTTGAACATTTTTCTTTAACTCTAAATTCAAGAAAAATTTGCTTACCCATTGGCAGATTTTTTTTGGCTTGTTTTATGCACAAAATCACTTTAATTTGATATTTTTGCTCTAAAAACTAGATTTATTATCTTGGGTCGTTTTGCTCATCAAGAAGAAGCGTCTTAATTTAAGAATTTTTAGATATTTTTACTAAAAACAAGACAAAAATACTAAGAATTTTTTTTTTTGAAAATCATTTTTTGCAGTGCACATATCAAAAATGTATTTATCATTAGTAATATGTGGAATTCATTTGGAAAAATTGAAAGGAGATTTTCTTAATATTTTCATCCTCAGATTCCAGATTTTGAAATAGTTGTATTTTGGCCAAATATTGTCCTATCCTAACAAACCATAATTCAATGGAAAGCTTATTTATTCAGCTAATGTATAAAGCTCAATTTAAAAAATGTACCCTTATGACTGGTTTTGTGGTCCAAGGGTACATACTGTACTGTATATTATAGTACAGAAACTGATAGTCCGATTAATCATCTGAGATTTTGGGCTTATAATTATCGGTCCTAACCATTTCTTGGCTGACCAACAGAAGCTGTCATTCTGCCTAATTTACAAACAGCTTATTTCAGTAGATTTTCCCAATTTTTTTTGTTTAGTAAGAAACAGCCTCTATCATATTCATTAATGTTTTTTAAATTGGCATTGTGTTATGCGTATACTTAAATACGAGTAAATACATGTGTTCATGTGTTGAGTTTCGAAATATTTTTATGCTGCTTTTCTCCTGTTTCTCATTATTCTTGTGTGTTTGTACTGCTTTTATATGCACTACATTATTATGTTTAGTCATTTATAAAGCGAAGTGTGTAATCATCGTCTGTTTAGATGGCATTCCGCGGTCAGTGCTGAAGGACTGGAGGAAGGTGAAGAAGTTAAAGCAGACGGGCGAGTCCTTTCTGCAGGACGACTCGTGTTCAGAGATCGGCCCAAACTTACAGAAGTGCAGGGAGTGTCGCTCTATCCGCACCAAGAAAGGAGAGGAACCCGCGCACTCGCCCGTCTTCTGTCGCTTCTACCACTTCCGTCGGTAAGTGTGACCACAGCCTCAGACCACATCTCACAACACGAAGTGAAAACTCGCCATTACCCAATGAGTGCAGAGTTCATTGAACTTTATTTGTGCCTGTGAAGGGAAATAATCTCAAGGTTGCAAAAAAAACACTGCAGGAAAAGAAGATACAGAATATAAACGAATTAAACAATAACCTTGTAAATAAATACAGTGTCCTCCATAAGTTTTAGGACAATAAAGGCAAAATGACTTCACACATTTATGTCTACTGTAAGTGGATTTTGTATAATATGTGCCTTTTTAATAAAATGTGACATTCTGTTTGGTGCCTCATATTCATGTCACACATTTCATGTCTCCTTAGCAAACAGAGCAATTTTGTCTTTACTGTCCCAATACCATGGAGGGCACTGTATACCTCACTAGTAGGGCACTGTATACCTCACTAGTAGGGCACTGTATACCTCACTAGTAGGGCACTGTATACCTAATATTAATTTATTTTATGATTATAACCTTTAATATCTCTTTTTTTTAATGCATCCCTGCACAGCACATTGGTCAGCATGTGCGCTGTTTTTAAATGTGTTCCATAATTAAATTAACTCTAAATGTAATATTTTTTTTAAGAAAATTTGTAAAACAATATTAAAAGTTGTGCTTTTTTTGGCCTGAGACTTCACATTATGCTCTATTGTTTACAGCACTTTATAGCCTGATTGAAAGTACAGCAGACAGTTACATCAGCAGTATTGCATTCAGATACACTATGAGGCTCTTTTCAGACATAACGGGAAAAAATTCTGGGTCCGTCCTGTAAATACAAAGAGAATTTAGTCTAAGCACATGGAGCTTAACTATTTTTGACATGTATGAAAATATTTATCATTGCTAGGCGCCTCAGCGGTTGCCTTTAATTTAGTGAAAGAAATCTTCCAGAGCGATATTTCCTTTCATTAAATATTGGCTATGTACTGACCCATCCTCATGTCATGCCATCAGACAGTGTTTACTGGTTTTGCTTTTTTCCAGCCTGTCTTATGTCAACAGTTTTCCCCTCTCTCATTACGTCTCAGGATCGCTCTTAGGAAGAAAAGGAAGCTCTCTCTAATTCACTCTCTCTCTCTCCTCATCTCTAGGCTCTCTTACAGTAAGAACGGAGTGATCCGGATCGATGGCTTTTCCTCTCCTGATCAATATGACGAAGAAGCTCTCAGTCTCTGGGCTCAGGACGCTTATGAAGAAAACAACCTGGACCTGGAGACCTCCAAGTATATCCTCAGCTACATCGGTGACAAATTCTGTCAGCTGGTCATGACTGAGAGCACAGCAGCTACGTGGATAAAGAAGGATGGTGCGTTGATGAATACCATACGTAGCCCAACAGAGATCAGATACTCCAGACATTCACATAACACATAGTTAATCATTATCACAAAATAAATCCATATGCCATGTGACACGTGAAAATCTCATTATACAAAAATATGTGACTGCAGAATGCCACGATTACCTCAGCTGAATTAAATGTTACAGAGAGAGGTGTGATAGACTATACAACATAATGCTGTCATAGACGATCTGAAGTGATGTTCGCGGCCTTATTAACAGTGCAGGAATCAGAAAATCTGAATATTCATTATCCGACTCCTGTTTGCTTTGCTCTGCAGCCAAGATCGCCTGGAAGAGAGCGGTGCGTGGGGTGAGGGAGAGCTGCGACGCATGTGAAGCCACATTGTTTAACATGCACTGGGTCTGCCAAAAATGTGGATTTGTGGTGTGTTTGGACTGTTACAAGGCCAAAGAGAGGAAGAGCTCCAAAGGTCAGTCATCATTTTCAGATTCACCTTTGTACACTGACCGTGCTTGTTTACTCCTGCCCGCCGTGTCACCAATGTGGCGTGGGCAAAATAAAATGTAACATTTGATTTATTTCATTATATTTAATGAAGTTATTGGTGGTAGTGCCTCTATAGTAACCTGATAATGCTTCTGTGTGAGGGTATTGCGCAACAAACTTTCGTATTCTGCAAAACAGGTCACGTTGTTTCCGGTTCAGGGCTTTTGCATGTGCTTTATTAAATATAGAGAAGTTTCACTCAAGATGCTTTAAAAGAAGCTATGAAAGATGAGGATGTATAGGGTTGTTATTGCAGAAATAAGCCCAGAAATAAGCTTATTTCACAATACAACCAGATGCCTGTACATTTTCCTGCTTATAACATGGCTATTTGCCTTATACAGTAAGTAAGGTAAGGAAATTAAATATTTTCACGGATGCAGACCTTTTGTCAGGAAAACTCATTTGCTATCGGTTTTAAGATAAGACAACTTGTTCACATGTCAAGAAGACACTATTTGGTTTAATCATTTGTAAAAAAATATGTCGTGTGTTATTAAAAGACATTTATATTTAATTTTTGTGTATTAAACTGTACCTGTCAAAATGATTTGCAGCATCCAGGTTACCCATAGACTGTAAAAAATATGGACGTAGTGTCTGTGACGTCACCCATAGGTTTATGAAGAAATGTTTTAAAGCCAATAGTTTGCGGAGCCTGCTGTCGCCATCTTGGCAGCGCGTCACAGTGCATCACTCACGGATAACCAAAAATGGGTAAAGAGCTGGAATCTGGGTGAAGCTAAAGTGGCTGGTTGCTGAAACTACACCCGCCTAGCTCCACGGTAGTGACAGACAGCAGTAGCAGTTCACACGTCATTCAATTATGCAGAATTTAAAGCTTAATATCATTAAAACGGATGACTTACAAAAAAAATTACTCCCCTTACATGTCCAGTACAATATTCCAGTTTGTACCAGGCCATAAACATATTTTCTGCTGCGAAGTTGGGCATTTTAACATGGGGGGTCTATGGGAATTGACTCCCTTTTGGAGCCAGCATCTAGCGGCCCGTCGATGAATTGCAGTTTAATCACTTCCATGTTGACTTCAGCAGAGAGATCGGAAGGTTGCCCCTCTGGGTTACTGTGTGTTATTAGTTTTGAGCGGTTGTTATTTAGTAGTAACAAACCTGCAAATGTCACGACCTGCAAATCAGAATTAAGCATTCCAACGACTCGTGTAATAAAACAGATTATACCACAAGGCTGTTGAATGCTTTATTGGTTGAGAAATGTTCCACAGGTATGCATAATTTTTCTATAAACTCACACCTGACCTGTCAAATGTCTTAAAATAACCATCAAATCAATGTTTGTTGTAATCGTGATATAAGTGTAATAATCGACTCTTTCGAATTGTCCTTTAAATTATTTCAAAATAATGCACACCCGCAGTGTAACGGCTTCGTGGCGTGCCAAATTACCACCACCTTTGGTGTGCATTATTTTATTTCAACCCATCGTCGATTATTCCTTACATAATTGCAACACATAAAAATAACTATCTAGCTGAATAACTAATAGATGTTGCCATCGGTTCATACTGCTGTTACCATTTTCTTTGACAAGCAGAAGCAATGAGACCTGTTTTCCATTTTGTTCATGTGACGTTTGCCAAAAAGCGTATTAAAAATATTTCTGAATCCGTCACGCAGATGATTTGCTGAAAAAAAACACACTTTATGTGTTATGAAGTCTTTTGTGTATTCATAGTATCTTGTATTAATAAATAGATTTTCAATTTAAATTAATAGTTTTACTTATACACGATGTAAACTGTGTTTCATTTGGCTATAAAATAAATATTTCCTCATTAAAGTGAAAACTGCCCATGACAATCAATTTCAGAGAGCAAATATTTGGCCCTTAATGCTGTAGCCGGAGGGCTGAGAGTCTGATGTCCTGAGGTGGACTCCTTTGATTGACAGGGCTGGTGTGTGCGTGCATGCTTGCTGTTGGCACCGTCTGGCTCGGTTGGCTCTGGCTCTTTTTACTGTGCCTTTATTTAAGTCCACCCTTCCTTCAGCAACTCGGATTCTGCCTCAGGGCATTAAATGATCCTCTGGAGAGGTTGTTTCTGCTGAATCCCACCCGTGTTTCCTTCCCCACAAGGCTCCACATTTACTTTGAACCATAAACAGAGCGTCTCCTTCATAAGAAACTGGGCCATCGACGGCTTTGTATCTGTGACATCGCATTTAAACGTCTGTCTTTTGTTTTTACCCAGACAAAGAGCTGTACGTCTGGCTGAAGTGCGTCAAGGGACAACCTCATGATCACAAGCACCTGATGCCAACACAGATCATTCCAGGAACGGGTATGGACCGAAACACTTTGACTCCAGCACAATGCCAAATTCCTGATTGGTTTTAGTCTAGCCTTCAGAAGGTGGGATTAAAGAGGGAGTTGTTTGATGTATCTGTTGATTTTTCTTTTAGTTTTGACGGACCTGGTGAACGCTATGCACATGCTCAGGGAGAAGTACAACATTAAATCACACTGCTCGTGTACTGTGAAGCAAAACGCCCTTCTCAGCAAGCTGCCGTCCACCAATGGCGTCTCCCAGGTGTGTTTCTTTCATCAAGTGACAGATTTTATTAACTAATAGCCGATTTTAGTCTGGTAGGCTTATTTTATTAGGAGCGAATGAGACAGAGGCTTCAGGGAGATTTAACATTAAAAGCATGTCTGCATCACATAAATGATGCCGTGGACCTTAATCAGGTCAGACATCATACTTAATTTGACACAAATATAAACAAGGCCTTGAGGATCGACTTGCAATTAGATTGAACGCGTGCGTGTGCTGTATAAACAAGCTGATTTTCACATTTTGTTCCTCTGAGGAATGTTGAAGACAATCCCGCTCTGTCTCTTCACCGCATAATGTTCACTGGCTTTTCTCACTGTTTTTTTCCCAGGTATTACAGAACGTGCTCAATCACAGCAACAAGATTTCTGTATGCAAGCCCGAGGCCGGCCAGCAGAACTCTCCTCTGAAAGTGGAGGCCAACGGAGGGAGCAGTCCGGCCAGCGACACCAGCGCCGACAGCAAGTTCACTCCGCCCGAGTCCCAGTCCCCATTGCACTTTTTGGCCGACCTGGCCGAACAGAAGTCCCGCGAGGAAAAGAAGGGTGAGTGTGGAATGAGAGAACTTGCGGTCGGCGTGTTTTTTCTTTCTTTGGACGCGCGAGTGTGCCAGCATTCCACACTCCTCACATTTAGTGGTACGCATTACAGGTCTCCTCAGTCCTGAGCAGCCTCGCCTAACCGCATGTTTATCCAGTCCTTCAGCCGCTCGGTCACATGCACAACAAACAGCAGTCTTTAAACTGACTGCACTTAAAACACTTTCCGGATTTTGGCACACGATCAGTTTAATGCCCGGGGCATCGCAAACTGTAGAAGTTTCTTAATTTAGCAGTAGCGCTTAAATTTCACTTGGTGATAAATCTTAACGTGTGGTTTATATTTCTGATGTATTTTTCTTTTAACACCATTTGTACAATGATAAATTGCAAGGTACTTCGGGTGGTTTAATGTGAATTGCTGCAGTGGTTGTTTACTGGCCGAAGTAAGATAAATACTCACAGATACTCACATTTTATCATCTGTCTAGTCAAATTTTTTAAGTCTATAGAGGCATCTGAAGAGTCTATGAAACAAGCAATATGATTTACATGCTTAATTCTAACACCTGGAGTTGTTTAAAGGTGCAACTTTTGTGTAACTTTTAGAAGGATCTTTTGCAATATAATATACATAACTATATTATCAGTGATGCGCTCCCCCCCAAAACATTAAATTATACAAGTAGTGCTTTTGGTTAGAAGCCTTATTTTTTTAGGTTTAAATACACAGAATTCATGATAAATTAATGTATTTTATAAAATGTCATAAAACTGGGGCCCCCCTGGCACCATCTCGCGGCCCCCAGTTTGAGAACCACTGCCCTACACAATCAACTGTATTGTTTTTATTACCTTACAATGAGGCGTTTTTATCTACATACATCACAGGTCCCTCTTACATGGAAGTCACTGTCATGTTTCTAAAGTAGCCCTAAACGGATAAACTGCTCTACAGAGTGCGTTTTGTCACTACGTGTCCATTGGTTGCATTTCACAATCTAAGATTACCTTTAAATACCTATATATTAACATATTTTTGTTTACCTTGACAAACGCCACATCACATCTTAACTTTACACCACTAAATTACACACATCGTATTACAGAAGTGCTAAGCGCTATTTCTTGTTCTTGAGTTGTTAAAAAGTGTGGAAGAGATTCACGTGTGATGTTAAACCTGCTGTGCTTTTGTCCTGCAGAAAATAAGGAGACGGTTGTAGGAAAGATAAAGGAGGAGAAGGAGCAGTCGGACACGTTAGAAGCTCTGCACAGCAAATCTTCAACTCTGGAGCAGGGCTCTACCCTTCGAGACCTCCTCACCACAACCGCTGGCAAGCTACGTCTGGGCTCCACGGATGCAGGAATCGCTTTCGCACCCGTCTACTCCACTGCCTCTCAGGTCAGACTTCAGTACAGAGATAAAGGGCACCTATTGTCCGATTCACACTTTTTAATTTCCTTTGGTGTGTAAGTCCGTATTAGTTAATCAATATGTAACCCCAAAGTAAACAATTACTTGAGTAATCGTCTCCAATGTAAATCTCTTTTCTTGGACTATAACAAAAACATGAATTGTAGGCAACAGTTTACTTCCTGGGCTTGGTGATGTAGTAAAGACCGACATTATCATAATTTCAACAGTTTGACTCACAGCCTGTAAATTAACTCCTGTTAGCATTGCATTGTGAGCGAATCTTTCAAACATGGTAAGAAGCGTCACATTTCTGGCTGACATCAAAGATATTCATTGCAATCACAACGTACAGATTAGCTGGACAATCAGGGACACAGCGCTTTTAAAATCGATGAGTTTTGTACAAAATCCTTGCGTTTCAGGAAGACGGGGAAATCTGGAGCTACAAAAATGTACGATATGTGGATAAGAATGTGTTTTTGAACCTTAAACCACATAAACACATTGTACTATACAAAATACACAAAATAACACGTCTGCTTTATACAAAATTACCTCACAGCAAAAGACTCAAAGTTCATTTTGTTTATTTATATTTTGTCATTTAAATTTTTTTAACTATTTAAATGCTGCACAAACAAATTTTAAGGCTTAAAATATCAAAATCAAAAAGATAATATTAGTAAAACTCTGTAGTAGTGTAAAAGTACACTTCTACAAGCGAATTTAGTGCATTATTTAGCTATAATAAGTTAAAAAAAAAATCGCATTGAGTAAATATTTATTTTTTATCTGATTAAACGAAAAAGTAATCAATTATGAAAATAAACGTTAGTTGGAGCCCTACTTTCATGTGTCTATGCTATCATTCAGAGTTATTGAAAATATCTTATTCTTCCAGTGCAGATGGGACTCAGTAGTAAAAGACTCTGAACTGCAGCATGACTAAGTTTATGGCACCACTGTAAAGTAAATGCTTTCGTTTTAGGCTTGCAGTCTACATTGGGACAAGAGAAACATTTGTTACACAAACCAAATATAAAACACAAATGAAGTCTGATGACTCACATTAGATTCAAGGACTTGTGACTCTTAACTGATGACAGTTTTTAACCTTTCAAAACAAATCATCAGTCTTTAGTCTAAAGTTTTCCTTTTTAACTTGTGATTAATTCTTTGTTGTCCTTTCATCTTCTCAGATTGTTAAGAGTGGCCGCAGCGTGCCAAACATTTTGGATGACATCATCGCCTCTGTGGTGGAAAACAAGATCCCGGCGGGCCGTGGTACCAAGCTAAACCTGAAGCACGATCCCATCGAGGAGCCCAAAGCTGAGAAAAAGAAAGCAGCGGACGAGTCGACCAGACTGTATGTGGACATCCCTCACTGCTGGCTACATGAACGCAGGCTGCTCTGGCTCAAAGACCATCGCAACAGTAACAACTGGAAACTCTTCAGAGAGTGCTGGAGACAGGGGCAGGTGTGTGACCCACCAAACCTTACTGCACCTTATGGTTTAGTTTTGGCACATTTATCCTAATCTCCTTTATCTCATTCTACTGTTGTTGTCTGTAGTCAGGTTGGATGTAATATTTGACACAAATTAATATGAGGCTGTGAAGGAGATACAATACAAAGTCTGTTTTTATTGGTTGTCAAATTAAATATGTGCTTTCCTTTATCAAGCTCTATTACAAAGAAAATCTGCTCTACAGATAAAACATAAATCTGGGAATCCACTGTGTTGCTTTCAGTCAGGATAATCCTCCTGCTTACTGTAAACCAATGTCTCTCACCCATCTCAGCAGATAGCTGTTGTCTGGTTTCTCTGTTACATCATCCATGTACTCAGGGTGTGATTTATGAAAATAAAATCAGGGAGAGGGTGTTTTTTAAATATTTTATGAAAATAAATAATGAACCACAGGTTTATATTGATTATTCAGGCTATTAAAGGGGTCATATTATGAGATTTAAAAAAAAATTCAAATAAGTCTTTGGTATCCCTAGAGTGCGCATGTGAAGTTTTAGATTCAAATACCTCAAAGATAATTTATTATAGCATGTTAAAATTGCAAGCAAAAATGTGCCATTTTGGGGCGTGTCCTTTAAAATGCAAATGAGCTGATGAAAAGCAAACAATGAACACAATGATGGTGGTTTGTTGAAATTGAAACTCAATTGTGGTGTCAATTATTTTCTCTTTCTCTCTGCACTAAATGGCAGTGCCGTGGTTGGATAGTGCAGATTAAGGGGCGGTATTATTGTAATTGGCCTTGCTACCTACATCACAAACCAGGCGAAATCTGACCTAATTTTTCACATGCTTGCAGAGAATGGCCTACCCAAACTAAGTTCCTGGGTTGATCTTTTTCACGTTTTCTGGGTTGACAGAAGCACCGGGGAGCCAATTATAGCACTTAAACATTTAAGCTATTTTTTGTAACTGTTGAAATAAAATATGTATAGACAGGTAACCAGTCCTACTCGCACCCACACTAAGCGAGATTTGAACAGCTCTGGTCTGGTCTTTTCGCGCTGAAATATACTACTGTATTGGTGCTTGACGACATTTGGAAAATCCGGGTATGGATTAAAGAAGGATCCATGACATAACTTGGACAGGCTGTTGCCTATTGTCACAGGTGGGAAAGCGCTGACAGTACTAAATCCTTTCTGATTTTACTGTTGTTTGCACTATTGCGTGGCAGCTTTTTTACTTATATTAAATTACCTTTATTTTAGGCCGTTTATATGACCGCTTGATGAGTGGGGATACATTTTGTCCCCATCGTGGATAAAAAATATTCATCATAGGCAGGAATATAAAGACCAGAGGGCGGATAATCCCCACCATCCCCCCAGCATATTACACCCTGCATATACTGTAGTATTACACAATTATAAATACACACTGAACGATGGGTGTGGAGAGAGAACGACTCCATTTATTCACTATGTATTTCAGAAAAGCCATTACAGGCCTTTGATGCTTTTACTGATATAGCACCTGGGTTTCTTAATGGATGCAGAACTAATTCACGTCTTTTCTACTGAGGATATATAATTTTACAACATGAAGTCTGATTTTCACTAATGGACAAAAACACACCAAAGAGGTGTGAGGGTTCCTTAGCGGGTGCAACCGTAGCAGTTCCTCATTTTATTATAATTGTTCGAAAGCGAGAGTTTTTCAGTTTGCTGTTCCTTTTGTAAGATGACATTTACTGACTTCTGGTCAGTGGACCGTGACTTTACAGCTCTGCCAGATGTACACTATACTGCCAGTCTCCTAATAAACACACTCTCTGTTCAATAGTCTAGTGAGCTGTCTACATAGGCATTCTTTAAAGGCAAAACATAACATAAATTACATTATTTTGGCCAAAGGGTGCATCGTATATACTGTATGCTTGGGGGTCAATAAAAATCCATTCAGAATGTTAGAGGACGAGAGCAAGAGCTGTCATTGAAAGTCTGTGTCATGTTCCTGCAGCCCGTATTGGTCTCTGGAGTGCACAAGAAACTCAACAGCAGCCTGTGGAAAGCCGAATCTTTCAACCAGGAGTTTGCTGACCACCAGGGGGACCTCTTGAACTGTAAGGATGGAGTAATGTCCAACTCGGGCATCAAAGAGTTCTGGGACGGCTTTGAGGACCTCACAAGTGAGTGCTGCTTAAATTGAAGTTGACACAATAACAAATCATGTCAGTGGTGTACTTTCTTTTATTTATGCGCTTCATGGTCTTTACAGAACGCCCTAAAGCTAAAGACGGGGAATCTGTGGTGTATCGGCTGAAGGACTGGCCTTCAGGGGAGGAGTTTATGGCTTTGATGCCTTCCAGGTACCTGATAAGCATCAAATGTAGATATGATTGATGGAAAGCATTCTTTTAAACTTTTTGTTTATTCAGTCATCCCTAATATATGTGACTGCACTATTTATCAGTAGGGTTGGGTATCGTTTGAATTTGAATGATTCCGGTGCTGATTTCGATTCCTTGTTTCGATTCCGACTCCTAACGATTCTCGATTCCGATTCTTTAAGAGGCAGGGTCAAAAAAGTTTATGATTTTTTAAATGAGCTAGCTAACCAATGGTCTTTCTGAAGGCAATAGTCTGACTTTCTCCATCAATTTAAATATGAACTTTTTACTTTTTGTGAACTTTACAATGAATGCTCAGCACATAGTGGAGTTGTGGAGTCACCAGCCTGGCTAACGTTTGCAATCTCAGTTCGTAAATTGTCTATGAAAAAATATGTTGGCTAATTTGTTAGCTGCTCAATGTTGGCGCAAGACATCTTATTTATTGTATATTTATTGTTTTACATACCGTATTTGGACTGCAGTGCAGTCACTGAGATGTCAGGTTGGGGGTCAGAGCCAGAGGAAGATGCAGCGGAGGATGGTCGGCGCGCAGCGCTTCATCATGTTTAACGTGCAGACGTGCACCCTACTATTCACGAAACAATCTTGCCACAAATGTTGCATTTTTACGAGATTTCGTGTCTGTTTAGAAAAGTGAAGTCTCACTTTGGACCTGTTTGTTTTTCCGGTCGGCGGACTGTGAATCGAAACTAGGAATCGAAATTTAAACTTTTGAATGATTCCGGGAAAATCGCAAAGCTAGTCCCGGTTCCAATCGATACTCGATACCCAAGCCTATTAATCAGTATACAATATTTTAAAGGAAAAAGGTTTGTCTTCATATTGGTTCATTTAAATGTTGTAATTTTTTGTGAAATAAGCTCAGATGCATAGCCGCTAAATGCCTCCCCATCAAAAATAAGATTATGATATTAACCAAAGTTTGTGGCACATATACTATGTTCATCAAATACATTCCCTTCAACTCCACTAAATCCCAGCCTTAGGCCGTTCAGAAATACTGGTTTGTTGGCAGAATCTGCTTAACGCTGATTTTTCAACAATGGATTACGTTCAAACTTAAGTACTTGGACCTGGATACAATCTGAATGTGTCAGTGACATGGATCACAGCGCCCCCTAATGTGTGCTTCACTTTCTTTATTTTTACATTCTGACTTTCGTCATTTATAATACTTCTGGTTGCATCTTTAGTGATTTTTTGGTGAGCAATTGTTTACTATGTCTTGCCATAACTCCAAAGAAGTGGATTTTCCTGAAGTGGATGTTTTGGACATAAAAGCTTGCATGCCCTTAGAGGGATTTGCAGTGAAAGACAGTGAAATTTGTTAAGTAACAATAAAATGACTAAAATATTATTTTACAAGAAGGGTTTGAAGTTTGAAGGGAATGAAGTTGTTATTGAATGTACGGTTTTGCCCAGATATGCTGATACACATGTTGCCCTCTTGACGTTTACATTGAACTATTGTGTTTAGGTCTCGTTTAAGCATGTTGTGTGCTGTGTTAATGTATGTTAATCACATGTTTGTGTAGGTATGATGATCTCATGAAGAATCTCCCGATGCCAGAGTATTCAGACCCTGAAGGAAACCTCAACCTGGCCTCCCATCTGCCATCCTTCTTTGTGCGACCGGACTTGGGCCCTCGCCTCTGCTGTGCTTATGGTACAAACACACACACACACACACACACACACACACACACACACACACACACACACACACACACACACACACACACAGTACAGAGCTTATGTTTTCTGCATTTGTTTTAAAAAAAATCATAAATTGTAAATGCATAACCACTGACAAGTTAATTTTTATGACAGTTACAAGTTGCGTTTCCATTGCTCTTTAAATTGCGCCAATTGAAAAAGCTAATTGATAATGCAAAATGTAAACACAGCAATTTTGCATAAACTCCTATATATTGCAAAAAAAGTTTTTAAAGGTGATTACATTCAGGCAATTTGAAAAAGGAATATACCGCAAAACTGACGTGGTCAGTCACCTGTCGTGCGTAAAAGTCACATGATGATAATTTTTTAATATGGCACGTTTGGTTGGAGGACAAAACAGAAAAGATGTGTTCGACTTTATGTGGAGTCACAAGTGCATGACATCAAAATACCACGAGAGCGATTCTAAAGTCAACCCGTGGTGGCGAAAAGTGAAATTCGTGGATTCATCACCTTAGCGTAACTTCATAATGTAATCTGCCTGTCTTGGTTATGTCGTGCAACATAATGGACTACAAGTTTTGTGTTGGGAACCAGTTAGTATTTAATTTTTTTATTTAATATTATTTGGGCGGACATCTGCAGTACAACTCATTTAATGTTGTCTCGGTTCAGAGAAACGACCGGTCCTGTCAGATGCCGAGCAGCTCACGTGGTGTATCTATTTTGAATTATTTAAGGGACAGATTTCCAACGTTAAGACTGAAAAGTTTTAACCAGCTAAATTAAATAGAAAAGGAAATGAATGTTTATATAATTGTAATGGAAATAAAATTACCTCCCTGGGACGTTACAGTTATGTTACAGTTACGTAATATGTATTACGTAACTGGACTGTTCTTGGTTATCTCACGACGTTAGGAGATCGTAAAGAGCGACATAGTGATTTGGTACTGTAATGGTAATGAAATTACCTCTCTGGGTCGTAAAGTTGCCAGCTGGTAAGTCATAAAATTACCAAAATTGACCATATGAAGTGGAACACACCCATCACCATGGTTTTTGGAATGACTTATCGCAAACAAACGGAAATGCCATCATTTCACAATAGTTTTGTCGACATTTAGAAAATAAAGTTTTGCGCAGATCCTTAATGGAATCACAGCTACTATAATGCGAACAAAAACACCACAAAAAAAGAGACACAGAAGAAAGAGAATAAACCACAGATAAACAGATTTGGTGTGGCTTTTGTCAGTGTCAAGTTCTAAACTGATACCAATTGGATGAATAAGATCATCTGTAACGTCTGACCCGTGTCACAGGTGTTGCAGCCTCTCAGGAGCAAGACTTCGGTACTGCTAACCTGCACATGGAGGTGTCAGACATCGTCAGCGTGCTGGTTTATGTGGGTGTGGCCAAAGGCAATGGAGTTCTCTCTAAGACAGGTGAGCCTGAGATCACAACAAAAACAATACAGCTATGGATCATCTCATAGATCATAGTTCAATAAAAACATACAGCACTCAAGCTACAGTCATTTAAAGGGATAGTTCGGCCAAAACTGATATTAAACCCATGATTTACTCACCCCCAAGCTGTCCGAGTTGCATATGTCCATCGTTTTTCAGACAAACACATTTTCGGATATTTTAGAAAATGTTTTAGATCTTTCAGTTGATTAAATGTAATGTTACGGGGTCCACCCATAGTCCACGACCTTCAAGTCCAAAAAAAGTGCGTCCATCCTCACAAATTAAATCCAAACGGCTCCAAGATGATAAACACAGGTCTTCTGAGGGTAATCCGCGCGGTGTTATTGTAGAAATATCCATATTTAAAACTTTATTAACAAAAATAAATACCTTCCGGTAGCGCCGCCATCTTAATCGCGTCCGCATTCAGGATGAGAGCTTACGCAGCCTACGGAGGCTACTCTGCTGCTGCTCTGTGCCCCCGCCCTCCGAATTTGTCATACGTCACTAAGAAAAGTGCGTACACTACGCTTATACTTTCCCCTGAATGCGGACGTGACTAAGATGGCGGCGCTACCAGAAGGTAGTTGTTTACGTTAATAAAGTTTTAAATATGGATATTTCTACAACAACACCGCGCGGATTACCCTCAGAAGACTTTTGTTTATCATCCTGGAGCCGTTTGGATTTAATTTGTGAAGGATGGACGCACTTTTTTTGGACTTGAAGGTCGTGGACTATGGGTGGACCCCGTAACATTACATTTAATCAACTGAAAGATCTAAAACATTTTCTAAAATATCTGAAAATGTGTTTGTCTGAAAAACGATGGACATATGCAACTCGGACAGCTTGGGGGGTGAGTAAATCATGGGTTTAATATCATTTTTGGCCGAACTATCCCTTTAAAACCCAAACATGACCCTAAATATGTTAAGAAATAAATGTAATACTGAATAACTGGCTGAAGATTAGTGTTGGTGTGAACGGGCTTTTAATTTTAATGAAAGATCTTCGCCTGTTGAACATTAGGTCAGCGTTCAGTCTTTGGATGGTTTATGTCACAGAGACGTCTTCCTCCCCCCAACACTGCAGTGGCTTTTCTATTTTTATCGTCTGTCTCACGAACAAACGCGAGGAGAATATATAAAACCCAGACGGCCACACGCTCTCCTCGCCATTATTTCAACATCGCTCTGTCTGCAGAATAAGACAGCGCTCCCCTCCAGCCAGCTCCTTTTTATAATAAATGATGCTGACTGTGAGATATGTTTACTGTGTGTGTCAGAGACTACATTAATGTGTTTATATCACACACAGGAGTGCTGAAGAGGTTGGAGGAGGAAGATTTGGACGACAATGTAAAGAAAAGATTAAAGGACTCGAGTGAGACTCCCGGAGCCTTGTGGCACATCTACACCAGCAGAGACGGCGAGAAGATTAAAGAGTTTCTGCACAAGGTGATTTTCATTTGATTTCCCTCCATCCTAAAGTAATACAGTGAATCATTGCAATGAAACAGTCTGCTGCTCTCTCTCTCTCTCTCTCTCTCTCTCTCTCTCTCTCTCTCTCTCTCTCTCTCTCTCTCTCTCTCTCTCTCTCTCTCTCTCTCTCTCTCTCTCTCTGAGTGTGTCCTTACAAAACCTTTTTCTCTAGCAGTAGTTTTATAGAAGGAATGTAATCGCTGTCTAACAGAGTGCCCTGCTTTCAGATGTTTATGTAGTCATGTGGGAAATGGCTCAGAGTTTTTACTCAAACGAGTTTTTCTTTAAACAGAAAACACTGTTCAAAGCATTCAGTCAGCTAAAAGTGATTTCATTATTTATCTGCGATCGCGTTTCATGTAGCTGTGAAGGGTGAGGAACATACTGAAATTAAAGTCATTATTCACACTCTGTCACGTGACACAAGGACCGATAGCATTTGCGCCCGTGACGTCAAACTTGGCTTGATGCGAACATTAATAGGATGCGTTCTGGCTGATTTCCAGTAAATAATGTTTTTGACTTATAGCTGTCATACATCTTCACAAGACTTCAGTATAGAGAAAGTCACATGATTGATAATGAAATAGAGAAAGAATTTTTTTTACTCCTTTAAAGGAAAACGTCATTGTTTTTCAATATTTTACTATTTTCTTACCTCAACTTTTTTTTCCACATTTTTTGGATCAAAACTAGTTGAGACTTTTTTCATTTTAAAACATATTTTTTATATAAAATATACACTTTATTGCATTATTTCTATTTATTAAAATAAACGTAAACTACTATAACAACATTTTTATTTAATATTTAAAACTAAAGACACTTGGGAAAAACTTAGATAAGGGGTTACAATAAGCTTGAGTTTAATTCACTTTTGACAAATTTCAGAAGACCTTAAAGGACAAGTTCGGTATTTTAGACTTAAAGCCCTGTTTTCAGATTGTTTATGGTGAAATAGAATGGTTTTGACTGAAATTTCGACATTTTCGGCTGCCCTGAGAATTTTCACGTGTTTGTGTTTCAGCTCAGACCTCTACAATGGGTTTAATGGTGCACTGGAACAATCCTTCCTAAAATGCATTAAACTTTCGTTTACAAAGACGTGAAACTCACCGAGTGGTCAGGGGTGTTCACTGGTATGCTCACACAAACATCGCTCCAAAAGACGCATTCCAACAGGTTTTATCGTAGTGTTTACCAACTCCATTGACTTGTATTAGTTGTGCTGTGAGGTACGGTATTACTCCGCGCCGGGAACTTTGTTTCTATTCTTGCAATTGGCAAAGGCGGATTAGCGCCACCACCTGGGCTGGAGTGTTTATTATTCAAGCTCTAAGCGGAAGAATGTACGGGTGTGAGGCGTTTGGGGAAATAGGTCCACAAGTTAACAACGAATGCTAAAACAGCTGTTGGAAAGCATCTTTTGCAGCGATTTTTGTGTGAGCATATCAGTGAACACCCCTGACCACTCGGTGAGTTTCACGTCTTTGTAAACGAAAGTTTAATGCATTTTAGGAAGGATTGTTCCAGTGCACCATTAAACCCATTGTAGAGGTCTGAGCTGAAACACAAACACGCGAAAATTCTCAGGGCAGCCGAAAATGTCGAAATTTCAGTCAAAACCATTCTATTTCACCATAAACAATCTGAAAACAGGGCTTTAAGTCTAAAATACCGAACTTGTCCTTTAATGTGATCTTAAATCTTTATTGAAAGTGTGTCATATTTGTAGTCGAAATGTAACATACATTTAAAATTTGGTGCCTATTTGACCAAGAAAAGGGGTGTTTGTAGTCTCACTCCCTCAACAAAGATATTGGACTTCCTTCTTTCAATGATGCAAAATGATGATTTTTACATCATTGAAAGAAGGAAGTGCAACACTGAAATCTGTATTTCTCCTGTCTCAGCGGCAACTGAGGAAATGATGCACGACCATTCAAAAATATGACTGGGGTTCTAACTATACAAAGCTTAATGCAAATGGGTGAAGTGTCCCTTTAATGTGTGTATTTGCAGCTCAATGCCCAGCACATGGGTTTGATTTCCAGGGAATGGGAATGTAAAGCTGCTTGGCTAAAACGCCATATTGTGTCTTTCAAGTAAATGAGTATGCGTGTGTTTGTGAATGACAGGTGGCAAAAGAGCAAGGTGTGGAGATACCAGTGGATCACGACCCGATCCGTGAACAGAGCTGCTACTTGAACCGTAAGCTGCGTCAGCGGCTGTTGGATGAACAAGGCGTTCATGGCTGGACCGTGGTGCAGTTTCTAGGAGATTCGGTTCTGATTCCTGCTGGAGCTTTGCACCAGGTCTCACCTCACTCCATTCTCTTTTGTGATTGGTCAAAACCACACGATCAAATCAAATCATATTCTGTATTAATGACTGATGCAAAGCTCAATCTATTCTCATGTAGCCAGACTTCAAAATCTCTGAATACAAAGAGACACCCATTTAAAGGGCACATATTATGCAAAATTCCCTTTTACAAGATGTCTGGAGATAAATGTTTGTTAGCAGTGTGCAAACACAACAACCCTACAATGAAAAAATCCACTTACTCCTTCTTTTTTGATCCCCATTAAACCAAAGCAGTCTCATTAGACATGCTGTTTTATTTCTATATTTAATTTGATGTCACACTGATAAAGCTCCGCCCAAGGCAACTGAATGACTAGTTAATTTTACCCAAAAGCCTTTGTAATGTGTTTTTTAGCACATTCTAGCGCTAATGCGGCTACAGATATTATTGTTTTAGACTGTATTTACAGGAATCAGAGCTATTTTAACCAAAAGCACTGTTTGTTTGTAAGGGAGTTGGGAGCTGTAGCTCATTTGCATTTAAAGTTACACACATGAAAACAGCGGGTTTTTTTTGCTCCCACCCAAATAGGACATGCTGTAATAAATTTTGGACATGCTGTAATAAATGATCTGTGGGGTATTTTGAACTGAATTTTTACAGCCAGGCTCATCTGAGTCTTATATTACATCTTGTAAAAATGGACATAATACTGTACAGTACGTGCCCTTTAAATAGGGACTTTGTTATTGACATAAGCAGTGAATACATGATGCCACGTCTTTCAAAGCTGTTCTGGACAGGCATTTGTTGTACCAGACTAGGAATATAAGACTGATATTAACCAGACTCTTGTTAATTGTGTAGTGACCAGCCAATCAGATACATGTATTTTAAAGGATAGTTCACCCAAAAATGAAAATTCTGTCATCATTTCCTCATTCTCGTGTGGTTCTAAATATGTAAGAATTTATTTTTTCTGATGAACACAAAAGAATATATTTTGATAAATGATGGTAATCATACAGCTGATTGTAACCATTGACTTCCATAGTAGGAAAAACAAATTTTATGGAAGTATTGGGATAAATGAGGAAGATATTTTGATAAATGATGGTAAGCACACAGTTGATGGTACCCATTGAATTCCATCGTATTTGTTTTTCCTACTATGGAAGTCAATGGTTACAATCAGCTTGTATGCTTACCATCATTTATTAAAATACCTTCTGTGTTCATCAGAAAAAAGAAATTCATACAGGTTTAAAACAACACGAGGTTGAGAAAATGATGACAGATTGTTTTTTTGGGGGGTGAACTATTCCTTTAATAAAGCATTTTAAAAGGGGTATCAAAGGAAACATGTAATTTCATCACATACGGTTCAAAACATGACTTTCTTACTAGTATTTTTGTCTTGTTTTCAGTAAAATCTTAAATCAAGATGCAAGAGCAAAATTACCTAAGAAGATAAAAATCTGCCAATGGGGAAAAATCATAATTCTAGAAAAATGTGAGATTTTTTTTACCCCATTGCCAGATTTATTTAGCTTGTTCTAAGCACTAATTCACTTTTATGTTTTTATATTAAAAAACTAGACTTAATTTTGCTCATCAAGAAAATACATCTTGATTTAAGGATTTTAGATATTTGCACTGAAAACAATACTAAGGGCGCACTCACATTATCCAAACCAAACCAAACCATGCCCCAGCGCGATTGTCACCCCTCCCTACTCCCCCAGGTGCACGCACTCACACTGTACTTTGTATCGATCCGAGTCCAGGCGCGCTTTCGTCATTAAGATGCGATTGTTTTGAAAAAGCAGGAAGTAAAGAGCTCTCTTAACACTGGAACCCACCGTAATGATAAGTCTGTGTTTTTTTATTCGGAGTCGTTGGGTGCGCGATTACAGACAGCCCTCTCACATGTCATCATATTGCTTAGTTGATCTGTCACGTGTGCAGCTCGGACATTCACGTAACCCCGCTGCGCGCATCAAAAGGTTTTTACGGAGGCAGATGAACGTGAGTGGTCGCGCAACTGACGTCTTCACCTTTTGAATCGCGCTCAGGCGCGATTGCGCTCACACCACAGCCTTCCGCGCCTGAGCCCAAGTGAACCGCGCTCCGGCCCACCTCTGCAACCCGGCCGCGGTGCGATTAACTCTTTCACCGCCAGCGTTTTTAAAAAAAGTTGCCAGCCAGCGCCAGCGTTTTTCATGATTTTCACCAAAGTTTAATGCCTTCCAGAAAATGTTCTTCTTTAAATATATAAACATACAATATACCAAATGAAAGAACAGACCCTCTGCTTTCAAACAAAAAAAAAACGTTTCATCCTACCTTTAGTGGTTCTTTTGCAATCAGCTTTTGAATATGGGTAGGTTTTTGCAAAAACACCATATGTTGAGCAAAAAGCAGAAATAATTAAATTTTTGTGACTGACTTTTCATAGAGATCCCATTCAGAGCGATCTTTAAACAGACACGGACATGCAGCCGCTTGCCATAGGGCAATACTTCCGGGTTTAAAAAGTTGCGGAAGGGGGCCACCTGGTGGATAATAGCGGTATTGCGGAAAGACGGAAAATCTCGTCATTGGCAGGGAAGCGTTTTCTCTTAATTGACGAGATATCTCGTCAATGGCGGGGAAAGAGTTAATCAATCCGCGCCCGGGCACGGATCAGAGCGATCACACTGGTCAATCAAACCAGGCTTTGGGGGTCAAACGCGCCTGAGCGCGGTTTGGTTTGGATAGTGTGAGTGCGCCCTAAGTAGGAAAGTCATTTTTGCATTGTACACGGCAAAAAAAATATTTTCAAGAAGAAAATTATTTGTATTTTTGTCTTGTTTTCAGTAAAAATATCTAAAAATTCTTAAATTAAGATGCCTTTTCTTGAAGAGCAAAACAACCCAAGGAAATAAGTCTAGTTTTTAGACCAAAAATATCACATTTAAGTGATTTTGTGCATAAAACAAGCAAAAAATCTGCCAATGGGGTATGTAAAAAAATCTTTGAAAAATTTGCTTACCCCATTGGCAGATTTTTTGCTTGTTTTATGCACAAAATCACTTAGATTTGATATTTTTGGTCTAAAAACTAGACTTATTTCCTTGGGTCGTTTTGCGAATCAAGAAAAAGAATCTTAATTTAAGAATTTTAAGATATTTTTACTGAACACAAGACAAAAATACTAAGAATTTTTTTTCTTGAAAATCATTTTTGCAGTGCAAAATGATATAAATTAGAACCATGCCTGATGTTTATGCTCTTCCTCATTCTAAAGACACACACCAGAATCAAGCACATCCTCATCCTCATGTGCTTGTGTGTCTCTCTGTACAGGTGCAGAACCTTCACAGCTGTGTCCAGGTGATCAATGACTTTGTCTCTCCGGAGCATGTGGTGCACTCATTCCACTTAACCCAGGAACTGAGGTCTTCTAAAGAGGAGATCAACTATGAAGATAAGCTACAGGTACAGTTGAAAACTGTATAGTTTATCGTTTCTATATAGAGACACAAACAAATCAACTAGATCAATAATACACGAGCCTCTGCTCCATCTGATGTGTGTCACTGGCTCTGTTTTAAAATCTAACTGTCTATGCTTTTTTAGCCTGGTCGAGTACACTTGTTTTTCTAAAAAGCCCTCCATTAACCGAGCCTGTATTGGCACATTTGATGTCATCATCTTCTGAATGGATTTTTGCTGATTTGATTGTGAATGTGATCCTTAGGTCAAGAACATCTTTTACCACTGTGTGAAGAATTCAGTGGGAGTATTAAAGAGGTGCTGTGCAGAGGAGGAGGAAGAGGAGGAGGAGGAGGAGGAAGAGGAGGCAAACTCATGACACTCTGCCACCGTTTGCACTTGTCCCAAAAATATGCACACTAACGCTCACCCGACAAACCTCCAGTGCCAAGCAGAGATGACAGCAGGAAAACCGTATTTATTTGTTACTGACACACACACCATAGCAGTATAGGCCATCAGGATGACTGATCGACACGCACCCCACGTCTGAAGATAATCCGACAGCATCGCTGTCCCGACTCAAGTATTCGTTTGACTGTTTGATTCTTTTGTTCCCCTGTTGTTCTTTCATATACTGTACAGTTTCAGTGGAGAATCGTATTTATTTTTTGGAGCTCTGCGCTCCGAACCCGATCAAATGTAAATGTGACTTGTACAGTTTGCTAATGGATTTGTGAAGCCGCTCACTACTTTGGAGTTACTGTGAGAGAGATCAGCTGTCTCATGTGCTCATGCCATATATCTTTTAAGAAAACGAACTGCCAAACAATTGTAAACATGTGTACAGTTCTATAATGTAAAGAAAGATTAACACACGTCAGCATTTTATTAAGAAGTGTTCGCTGTAAAATTGAGACATTTACAAAAAAGTTGTAATTTATTTAAGAAAACTGTCATTTCTCCTTTTTATGTTCAAATTTACTATGGTGAACTTTTGAAGTTCTGTGAAAATAAAAGGATATCTTACTATGCTGTGTAAATATATACATATATACATTCACTGATGTATTTTTTTAAAACATGGCTTGCTTCAAATTGCAAATTTTAAAGTGCAAGTGTTACATGCTTTGTACATTGAAGTTCAAAGGGGTTTTACATTTTCCATTAAAATGGATTTATCAAATCTGTCTGCCTTGCTTTACTGTCAATCTGATGGAAGACTAAAAAATAATTATACATCAGTGTCACACGCACGTTAGGTTCGTCACGCTGATTTATCTGGCCCCAAATTACAAAATCATAAGTTTGACTTTTGCACCAATGCACCAACGCATGTGTCATTCAATGATTGAACACTAGATGGTGCTGTGGAGTCAATGTAGGAATTTGTATGTTCAAGCAAAATTGAACACCCATTTCTTACGATCTTACGTTTAAAATGAATATAAAATAATAACAATTATCTTACAAAAAACTAACACATCTCATCATCAGCTAGCCAATACCTCCATTAACCCTGTCACTGTCCCACAGGTGGGATGTTTGGCATTACATATTTAAAACAATAATTTCTTTGTCTAAACCTACACTAATCTTGACAAACTATATATCGTTGGAAACTTCTAAGAATGTGGTTTTCATAGTTCAAGGACATTTGATGATAGAAGTTGTACATTGACAATCATTTTGTTAAATGTCACTGACCCCGTAGGAATACATATGAATTCTTATATATTCATAAATCTAATATTCTTCAATTGAATCTATGAATCTTCATAAATCTGACAACCTACATATCATTGCAAAGCTCTAAGAATGTACTTTTGATATTTCGAAACCTTTTTGCAATAAGGGAGAGCAATTTTTCAGAAAAACTTAATTTTAAAAGATAATGTTTTAGACAGAGATATATTTTTGCTGTGGTCAGTAACTCACAAGTGTGGTCTATCAATACCAGGTGGAATTTTCAACCAATGTAAAACGACTTCAGCATAATTTCACAAGTAGTAACACAATTTTTACTTTTAACCCTGTCAGCTGGGATGAAAGTAACATACAGGTGGGTCAAAAGTAACGCAACAAAACAAGATACATTTTTGTGTTACACTTAGTAAATATACATGACTATGACCTCATTAATATGTAACCGCAAACATATTTTGTCATTTATCTTATTTTAAAATGTTTCAAAAGCAACCCCGCAGTACCAAGTTGAATTGTTTACAATAAAAAATTAATATTATGATATTAAATTCAACTAAATTAAATTAAATTAGCATAATATAAATTGTAAACATAATGCAACAGTATTATTAGTGGGACAAAAGAAACAAGTGTTACTTTCGTCCCGACAGGAACTCCTGACATTTAAACTCGATTTACTTTAAATCTGTTACAGCAGTGATCAATTTACAGGTTTTTAGTGCTCTAACACATCCTAAAGTTTGATTTCTCAGTGTTTTTCAGAATTAAAGAAAAACACAATGCGTTCTAAGAAAAAAATGACCGCTTCAGGAATTTACTTAACATGGTAGAAAACAGCTTTCTGGGCCTAGACATGCGAAACAATGAGGAAATAATGTAATGTTTATCAGCTTTGTCAAGGATTGCGTGCTAAAGATGCTGTCATTGTTTGGAATGCAAATGTAATCAATCAAGACTCAAAGAAAATCGCTTGTTTCTTTCATCCCACGTTTTTTTGCCCTGATTTTCCCCTTATAATAATGCAGTGACAGTTATTTATTAATTTGTAACAAGAGTATGCAGCTAACTGTTGACACCTAGTGGCCTTTGTTGGTAAAATCCCTAAAAGTGTGACAGAAACCAAATTTTTGGTGATTTTAACTTAAACTCTGGTTCAGAGTTGTGCATTTATTTTTTATTTATAAATATAAAATACATACTTAATTGCATTATTTAAAGCTCATGTAACACACGCTGTTTCTGCATTTCTGATGTTAATCTGGAGTACCTATAGAGTAGTATGACATCCTTTATATCTCCGAAGAGTCTTTAGTTTAATCAGATTTATAAAAGAAAGATTAGCTTTACCTAATCTTTCTGATAACGTACGAAAAAATGAAGGAGGAGTTACTACCGCGGGAGGAGCGAGTACGAATCATACAACACTATACAACACTTATAACTTATGATTCACTTGTTCATGTCATTTATGTAATATGCACGTGCCTATTTCCAACATAAGACAGAAGTCTGTCTTACTGCATGCAACTCTGGGGGAAGTGCCCATATAAAGAAGTGATACGTATAGAAAACCCCTGAAACGTCAGCTGGACCTGTAATCGAAAAAAACTTTCCGAAGCTTGTACGAACGTTGGCGAAGTGAATTCGGCACAGAAATACGCCCAACTGCTTTTTGGACACTTTGCCTAGCATGAAAAAACAACTCTATAACTGTGTCAATAAGTCAGAATGCTTGAAATACCATTGAACCACCCCTTTAATATTCACAACTTCTAACACCTCAGTGAAAAAAACTGTAAAGTGTCTTCTATAAAAAGAGCCCAAGATTTTGCCTGGTTAATATGCCAGATTATCTTGTCTTTAAAGCAATAACATCAGGTTTTGCCATTTTTGTTTTTTACATTTATTAATATAGTTAGTTATTTTATAATAATACAGTTAATTAGACAAGCCGCATACGTTTTATGGTTCAGTTGTGCTCAAAGGGGAACAC
This sequence comes from Paramisgurnus dabryanus, assembly GCF_030506205.2. Lineage (NCBI taxonomy): Eukaryota > Metazoa > Chordata > Actinopteri > Cypriniformes > Cobitidae > Paramisgurnus > Paramisgurnus dabryanus. The sequence goes on along the minus strand of NC_133337.1, from coordinate 63,029,968 downwards.
ACTCATATGTAAAATGTTAGATTATTAACATTTTCTAATGTGGTATTACAGTAAAACAATGAACAAATGCATCAAATGCCTCCAGATGTGTTCATTTTTTAATGCTCACCAGATCAAGTAAACTCACAAAAGAATTATACACGAACTCTCTTAATCATATACTTACAGCTAGTACAATCATTCATGCATCAAAACATTTTCCTCATGATTATAACATCACACAAAAAATTTAAAATAACAAAAAATCAGATGCGCCCTGATTACTGTGGTAAACCAGTAATGAAACATTGAAATAAAAAAAGCTAAATGTGGATTTGGTTCCCTCTTCATGACACAAATACGAGCCACTGTTTGAAACTTTGCTGCGTTGCATTTAAAAGCTTTCTTTTCACATCTGGCACGTGAATCGGCATGAACCTGCTTTATTGTTAAACATGGTATGATTGTGCAGTTAGTTACCTGAACATGTTAACAACGTGATTATGACATCTGGACAACCCTTGACTGATTACAGTACAAATTAAACAACAACATCCTCGGTTCCTCTGAGTCCCGACTGAAGCTTCAGGATCCCAGGACCTTCATTTCATCGAGTTTGAGATCGTGTGATGGAGCAGCCACAACATGAAGACAAAGCCAAGCGGGAAATTACAAGACAAACAGAAAACAAAGAAAATGCCTTTAGGTAAAATGCCACTATAATGCAATTCTGTTACTGTACTGCATGGGATTATTGCTTATAATTCACACTCGCTGTACGGTAATCGAATGCCACCATTTCTGACTTCAACCCTGAAAGAAAGAGTTGCCCCTTGCCCTATACAAATCATCAAACATAAGCACGGTTTTAGAATTCAGGGTTGCTACAAAGACACTGTGTGAAGAATCGTCCAGGGTGGTAGAGATGACATCATGACCGGCCTTCATATTACTCTACTGGACTTTTGCAATAAGGCAATACAAGTGTGTAGGGTTGTAAGCTGGTTATCTGTGTGTCTGTGTGTGGATTCAGAAACAGGATGCAGAACTAAAACTGCATTGGATTTGAAATCTGATGTAGAAAACTAAAGCTGCATTTCCATCACATCAATAGTGCTTATCAACAGGTCAGGGTACAGCACAAAACACACACACACACACACACACACTCTTACAACACACAAACACAGTCTGGATGTAGTTCACAGTGTTCATCGTCCGCTGTGTCTCTGTGGGATACACCTGTTTTAACTCATAGCGGGGTTCTGAAGAGGCTGATAAAAGGTGAAAGTGGATATTATTCGTACGTTATGACTGATAACAGCGTGTGTCATCTCCAGTCCCTTTCATTTGAACTTCATAACAAAATCAAGTTAGAAATGTTCAAAAAGGCACACAAACTTCAAAAGAGTTGTTTTCCTTGTATTTGTCAGTTTTATAGCTACAGAGCCTAGAGGGCGCCACTGAGAAAGGGCGAGCGAAACGCGCTCCGATCACTTCGGCGGGTTCTTCCAATCCGTAACGTCCCTGTGAAGCGGTCACAGCTTCTCGTTGTCCAACAGCTCCTGCAGTTCTTGCTGGATGTCCTCTGGAAGCTCCAGACCAGGAAGGTCTTCCAGAGGAATCTCCTGAGTGGGCATCTCCAGCGGAGGTAGCTGAGGGATGGGAATGTCCTTGGCCTTGCGTTCCTCGCCCGACCGCGGAAGAACCCAAAGCTCCGACCTCTCCACGAAGTCCGCGTCGGCGTAGGGCTCCTTCTTCAGCCGGGCGTTCTCTGTCCGCAGGTTCTCGTTGTCCCGTTTCAGACGCTCGTTCTCGCACACCAACTTGTCCACGAGTTTGCGCAGGTCCTCGATGGTGGTCTGCTGCTCCTCCAGGCGGGTTTTGTCATCTTTCTGGGCTTTACTGCCCGGGCAGGGCTCAGAGCGGACGTCTTTGTTCTTCAGGAGGTAAAGCCAGGTGTCGTACTCGCGCTCTGGCTGCGAGGTGTCTCCGGTAGCTGCGCTCGGCTGTGGGTGGCGGCGTGGCGTGTGGTCTGAAGAGACGGTCTGCAGCGCTCTGGGCTTGGTTTCTCGTCTTGCCCGTTTCCATCGTTCTTCTATCAGCATCTGCTGCTTCATGTGACTGTCTCTCTGGAGCTCCAGAGACAAGCGGGCCTGCACAATGAAAACAACATTCAATTGTCTCATCACAAATCATTTTCACACACGCACATGGAGATGGCTAGCATGTGATGAGGCACTGTAAAGCTTTTTTGGCATGTGCAGCATTGGCTGCAAATTCCCTAATCGATACTTTGGTCGTACTTTGGTTTTTGCTCAGAGACGTGCAATGGTCACTATCAAAATTTAATAATCTATTCAAGTGTTTTACAGGCTTTTAGTCCGTCTAAAATGTTATGAGATTGTGAGTATACATCATAGATGTCAGATATTAGGCGTGGACAAAGCTTAAGACATGGAGCTCTGCAGTGCCCCCTTGGGACAAAAGTGTTGGGTTTTACCTACAGTCACCAAATTTGATCAATGTTATACAAAGACATTGAAGATGCTAAACTGGGAACAGATTTTGATATCTTAAACATTGCATAAAAAGTGGAAACTGAAAGCGTTTCATATTTTCAGTATGCACTGAGTGATTGAGACACTTTGAGCAGTTTGTTTTGTCATGGGGTCTGATCACAAAGACGTGACGCTATTGTGAGTAAATAGCATCACCAACTGGCAACAGGAATTGTGTCACAACAAACTTTGAAATATTCCTCTTATATTTACCCGCTAAAAAGTGTTCACCCACCGTGCATTGTATTCTCAAAGCACTTACAGTGATGATGCCATAATGCTTAAGTCCATCATAACAGCTTGCAGCTATATTAATAATTTATCATTCGAGCTGTCGGGTTTGATTTTTCAAGTAATATCAGTTTGACTTTAACCCACATTAAGAAAGTAACTCTGTGGCTAACTTGCAATTTTATGTTTTAAACAGAGATGGCGACAGTGAGGCAAAATTTTTGTAAACAAACAAAAATAATAAATAACTTAAAAATTCAGCACTGCAATAAATGAAATGTAGTCTATAGGATTAATAAAGACTTGATCTATCAGAGCATTGTGACAGAAAGATCAACAGGAGATCTGTGACCCTGGACCACAGATCTCCGCCTTTCGGATGAGACGTTAAACCGAGGTCCTGACTCTCTGTGGTCATTAAAAATCCCAGGATGTCATTTAAAAAAGAGAGTAGGGGTGTGCCCCGGCATCCTGCCCCAAACTTGCCCATTGGCCTACTAATCATCCCCATATATAGTAATTGGCTATATCACTCTATCTCGCACTAATAAGCTGGTGTGTGGTGGACGTTCTGGAGCAATATGGCTGCCGTCGCATCATCCAGGTGGATGCTGCACAGTGGTGGTGGTTGAGGAGATTCCCCCGTTCATATGTAAAGCGCTTTGAGGTCTGCAGAAAACACGCTATATAAATGTAACGAATTGACCACAAAACCAGTAATAAGTCACACTGTATATTTGTAGCAATGGGTAAAAATTGTAGATTTTTTGTGTTTTTCTAAGTCGCTTTGGAGCATTTCTTATTGTTTTGGACAAATTGCAAATGCTTTGGTACAATCATGCAGTTGATTATGTACAATTGTCTGTTATTTGCTAAATTTTCGCTTATGTCATTTTCATCAAAATACATTACCGTACTTTCCGGACTATAAACCGCACCGGAGTATAAGCCGCATCATTCAAAAATGTGTCATTAAGACGAAATAACGTCTGGCGGCTGTAGACGGTTATGTTGTCCCTTGCCTCATAAATGTCAAAATTAAGTCATACTAACTTACAAGGCGCATATGACTGCAAGACGCAGCACCAGCCAAGTTTAGGGCTGTGTTGAAAAAATCGATTCACCGATTCTGAATCGATTTTCATGTTAATCTCTAAAGATCGATCCGTAACTCAAAGAATCGATTTAATAATTAATAACTTAAACTTGCCGCGTCATTGAATTTACGCATGCGCGCGAGGTGGAAGGACATTAAAAAAACGAACATAGCCGTCAGGAACGTTAAGCAAGCGGTTGTTTTGAAAACTCTAGAAACGCTCAAAGCTGCGATCTACATGTAAAATAATCCACTCATAACAAATGAACGAGTTATTTGTGTAATTTTTATAATAAGCGCCATGCAGTGAATCCACCGCGGGTCTCCAGTGAAACTCTCTCTCTCTCCCTCCCTCCCTCTGTGCTCATGCAGCTATGGGAAGCCGATCTCCTCAAAAGAAGGACGAAACTGCGCCACTCGATTGATCCGCGCTGCGCGGACCAATTATACGCGCAGCCCAATGGACAGAGCCGCGCGACTATCTGGATAGCGCAGAGATGAGTTGTTTACTTGCGCCACCCGATGGATAGCGCAGCGCTGACCAGTTTCATCAGAGCAGCGCGACCCACTGGGAAGCGCAGCGCGACTCTGATGGAATAGACTCGATTTACCCACAATTCTCTGCTAGTGGGACAAAACCGTGTTAGTGCTGTCAAAACATTATTACATTTTAAAGATAAAAAATATAAGTATAATTATTCGACTGTTTATTTATTGGCAGGCAACTTGTGCGAATTCCACTCCCTCTCTCAAAGAAGCAACTTAAACCATTTTGCAAGATGTAAACAACGCTGGTCCAGAAACACTTCCTGTCTCAGTTTGTAACTGTTTTCTTTATTTCACATATATCTTAAAGATGTTAGTTTAACTTTTTGATTCAGTTATTTTGGTTGTTGTATTTTATCCCAACGTGTTAAAAAACTGAAACACGAAGAGCTTCGACCAATTGTTTACGACTTGCAAAATGGTCTATATAGCAGTGCTTGGTTATTGGGAACAGTTGAGATATTAACAAATATACAGCTTATGTCACTTTATCAGTGCGGGACTAACAAACCAAAGTAACTTGCAAACCCACATTTCCTGATATGTCAAGAAATGCAGCTGGCACTACCAGAAAAATATATGCAAAACAATTGCATAATGCTATAATGTCATTATTAAATCATTAAAAATTATTACAAAAATAAAATAATAAAATAAATGTAACTGCAATGCATAAAGTATACAAATGACGGCAGCATATAAGATGAGAACACCATATAAGATATTATAAATATAAAACGAGCACTCAAGGTAGATAAAAAAATCGTTGATCATTGCCATTCATATTGTAATCATTTTTATTAATGTCAAATAACAGAATAGTAGAATTCGTGCATATCTTTAACACAAAATAAAAAAATAATAATAAACAGAGATAATTTACGTCAGACGTGTGGTCACCTCTATTAAATTAACTACCAAGAGGAAGAAATTGTTATTTATTGTTACCCGATTATACCAATCAAGCTGATAAGTATTTAGATGCTGTTTTAACTTATGCATATTAGTAAATTAAGTTGTCTTGTGGCAAAATTAACAAAATGGTTATTTAAACTGGAAATAAATTGTATACTAACAGAGAATTGTGGGTAAATCGAGTCTATTTCATCAGAGTCGCGCTGCGCTTCCCAGTGGGTCGCGCTGCTCTGATGAAACTGGTCAGCGCTGCGCTATCCATCGGGTGGCGCAAGTAAACAACTCATCTCTGCGCTATCCAGATAGTCGCGCGGCTCTGTCCATTGGGCCGCGCATATAATTGGTCCGCGCAGCGCGGATCAATCGAGTGGCGCAGTTTCGTCCTTCTTTTGAGGAGATCGGCTTCCCATATGCAGCCGGTCTCTGACGGGCAGAGGTTTCTTGAGGTGTGCGCAACGGGTCGCCAAATAAAGAGTTCTTCTTACACATAATAATGCTAATAGTTGTAAAGGTTTCTGAACTTTAAGCAAGCTAATTACAAAACTCGCGTTTATATCAGTGACACGTGCGCTGTAGTTTGACGCCTAATTTGCTTATAGTACAAACATCTTTGTTCAGAAAGACGAGAAAGAGACGAAAATGTTAACGTGTAATAGAAAGTAAAGAGCGTCAAAACAGACTTCATCACATCATAGCACCCGTCATAATATCTATAAAGAGGTCCGTCTCTCATATACAGGTATTTATCCTGTCTGTAGGTTTGTGCATAAATTTATACCTGTTCATTTTACATACTGCCTATTTTTAATGTAATGTATGCATAAATACAAAATACAATGCATACTATAGCTTCAATAGTCTTTAAAATTAATAACTCAATTAAAAACAAGATTCTGTCTATCAAGACTTAATCTGTTGTTATCATCTGGGCATTTTCACTTTAACATTATTAACTTTAAATTGTCCATATTTTAAAACTGTGGTGAGCAGTTAAAAGCTATAGTGAGTGGCAAATAACTGCACATTTTTATAATCCAAAAAACTGAAAAACATGTATACCATGAAATATACTGATAAAATGACTCATGGAATAGATTTTTGGTCATGCCATGCACCCCTATCTGGCACCATTTCGGGCTTTTTTCAAAAACACTTATCTAAATCTCGAAGATCGGATCAGATCGGATCGGATCGAATTGAATCGAACAATGATAATCGATCCAAGATCTTGAGAATCGGAATCGAATCGATTCTTGAAATTTGAATCGAAACCCAGCCCTAGCCAAGTTATGAAAAAAAAAAACGTGGCTTATAGACCGAAAAATAATAAGGTATACTGGTTTATGTTGAATAATCTTACACCCTTAAAGCTCCCGTTCTTTCTATGTTTTTGAAGCTTTGATTGCGTTTATAGTGTGCAATATAACATGTGTTCATGTTTCACGTGTAAAAAAAGCGGTATTTTTCACACAATTGACTTATCTGTATAGCATGGTTTTCACTGTCCTAAAAACAGACTGATGTCTCCCTTGTTCTATGAAGTCCCTCCTTCAGAAATACGTATCGAGTTCTGATTGTGTAGTTTGTTCAGTGTGTTGTGATTCGACAGAAGCTTAGCTTAGCAGAGTCGTTTGAGCCAAAGCTGGTGACTGACGTATTCCTGTGAGCGGAGTTTAGTCAACTAACTGACATCATTAAAAATTTCAAAATCACAATGGGTCTAGTTCATTAAAAACGAGCAGAATTAATTTTTGTGTTAATCGTTTTGGCATAAATTTTAGGATTCCTAAAAATTTTATTATTTTCAAAATATTATTTGGTATGAAAGAAATGTACACCTGCTCCTCACCATGTGTATGCTGCCTAAAACATTAAAACACTCTGTATAATTTTAGACAAATTACTTAGACATTGTAATAAACTATGTATCATAATGACATTGTCACAAGTTATTTTGTGCTGCTGTCTTTATAAATTTTTTACTTTTTAACTTTGGGAAAAACACAGAGCTCTTCACTGTCCTTTTTTACACAGACATCCAATCACAGTAGTGAAGGAGTGAAACAAACAATACATCGACCAACCCTCATACTTGTACAACTCAATGGAGAAGTTAATATTACTTGGTACTGCCTTTTTATATCAGTAATATTGTTTCAAATAAGATAGTAGATTCATGTTGTGGATATCCCAGATCACAACAACAAACGTGTCTCTGGAATAAACGCATTGCTTCCAAAGCGCAACCATCCTGGTTGTTTTCAGAAGAGCACCAGGTATTACTTCAGCTTGCTGAAAACACTTTGGTGGACACAGCTTAAATTATTAATGTATTGAGAGGCATGTAGCCTATAAGTCTCTTATGCATTTATGCAATATAATGTAGCCAAACCAGAGAATGGAGTCCAGAGGATTACAGCTTTCTTAGATATGTAATTTGCATAGCTGTAGTGCACAGACGGGGATTATGCTAATTGTAAATAAAAGTGCATGTGCACCCTATTTACGAACGATTGGAATTCAATAACATACACACATTTCACTATTAAATTTGACGTTTACGAAGTACTTGTGAATCAGGAAGAGAGTTTTCAGAAAGGTCTGTTTACGCCCAAATCACACACATATTAACTCATATTAACTTAAGAATTTGTCATGAATGAGACCCAATGTGTGTAATTTGATTACAGAAAAAAGGTGAAAATGTAAAATTCGTCTGCAGTTTACATCAGAAAATACTGACACATATAATTGTGTACACTTGTTATATTGATAACATGGCTAAACATTTTGACTGTCTTGTTCATGAACAACGACACAAGTATTTGCCATTTTAATGGGACTGACATGTTCACTGACATAAAAATAAAAGATGATATATAAAAGATATAATGATGTTGTGCAGTTTGTACAAATTGTTCTGAGAAATGCACGCATTATTTTGCAAATTTTTTAAGAATGATTCGAGAAATGCTCAAAAGCGACTGAGAAAAACTGTAATGCCAAAAATCCTTAGGATATTACGGTAAGTAAAATCATGTTCCATGAAGATATTTTGTAAATGTCCTACTGTTAATAGATTAAAACTGTAATTATCATTAGTAATGTGTGTTGCTAAGACATTATTTTTGAAAACTTTAAATGCGATTTATTTAATATTTTTATTTTGGCACCCTCAGATTCCAGATTTTCGAATAGTTGTATCTCGACCGAATATTGTCCCATCCTAACTAACCATACATCAATGGAAAGCTTATTTATTCAGCTTGATACATGCCATATTTAGATAATATATACATCTCAATTTTAAATGTAATGTTTGCGTACCTGTTCACATTCTGTGAGCTTCATGGCCTCTTGGAGAAGTTCTGTAATATGGAGAAAATTCATATAAAACAAATGCATTTAAATTTAGTTTAGGGTTTAATGTGACTTAGTCAGTGTGTGCGTGTGGGTTGGTAAATGTGGTTTACAGGGACATGAATAGTGTATGATGACATGTTTATAATGCACAGGAAGTGTTTAAACGGCTTTAAAAACACACCAAATGGTACATTTTCATAGATTAAAGACTACCAACAGGTTTTTTGTGAGAATTGGAGTTGGGGAATGGGCTAGGTAGGTTATAATAGAATATATAGTTCAATGCATTGCGTCTATGAAATTTTCCTCGTCAACCATGTATGCCTGACTCTGTGTGAGTTACTGCAACAGATCTTATATGAAGCCCACAGTAATTCAAAGGAACGCTTGGCAAAGACAGAAACCGTGACTACATGGCAAACCTGCAGCTTTTCTGTGACAGGAGATGGCATCCTCAAATTTCCCAGCAGCCAGCAAGCGGTCTGCTTTCCTGCACTGCTGATGGGCCTGAGAGATGATACAGCTTAATATTACTTTATTACATCATGTAAATCGAACAATGTTATTGAACTATTGATTACTACAAGTAATCAATGCATAGTTGTGCAACCATGACTGCAAGATGACTCTTAAACAAAACAGTTAAACTGATTGAGAAATCTTGTAGTAGTACATAAGAGAACATTTAATAATTGACATATAAGAGAACATTTAATAATTTACATACAAGAGAACATGGTTAACATCAAGTTCATCCTCAATCATATGTTTACTTATGAGATGAATTACTCCTGCTTTAAACAGTACGGTAACAGTGAAAACACATACAAAACAAGACGTGATTACATCACAGTCAAATGACTAACAGCCTTATTAAAGGACTGAAGATGTGTTTTAACGTTTTATATTTTGACAGTGATCACAGCTGACCTGCGGCTAAGCTACAACAGCTAGCATGCTAATGTGACTTGTAAACAAACACTCACGAGGTTGAGAGGGCTGTCCAACACCTCCATCCCGTCACTGCATAAGACATTCACGTGCGATTATTATCATATTACTATCTTTATTCCGGGCCCAGAGACTGTCACCGGACGCTAAATCCAAAGATGAAATATACGAGCAAAACAACTTCCGCCCTGTGACGCCTCCCGTCCATCGCGTCGCAACGGTCGGACGTGCGTTACGTGAAACTTCATTCGGTATCTTTTTTTACAATTGGTGTTTTTTGTTGTAATTATAATTTGTCATTATTTGTTACCTGTACATTGTTTTGAGGTTCACAGAATTAAAAAAGAAACTTCAATCAGCGCTGCGCAGACTGATCGGTTGATGAGCTAATAGAACCGCGAGAGCGAAATTTTCTACATTGCTCTCGCGGTACTTTGACGCCATATGGCATGCGCATCACCGCTTTAAGTCAAACACACCTTGTTTTTTTATTTATTTAATTTATTATACCCTTCCAGTTAGCCAAAATCAAATCATTTTAAGAAGAAACATTTTTATATTGTATCTTCAAGTTGTATCTTATTTTCTTTTACGCGAAATTAAATGTATAAATAAATATATGTGGAGAGGTTATGCGTTCTGGCCACTAGAGAGAGCTATTCTCTCAGAAATTACGTGAACACGAACAACATAATCTTTCACGTTCTTTATATTTATTATGGTATTATAAAAGTTTTTATATTACTATTACCAAGTGTTCAAACACACACTACAGCAATAATACGACATAGTATGAGCACTAAAACAAAAACCTTGAAATAATAGTAGAAAATGTGCCATACAAACACTATGGTAAACGCTGTAAATATTGTAATCTTTCAGTAGTAAATAAATATATCAAATGTATTCAATATATCAAAGTGCCATAATATCACTGTCCAATGATTTATTCGAGGATTTAAACTTAAGGTAACACTTTTTTTTTTTTTGCAAATCTCTATCTGTAAAAGGTTTAATAATAATGCAGCATGGTGAACTTTAAGCCATTTGAACTTTTTGAGGTTTAGGAAACATTTGCAAGCTGTCAGAGATTATAACGACATATTTAGACATAGGCAGACATATTAATTATTATGTCCCACTAGTATATTATGGTCACACATATAGGCCTAGTTGTTTTATGTGTGTGAAATCTATATATGTAAACAAAACAGAGACAGCATGTTCTGTTTCTTTCTGTCTGTTGGTTGGAAATTCCTTACACAGCATCATATTGCGTTTATTGAAGAGGAGTGCACTTATTAGCCGATGACATCATCAGCTGAAGTACTTTGTTTTTGTTGTCAAGTGCCACTTGCTTTATCCAAATGATCTTCAGTTACTACTAACAGAGAGCAGAAGCAGATCAGACACAGATTCATGGATCACAGCACTAATGTACATGTACATGATTTAGGGCCAAATAAGGGAGACTGCACATTTTATATAAGAACCTTTGATCAGTCTATTGCTGCTTTGGTTTATGCGAGTTTATGCGGTAGATTAAAATTAAATAAAAAAAATGTGACAGTCATAAGTAAATTAATAAATATCCAGAAGGAAATTGCATTGCTCAGAAATGAATTAGACTCAATTCCTAAACCTGCAGTGATTTACCTTATTAATCAATGCCTATACTGTACATTGATGTAAAATGGGCAGTTTTTAAAGGGCCCATGTCACAGGACTTTTTTAAGATGTCAAATACATCTTTGGTGTCCCCAGAGCACATGTGTGAAGTTTTAGCTCAAAATACCATATAAATAATTTATTATAGCATGTTAAAATTGCCACTTTGTAGGTGTGTGCAAAAATGTGCCGTTTTGGGTGTGTCCTCTAAAATGCACATGTGCAGATCAAGTGCAAACACTGATCACAATGATGGTGGTTTGTTGAAATTGAAACTCAATTGTTCTGTGAATTATTTTCTCTCTGCACTAAATGGCAGTGCTGTGGTTGGATTAAGGGGTTGGATTATTATAATAAGAGCTCCTTATGACATCATAAGGAGAGCCAAATTTCAACGACCTATTTTTTCATGTGCTTGTAGAGAATGGTTTACCAAAACTTAGTTACTGGGTTGATCTTTTTCAAATTTTCTAGGTTGATAGCATCACTAGGGACCCAATCATAGCACTTAAACATGGAAAAAGTCAGATTTTCATGTCATGGCCCCTTTAATTACTGTCTATTTTATTGATACTTTTTAGCATTTACAATGCTTTTGTTGATGTTTTATCTATATCATATTGTGTTAATTTGTTACTGAACACATCACAGGGAATTCTGGGACTGGATACATACATTTTGAAACATCTTTCACCACAAGGATGCCTAAAAATGCTGCCTGTACAATTACCCAAAACAGCCTTCTCCTTAAATGTTTCTAAAAAGAGACACAAATAAAACAACTGATGGCTTACAGTAAGAGAAAAATATGAAAGAAAATGAGAGATATTACAGTGATTGTTTTAAATTTTTCAGCAAATTACATTCTGCATAACACAAAAATAACTTGTTGGTTTTTAACTATAACTTAACGTTCACAATTCATAACTTGATCATTTTAGCCATAGTTGTATATAACCCATATTTAGCAGTGTCTTGTATCAGAAGTCAAAGGATAATACTCGCTGGAACGCTGTGGGTGTCCACTGAGACAACAGACAAATGTGAATTGAGTCATAACTCATTGAAAAAAAAAACTAAACTATGGCCGTTCATGTACAGCATGCCACTAGAACAAAGATGTCCTTGTTTTTTACTTTGAGGTGCAAAAGTTAGCCTGCCTTTCTCCTTCAAAGCAATCCTAACTGTCGTGTATGTGTGGGCTTCATTGTGAACCTGTTTCACATACTGTACAGTAATGCTTACTATGTGATATGAATGACACTTTATTTATTACACAACTTATGTCTTTTGAATTGAGAAATAAGCTTAGTGTTGTTCTGAAGCACATAGTTTGTTGAAACACTAAGCAGCTCTGTTTGAATCACTATAAGTACATACTACTACATAAGTACTCTTATTATTGCTCCCTTATTACTGTGGGTCATCTGACAATTTCTGTATGCATTGACTACACTGAGGATCTACTTTAACAGCTACTTTTAAAGTGCTTCCTATGCACTTAACTTAACCTTATAGTGTTAAACACGTGATGTTTAACCTTATATGACTGTAGTGACTCTCTTTGATACTGCTAAATGTTGCAACGTTATTCATCAAAATTGGATGAAGAATGCGATATAACTATAATGAGAACAGTAAGCAACAATACAGTAGGGTCAATTCACAATACTGTAGTACAGGAACGTTTGGTATGACTATTGTGGAATAAAACCTATACTGTTAAACTCAGTGGTGAGTGGGGGTAAGTTGTTCCACTTGTTTGCTTGCCCTTTTAGCAAGTAGTGTGAAAGAAGATTGGGTGAAACAAATACTCCTCATTACATTTTACATTTGCTTGTTATAAACTGAAGTTAAAATGATTTGCTAGCATCAGCCATGAATATGAAGACTATGTGAATGATATGCATTTGAAATTAAAACATGAACATATGTGACCCTGCCTGTAAAATCCAGTCTAAAGTCTCATAATAATGAGATTTGGAGCATCAAAGTTTGATTTCACATTGATTCAAGTTGATACTGATGTCAAGGTTTACATTATGTAAGATGATTTTACGTATAAAACAGTGTGAATGACTTTAGCTGGGGTTTCACACACAGGAACACATGTTTGAGTTGTTTATACTAAGGCTATAACCACATCCTAAATATTGGGACTATACCTATGTATGTTAAAAAAATATTAAACATTTTCAAAACTGTGGGTGGCCCCCTAACTTTCTATTGTGGTGGTTACTGCCCTGTATTGTAAAAAAAATGCAGCATTTTTGTTGAATCAACATATAGTATTACTTAACAAATTAAGTTAAACAATTTCAACATGTTTTTATAAGTTATGCCAACTTATTACAAGCCAAAGGTTAAATTGACTTGGATAACCAAGTCGTTTTAACTTCATGCTGCATGTCTTTTACTAAATTATTACACAGCTGGTTGAAATGCTTAATTCTGATTGGCCAGTTGTGACATTTGCAGGCTTGCTATTCCCAGATAACAAAATAACACACTGTAACCTGGATGATGCAAATCATTTTGACAGGTACAGTTTAATATTACATGAAAAAATAAATATAAATGTCTTTTAATATCATATAGACAATAGCAATAGACATTATATTTACAAATGATTATTGCATGTTTGTGACATTTGAACGTCTTGTCTTATCTTAAAACCAAAAACAGAAATCAACATTTTATATTCTTTATCTTACTTATGAGGTAAATATAAGCCATTGGCTTTTTTGTGTATATACAGCCTGATATCACGAGAACTCGTACATATTTTACGAGTTGGCTAATTCGAATGAATTTATACGAAAATAATCTTGCAAAAACGTACGTTTCCCATGAAAAAAACAATGATGAAACCAAACCCTTAACCCTGCCACTTACCCCGCTCCAAACCACAATGTCACAGGGGTCAAGGCATATCGTACAAAAACCTACAAATTTGGTTGTATGAATTAATAAAACATATAAACTATGTACGAATTCTCGTGAGATAGCGTTGGTATATCATCCTCGACAGCTTTAAAATGTGTATAAAATTCATATTTTTATGCTTCGCCTCAGGTCCTGATCACACTGTCAGGGCTTATTTCTGAGATAACATCCTGCTGTCTATACATTATCCCTTACTTAACTTTATAATACAATAATCATGTTAAAAGGGACGAACCCAACCCGTTGGGTTGTAATTTAACCTACACAGGTTGTTTCAACTCCAAACACAGGGTTGTTTTAAATTGTTGGGTCACATATAAAAATGTTCTGGGTTAATTTAAACCAACGGCTGATTTGTTGTATTTGTAATTCACCACCATAATATTTTTGCAGGCCCGGATATTCAGTATATTGATTTGGATACCTGCATGCCATGTAGGACATGTGACATGCAAAAACAGTTATGGACCTGTTCTTCTCCGCACTTCCTAAAACACGACAGCTCTTCCTCTATCAGCGTATCACAGCTGACATCTGTAAGAGAGTTTGCCCACTGTCTGCTGGAATCTGCCGTGTGTAGGAGGAAGGCCTGTCGTCTCTTTCACCTGGCTCGAGTCTGGCTTGAAAAGTAATGATGACCCAGCCAAGATGCACAAGACCCCCGTCTATCAGGAGGCAGATCCTTCAGCCCACGCTCTCTCTCTCTCTCTGTGTGTCCGACTGCTGTCTCTCAGCCTCTGTCTTTGTCCCGTTCGCTCTCCTCTGTCCCGACACGCTAGATTCTGCTTAGAGCGGGCATTCTGTCCTGTCGACTGGCAGAAGTGGGTTCCTATGTGCTTTTGGAGCTGTTGTATGGGGAATCCCACATAGCCTCCTACACAGAGGGCCCTAAAAGAAAGTCAAAGGGAATGTGATGGGGGTTTTGAAGGCCGCCCCCGATAAACAATGGAAACCCCACAGTGAGTTAATGTGCTCGACAAATATTCTTCTACGTGTTAAACAAGCAGACAAATCTCACCGCTGTCAGGTGTTTAGCTCTTTTACAGAATCCATGTACGGTATAAAGAGATTCATCTAATGTTTGGATGATATTGTGCGGTGGCCACTTGATATGAGCATTGCTTCTTCAAAACAATTAAAAATGGGATGTACATTTGATGTTTTTCACATAATTGTGATTACAATCAATAAAATTGAGCAATAATCACATAAAACATCTGTGTGAAGGAGAACAGAGGTCACTGGGGTTGGGTGTCCACAGAGAGGGTTATGAATGGCCTGATACAATAAAAAACCCAACGTGAGAGAAGATGTTTTCAAATTAATCACTTTAAATAAACATTTAAATGATAAGCTGTATAATTTTATACAATTACTACATTATTTAAATATTTTGTATTAAATAAATGTATTAAGTGTCAACGGTAAGATAAATTCACAGACATCGCATTAGCACAAACTACACAGGGTTAACTGTAACACGGCTACTATACATATTTATACAGGGCAGAGCAATCTGTGCTTTTGGTCTTTTTCTCTTACCATCAGAAGATGATCTCCTGTGAATTTGTGAAAAGTTTGGATGTGTTTTGCTTAAGATATTGAACAAAGAGTGTTTTGGAGGCATGGAAGTAAATTTCTTCTTCTTCTTCTTGTTTTTTTTTGGAAAATTTATAAGTCACCAAATCCAAGCTTATATTAATTTTAATCACTGTCCTAACATGACACCATTTTGAAACATGTCAGCAACTCCTAGTAATAGCTGATAGCTGAGATTGAAAACATTTTTACACAGCGGGGTTAGTTGTCACACAGTTATTTCTATAGCACATTTTACTAACAACAAACAAAGTTCTGCACAAAATTAAAATACAATAAAATACAATGATAATGATGAAATGAAAACAATGTAAATGTTATTAATCAAAAGTTTTAATACAATATCAGAGGAAATAATTCACTATTATGATTTTTTCGTCTGAATTGTGCAGCCCTTTCAAAAATATTTATTTATATGCATTGATGCACAATACAAGGATGGTTAGATAAAGGATCATGGATGAATGAATGTGTGGATATCTATCTATTATAGGCAGATATATAAACAATATCCACCTTTAGTATATAGACAGAATTCTATTTAATTATTTGTGTTTAAACTAAATTTTTTAGCAGGTGTTACAACAAACCCTCTGTTTGTTACAATGAACCCCACCTATGGGGTAAGTTGTAACGTTTGCACTCCTGTCACTTTCAGTGCAATTGTACGAGTTGTGTATGTTGATTGTGTAAAAAATTATTAATTTAACTTAAATATTTTTTGAATAATAGAGCCAAAGCCAAAAGTCCTACTTTGTACTCGCTCTCCCCTATAGCTGTTATATTGTATGAAACAATGTTTTAAAACTGTATCAACCAATCACTATTCAGAACTGTTTTACTTTTAGGACTGGAAATATGGGGACTTTCTCAATATGTACAAAATAAATAGAGCTGGCTTACTTTTAACTAGTTTTAATTTTAAATAAGGCAGGCCTACTGTTTTCAGAAATCTTTTTAAGCCCCAAAAAGGCAATAATAGTAATTATTTAAATAATGGAAACATTAACTATTTGTCACCACGGTTCATATTGTCGAACCACATCTTACTTATGTGAGTTATTTTGCAATATGAGATCCTTAACCAGGATGAATCATATAAGTTCTTCTCTGTGTCATGCAGTTTGAATTATGACAGATTGAGATTTTTTTCAATATCAACCCAGCGAATTTATAATGTGATAATATTTAAAGTCTGTCAGGCTAAGTTATCGTTCTTCTTTTTTGTCGAAAGAGAAATCATCCTGTACTCAATATCACTTATGAGGTTAATGACTCTATAAACAGCGATTTCATATTGCACTTGAAATAGATTCATTCACACAGCGATTGGTATTATTGCATTCATAACTCGTCTGACTGTAGCAATGATAATGAAATATTTGAAATATGAAAATTTTCCTCATGGATCCAAAATAAATCTCATTGAGTGAGTAGATGGATGTGTTTCGTTTAATCCTTTAGAAGAAGACTGAAGTAAGTCGTTCTTCTCAGTCACTTGCATGTGCTGACACATCTGAATATAATAAAGCCAAAAATAAAGCTTCTTATATATTATTAGATTTATTCTTACTATACATATAAACATATACGTAGCTCAAACCATTGTGTCCAGAGTGAGACCCCTGAAGCATCTTAAGTCTTTATTGGCAGCACACAATAAGTTCAATATCCACACTGTGTTTAAATGTATTGTATTATTATACACTGTCTGTATAATCAGTATTACATATAGTATATTTATATGGTAACACTTTACAATAAGGTTATATTTGTTAACATTAGTAAATGCATTACCTAACATGAAGTAACAAATAGCAACATTTATTATTGTTTGTTTATGCCAATACAGCAGAGGTGGACAGTACTTACGCATTGTAGTTACATTTTCCAAACATCTGTACTTTATCAGAGTCAAAAATGTTACTTCACTACATTCTAAAGCATAGAATCATATTGTTCATTGATTTATATTGCATATTTAATTTGGTTTAATACCTAACATTAAAATTATATGCTTTCGTACTTTTACTCAAGTTAGAGTAAGAAAGTACTAGATGTAGATTTATCTAGATTTCAAAAAATTTGTCTGAGAGAGAGAGAGAGAGAGAGAGAGAGAGAGAGAGAGAGAGAGAGATAGAGAGAGAGAGAGAGAGAGAGAGAGAGAGAGAGAGAGAGAGAGAGAGAGAGATGCTGATGGAGTGGGAGACGGGAGGAATTCCCCACAGTCTCTGATGAGAAGTCTGTCTGTGGACCTTCATCATCTACTGATGGGATTTTCCTGATGTTAATGTAGATTACTGATCGAAAAACAACACACTGTTCTATAAACTGCATGCATCTCAATATTTTAAAACATATACATTTTTCTGTTTTTATTTGCAGCTATGCATTAATATCTTCTTATTTCTAAGGTGCTTTCCACAATTGTTGCAAAGCCTCTTTACAGAAAACATTTTACTGCAAAAACCTAGTTTAAATGAAAAAATTTTTCACAAAATGCCTTCAAGGAAATTTCTTCTATAAATATATAAACATGTAAATATATTAAATGAAAGAACAGACCCTCTGCTTTCAAACAAACAAACAAACATTTCAACATTTGTTCTCCTCTTATAACCTCTTAAATATGTCTGAAAAATAATTTTGAGCAAAAAGCTGAAATAATTGCAAGATCAGATTCAGAACATTGATCAAGACATACACAGAGTTTAAAATGAATTAAATTATTTTTTTTACAGATTACCGTAAAAACTTGTCTGGGAAGCGTCATTGGCAGGGAAATGTTTTCTCTTAATTGACGAGAAAACTTGTCAATGGCGGGGAAAGAGTTAAAATAAAACAAATACATGAAACCAAATACCTCGTAATCACTTTACATGATGGACAATTAGACATCTCACAAGTTATCAACATGCAACCAAATTTAAATTGATTTTGGCTAGAAGTTGGTCACTCACAGCCGGACTGTATTAGGTCTGTGGTTAACCTTGATGGTGAAATGATGGATATTGCTTGCTGGTATACAACAAACAGGAAAACACATACAAATATTCAAAATTGTCTTCATTTAGCAATAAATAAAACTCTGACAAAAAGTAAAAAACCTATAAGGTGTTATATGAATTATGGTTTTAATTAGTTCCCTTCTGTCAAAACATCCTAAATGTATTATAAGTGTTATATAAACTGCAACAGACAAATTACATGAATGAACAATATATAACACTAAGGTACTGGTTTAATATTACAAACTATAAAGACACCTACAGTACAAGTCAATAGAACTGAAACCAAGTCATTAGATTTGTAGTAATATTTGAATGCGTCAGTAACATTTTTCAATAAGGTATTTGTTAATCTTAGTGTTTAAAATCGAACACTATTAACGTAAGTTATACCATGGGCCTGTTGAATGCTTTATTCTGATTGGTTGAGAAATGTTCCATGGGTGTTGATTATTTTTCAATAACCGCACACCTTTAAAATGTCTTAAAAATAGGCACCAGAGCAATATTTTTGGTAACAGTGGTATAAGCAGAATAATTGACAATCATTCCTTACTTAATGCACTATGAACTAACATAAGTAACTGTATTGACATTAACTAACATTAACAAAGGTTTAATAAATGCTGAAAATCACTGTTCATGATAGTTAATGCATTACTAATGTTTACTAATACAACATTGTGCCTCTTGATGTATATCAGTAATCTGTCAGTGAGGAAGCCATACACGGCACACAACAAAAACTGTCATATGGACTGTGAACATCTTTTTGTTGCTTGTTAAATCAAAAAAATTGATTTAGCTTAAATATTTTAACTGACAACAATGTATTTGTGTGTTTTATTAAAAGCGAACATATGTCCAAATCGATCCTGTTTACAGAGAACATAAATGGTCAGCAATAAAAGTGCATTTCTTTATTATGTAGGCGAAAAGCTTGTGTGGGTTTATTAAATGAAACACTAAGTGAGACGATTAAATTATCTTTAGTAACCTTCATTAATGTGATCATGTATGATAGTGATATCAACATTTAGCTCAGATGAAGTGCATCCACTGATGATGTCACAACACTATAACTGCTGATGATTAATGTTATGACAGATCTACATGTCATATGTCTAACAGACACTGGCATATAGTGTTACAAAACCATCTGAACACAATTGCTAAACAGATTTCAATATTCTACGTGTGTGTTGTTTTACCCTGCAAATCTTCAGCGCTGAAGGATTCTGGATTGTTGTACACCAGGTGAAAATGTTATATCTAATCTAATACAAACATCTCTCTCAGTAATCTTGAAGTATCATATATTTCTGCACTACTCTGTAACAGTTAAATGTACAGGGGCACTCCTAAAAATAAAGGTGCTTCACAATGCCATAGAAAAACCAAGCTTGCATGTTCTCCTTGTTTCCTCACTCCGAGTCCAAAAGACATGCCAGTTAATTATCAAAGCACAAAAATGCAGGACGAGTCCAATAACGTATCTAATACAGAGCGTTAGAGAATCTGAAAGTCCCCAAACCCAATGAGCTATACTAATAGTGATGTTTGTCTTAGCAGACACCGCTAATGATACCCAAATGAGAAATTTAGCAGCATTATTCCTCAATAAATATCACCTTTGACATGAACATGCTTTCAAATAAGGACACAACATGAACAAAGCGAAGAGAGGGGGAGGTTTTGACTAACGCAGGATGAATTCTTTTAAAAATAATTCTGCATTTTTGTTCATACGAGCATGTTGGCAAAACAATTAAAACACACCGAACGCTCAGTTATCTGTGCCAGAGCTTCATTCTGTGTTTATTGGTACGTTTGCATTCTTTCAAACGCATTAGCTCATCATTTCCATCAACAAACAGGCAAACAAGCCGTGACCTTTGATTCTTCGGCTCGGTGGCGATCATCTAATACACCGGTGACAACGGCTACGGTGTCAGACGCCTGAGAAACGCTGCAGGCAGGTTCACTTTTAATAAGCCACACGATTACCCTTTCCTAAGAATCTTGCATACATAAACAGCTTGTATGATTTTATTAGCCGCCTCATAACGATGCTCGCGAGCTCGCGTTTCGTTTGAATAGAATTGATAGGAAACGATATCTGCCCTAAAGTACGGCTAATGATGTTTGGCTCGAGTGGGAGGAACTAGGGGGAAATTTAGCCTCGCAACTCTTTCATTTAGCTGTACAGGAGTGGGAGGTGAAGACATTACCAGGTCCGATCTAAAAAAAGAGAAGACTTGCTAATGTTTGTACATCAGAGTAGGAGTAAATTAGTCAACTCTGGTCCCTGACTGCTAATATAAGTTAAATTGAATGCTGATCAGTTGTTTTGGTTGAAAGTGAGCCTGGCTCGGGAGTGAGGTGCCTTTTTAGCACAAGTTTACTGAGAAAAGTCTCAATGAGAATCCTTTGAGTGATGCTATGAGGTTTGACAGAAATCTCGTGTGACTATCATTTCACTAATTTAGTCAAATACAGCAGTGTGGCTCTCTGTAGTTTATACTCAAAGAATACATCACCGGCCAAAGAAACAATACTACAGTTTACTTGGCACTGTCAGACTGCACTGTCAGAAATAAAGGTACCGAAGCGGTCACTGGAATGGTAGCCTTTAAAAAGGTCCAAATTGTGAACAATTTAGGTACTGCCATGTATCTCTGAGATACCAGTTTGTATCTTGAGGTACCAGTATGTCTCTTTGGGGTACCACTATGTATCTTTGAGGTACCAGTATGAATCTCTGAGGTATTAGTATGTATCAGGGCACTATCCCGCCCCCTCAGATCACCATTAATGTTGAATGAGATTTTGATGATAAAATGTGCTATTTAAAAATCACATTTGCCTAGTGTTTTGTCTTCATAGAGTGAATAAAAATCTAAAATAGAAATACATTGGTCACTTGACTAAGCATCCTCCACCACCCAATAACATTACATAAAATTTCTTGAACCATGGAAAGCACACACGAAGGCTATGAACATTAAATAATTTCAAGGTTTTATATTACATTAACTAATTTCACCATGGACATTCGAAAATGGATTAAAAAGAAAGAAAGTAAAGCAATTGCCACTATCTCATGGTCTGAGCTACAAATAAGCAGTGTTGCACTAATATGCATTTATTTGTTGTTGTTGTTGTAGTAGTAGGATTATTCAGAGCTCTGTATGTTGCTCACTATAGCTGCAGTTTTTGTAGTTGTATTACCGAGATGTTTGTTTATAACGCGTTAAAACTTAAGGAACGTACCACAACTATATGTATTTTTTAGCTGGGAGAATTATATGCATTCATGTGATCGCACCCTCATGGTATTTTAGACACCCCCTCATCAGCACTTGGCTGGCGCTGGCACTGGTATGCAGAGCCGATCCTAGCCTTCTGGGGGCCCTAAGCAACTTTGTAAGGGGGCCCTGTTATTGCATTCATAAAAAAAATTCACTGTCTCTGCTTAAAGGTGCAGTGTGTAAATTGTAGAGGCATCTAGTGGTGAGGTTGCAAATTGCAACCAACTGCTCAGTCCACTGCTCACCCCCCGCTTTTGAAACACATAGAGAAGCTAAGGTAGCCACCACCGGACAAACATGTCATCGTCAGAGACAACTTAGTAAAAAAAGTTTGTCCGTTAAGGGCTTCTGTAGAAACATGGTGCGCAAAATGGCGATTTCCATGTAAGGGGACCCTATGGTGTATGTAGATAAAAATGTCTCATTGTAAGGTGATAAACACATAACAGTTTATTATGGAAGGTCTTTATACATCACTGATAACATAGTTTTGTAAATTATTTTGCATATGTCAAGAGATCCTTCTAAAATTTACACACAGCCCCTTTAAATGTAGCTATAAAAAAAATGTTAACAAAAACAGGTATTATCTTATAGCTGTACGTTTTTGCCACATGTACATTACTGTGACACTCATCAGAATACTTCCTAATTATAACATTGACACATGTTTTCTGAAAAGCCTTAATCTGTTACATTAGTACATCCCACTAAACACAGGACGTTGGATAGACGTGCAGATCATGTCTATATTGGGTCCGTCGGTCCATGACCAATTCTGGACATGTATTCGACGTCCAAACTAGGTCCACTATTTGGACGTCCCACCATGACCCTATTTGGACGTCATATTGACGGGCAACATTTGACGTTTAAACTGGGTTATTTTTTGGACGTCATTTGGACGTCATATTTACGGGCAACATTTGACGTTTAAACTGGGTAATTTTTGGACGTCATTAGGACGTCTATGACAGGTCTATGTCTATATTACATGATTAGGCCTATAAAAATGTGTTTATTTACAAATATCAGCATTATTGTACCAACATGATTAATACATACGAATAGTCTATATTATTATTACAGTACTGTTTTTTCTGCTTTCTTGAATTACGTACAAAATTCATCTAAATGTACCATTAAAAATATGTAATTAAATGTGTAGTTCGTTATATTAAAAGTATATGACCATACTAACAATTTAACATGAAAAATTGTCATATTAAATTGTTCATGATATGAATGCAATAAGAATGCCTTATATACAACCTGAAAGTATGGCCACGTGGCCGAGTGGTTAGAGAGACTTCTTTGTAACACGGAGATTGGGGGTTCGAATCCCACAGCCGGCAGGTAATGTCTGAAAGGTTTCAGTGCGGTGGACGGGTGAAGTGCAGAGGCAATCATGTCTTTTCGCTTTTTTCATGTCTCTTTTCCTTACACGGCGGTCCTACGGTTGTCAACATTTTTAGACGTGCAGAACACGTCGAAAAAAAGACGTCACCTGGCGTTACAAAACAACCCCTTTTATGGACCGGATTCGGACGTCCAAAAATTACATGAAAAAGACGTAATTCCGACGTCACTTTGCGCAGTGGGATAGAACACAAGCTCTACTGCCAAATATATTATTTTTTAGGAGATAAGAACATCAGGAAAACAAATTTAAAATTATGAATCAAATAAATCCAAAATAGCTGTCAGAGAAACTATAACAAATAACTCAACAGATTTGTTTTAATTTTTTTTAAAAACTAAGGTGTGATCAGACTCCACATAAACAAACCAAAATACAGAAATAATTTAGACATAATGTGCATTATTTTAAAATGCTAACAGGAGTCACACTACATCTTGCATGAACAAATGTGTTTATTTTTTAACACAAGATTTTGATTATTAATGTAAGCATAAACACACTGGACTAAAACGGAATCTAGGGATTTGGAGTGCAGTGTTTGTTATAAATTGCATGGTTAGGCGAGACTACATATGAATTTAAAACATTTATGTGTTCTTAATCTTTTTACTTCACCTCACGGCACTTGTCTTTTCTGCTTCGGGCAGATAGCTTTAAACCATATCCAAATGAAGACGCATGTCGATAGTCGCGTCAACCGCATATGGAGCTGCATAGATGAACTGACAACTGGAATTAAAGTATTGTGAGATCAGACTGCTTGTTATAATTTCGAATGGCTCTCGCAGCACAATGATGTCACTCGCCAGCTAGTTTGTGCAGCACTGCATGAAGTTAAGAACAAGTGGGCCCTCTAGAGGTGCGGGGCCCTACGCAGCTCGCGTAACCTGCGTATAGGGATGATCGGCTCTCCTGGTACAGTATGTATCTCTGAAGTAAGTACCAGTATGTACCTTTAAGGTACCAGGATGTATCTCTGAGGTATCATTATGTATCTTTGAGGTACCAGTATGTATTGGAGGTATTAGTATGTATTATTAATGTAGTACTCGTGTCCGGTCTCGGTCTCGAGACTGGTCTCGAGACTGATTTCTGCTTTCTCTGACTCGTCTCGGACTTGTTCTTTGAAAGACTTAGTCTTGACTCAGTCTCGGACCACAGTGAGAGGAGAAGGACTCGTAATTTCAGACCGAGTCCTCGAGACCAGTGCATTTTTTATGTTCATATAAAAAAAAACACACAACACATAACAATAATAAGAAAATGCAATGTTGACGGGCAATATTTGAAAATGAGATCCCATGGTGCAATGCAAAGATACTGCCATTATAGCTGTTTATTTATCTCTATAAAAATAAGCAGAAGATGACGCATGTGGTAGGGATTTTTTTAATGATAGTAAAAGCATAGTCCATATTAAGACGTTAAGACTGCTCCTCTAAACAATTACCAATCTGGCTTAGTCTTTAGGCTTAACTGTTGATTATTAACTGGGGTGATATTAAATCATGAATATGAAAACTGACATGTTTTTATGGTCTTGGTCTCAACTCGGTCTCGACTCCTAAAGGACTCGGTCTCGACTTGGACTTACTTCCTCAAAGACTCGGACTCGATTTTATTTGAAAACCAACAGACTCGGTCGCTACCCTTCAAAGACTCGGCCTTGACTCGGACTCGGCATAGGCGGTCTCGGCCCCATCACTAGTATGTATTTCTGATGTACCAGCATGTACCTGTATCTCTGAGGTAAGTACCAGTATGTGTCTTAGAGTTCTCAACGGGTCGGGTCGGGTCGGGTAGGGTTCAGGTCAAAATTATTAGCAAATGACTCGGGTCGGGTCTCAATCCTTTTGATCTCTGAGGTACCGGTATGTCTTTCTGATGTAAGTACCAGTATGTATCTCTGAGGTACCAGTATTTTTCTCTGAGGTAAGTACCAGTATGTATCTCTGAGGTGCCAGTAGTTATCGCTGAAGTACCGGTATGTCTCTCTGAGGTACCAGTATTTTTCTCTGAGGTACCGGTATGTCTCTTTGAGGTAAGTACCAGTATGTATCTCTGAGGTGCCAGTAGTTATCTCTGAAGTACCGGTATGTCTCTCTGAGGTAAGTACCAGTATGTATCTTTGAGATACCAGTGTGTATCTTTGAAGTACCAGTATGAATATTTGAGGTACCAGTATGTATTTATGAGGTACCAGTATGAATCTTTGAGGTATCAGTATGAATCTTTGAGGTACCAGTATGTATTTATGAGGTACCAGTATGTATCTTTGAGGTACCAGTATGTATCTTTGACGTACCAGTATGAATCTTTGAGGTACCAGTATGTATTTATGAGGTACCAGTATGTATCTTTGAGGTATCAGTATGTATCTTTGAGGTACCAGTATGTATCTTTGAGGTACCAGTATGAACATTTGAGGTACCAGTATGTATTTATGAGGTACCAGTATGTATCTTTGAGGTACCAGTATGTATCTTTGACGTACCAGTATGAATCTTTGAGGTACCAGTATGTATTTATGAGGTACCAGTATGTATCTTTGAGGTACCAGTATGTATCTTTGACGTACCAGTATGAATCTTTGAGGTACCAGTATGTATTTATGAGGTACCAGTATGTATCTCTGAGGTATCAGTATGTATCTTTAAGGTTCCAGTATGTATCTCTGATCCCTGTATAAATCTTTTTTTTACCTTTTCATCATCCACCAGGTAAACAAATCCTAAATCCATAACCGGGGAGTTTTTCTACCTGACCTGACTAAGCGTTGTTTATATGAAAGAAAACACATAATCTGATTGAGATCACAAATGATGATAAATATGAGAGACAAATGTGTATATTTTACATCTGGCTCTCAGTCGGGTAAGTTATGCTACGAGCTGTGTATTTTGTAACACGGATGTTTCTAATTTATGCGAGCTACCGTACGTTGAAGTGATCATATTGTGTTTCACTCATAACATCTGAACGGTTGTGCATCAAACACTTTAAAGTGTTTATCGTTTCCATTCCGCCGAGTGCAGATCAAACGTCGAGATGTTTTGAGAAATGACTTCGTGGAAACTCGATTTCACCACGTCCAAAATTTCAAATGGATTCCGTCCAGCGACTCTATACCTTCATCTCGAATATCAGGCCGTCGTTGATGGCGCTTTCGTCAGCCTTATTTCTGTCTCTCCACAGTGAAATCACTTCCTCAAGGATAAATACACCAATTACCCTGCACCTGCATTTCATCATTTAGGAAAAAAGAGAGAAAATTGTGGTATTTATTAGATTCGCTGTCACCGGAGAACAAACCGAATTCCCATCATTTGCATTGAGAAATATGATGCAGCTGGGTGCCTCATTTCAACTGTTTTAATTGGTGAGAAATGGAAGATTGAGAGTCAAAACATCATTACGGGCTGTGTTTTCACATCAGGGCATTACTGATTTTATTACCTCTTTTATTGCCTCGTTTAACTCGAGACAAGGAGAATTCACGGCTTTTGGCACCGTCTTCTCTAACAGACAGTCCGGTCGCAGTTTAACCGAAGATTACGAAAGAAAACGAAAACAATGGAGGCAAGAACGGTAAACGCTGCTCAACTTCTTTGCTCAAGAAACTCTCTGAGAAACGTCTACTCGATGAGGATTTCTCATCCACGTCACTTCTGTTTTTCATTACAGCCCCTGATCTTAATGCCTCCATCCACTTAGCAAACATAAAGAATTTAGGCTCGCTCCGAGCAGGATTAATGCTTCCTCACATACAGGCAAAGCAGACACAGTTCAATCACTTCAGAGGAGGACTGTGGGTAATATATGAGCCCGTGCCTATTCTCATATCCCTGGCAGGCAATTTAAGGTTGTAATGATCTTTCAAAATCACTGACATCTTTATAGATGTTGCAATACTGACAAAAGCAGTAATTCTATTTCAACTCAATCCAATGATCACTTCTGAACGTTAATCTATTCTGCAATATTTTTGTCTCTAATAGCTCGGCTGCGGTAAATGTATTGGATTTCTGCACCGCTGCTGTCAGATTCATTCTTGTTTTATTCATTCCCTCTATCAGCTGCTTGAGAGGGCGCAAGCTTCATAGTGGGATGGCAGCACATTCAGATGGGTATTTTTGGGGTAAACTAAAGTTACTGGGAGTTACAGAGCCCAGTGCAGAGATTTTTAAAGAAAGAAAGAAAGAAAAATAGAAAATGATAAAAAGAAAGAAAAAAGAAAGAAAATTAAAGAAATGTTGTTAACATTAACAAGCCCACAAAAAGAAAAAATTATAGATAACAGATTGTAAATATAGGCACAAAGTAACGCTTTTTTGTTTTGGCTCTATCGTTTAAATTTATTTTGAGTAATCATTTTTTTTACACAATCAACACACACATCTTTGCTACAAATAAACACTTAAAGTTTGTTTATAGGACTTAGTTATCGTACAATTGCACTGAAAGTGACAGGAGTGCAAACGTTACAACTTACCACATAGGTCGGGTTCATTGTAACAAACAGAGGGTTTGTTGTAACACCTGCTAAAAATGTTTGTTTAAAAACAAATAATTCAATAAAATTCTGTCTATACACTAAAGGTGGAATTAAGATGAACAAAATCATTATTGTGAGTTATTTCCCCTGATATTGTATTAACAGATATCATTTTGATGAATAGTATTTACATTTTATTTTATTATCATTATACCTATACCTGAGGCTTAATTGTAACATGTGTGACAACCCCGCTGTGTAAAAATCCCAGCTATCAGTTACTAGGAAATGCTGACATGTTTAAAAATGGTGTCATGTTTTTAGGTAACAAGACAGTGATTAAAATAATGTAAGGTTGGATTTGGTGACTTACACACACAACTCAGAATTGAAAAAAAAAACAGAAGATGAAGAAATTTACTTTTATGCCTCCAAAACACTCTTTGTTCAATATCTTAACCAAAACACATCAAAACTTTTCACAAATTTACAGAAGATAATCTTCTGACAGTAAGAGTAAAAGACCAAAAGCACAGATTGCTCGGCCCTGTATGCATAAATATGTAAAGTAGCCAAAGTTAAAATTAACCCTACATTAATTTGTGTTCCGCTCACCCCTATACTGTATATTATTTAGAAATATATTTAGGAAAAGAAATTGTGAAGCAACATAATAAAATGCAAAAATTTTTGATCTTTGACATTTGTTAGTCAAACTGAAAGCTTTGAATTAGGCATGTGGGAATGTTTCATATGAAAATGAAAACAGAAAATGTCTAAAACAGACAAATAACTGCATACAGAGCTCAACATGAAATTCATTTTAATTTTGTATTGTTAAATGTTGTAAAGGCCCACTAGGGACGTAAAGGCCCACTAGGGACTGACATTGAGAATTAGCTTTGGCTAAAATGTTGTAGTATGTAACATGAGCTTATGTAACATACTTGTCCCTATTCAAATAAACTTAAATAATAATAATAAATAATAATTGACTGCGGAGGGTTCATGAAGTGTTTGAGTGTTTTTCTTCATGTAGCCTACTGGGACTTATATTTTGGCAAATAATGAAAATGACCCCATGATATACACGAAACAAATTTTTTTATTTTATAAAATTTCTGGGCCTTTCAAGGCTTTATAAAGATTAAAACAGAGTCCACAACTTCAAGCCCAAAAAGTGCATCCTTCACAGAAGTAATCCACATGGCTCCAGATGGTTAATGTTGGCCTTCAGAGGGTAATCGATCCAATTTTGGAGGAAAAATATCCTTATTTAAAACTTTATAACCTATAATAACTAGCTTCCGGTAGCGGCCAGGATGTAGCATGTGATGCGTAATGACAAATGCGGAGTAACAAAGAAGACACCAAACACCAGTCACGAATAAGAAGTCTACACCAGGGATTTAAAAAAATAGGTGGAGAATTTCAATAAGAAGACTAGAGGATATTGAGTTATCTCTATCTGTAGCTAAAACTACTCACAACACACAATTCTCATGAGTGTCTATTCTCATAAGATTTTATGCATCATACGCTACGCATAATGCACATTGGCTGTTATCGGAAGCTAGTTTATAAAGTTTAAATATGGATATTTTCCATACAAAATTGCATTGATAACCCTCAAAAGTCCTTTGTTAACCCCCTGGGGCCGTGTGGATTACTTCTGTGAAGGATGGATGCACTTTTTGGACTTTAAAGTCAGAAGTTGTTCCCTGTTCCCTGTTTATTCCCGTTAGCTTGGAAAAGCAAAGAGATTTTCTAAAATAAGTCTGAAAGATTATGGACATATGTATCTAGGCTGGCTTGTGCGTGAATAAATCCAGCATATTCTCATAAAATGCATATAAATAGTAAGCTGGGTAAAAAAATGTATGATGCATACGCCAAATTCCAATTTTGCATAATATGATAAACAACGATCCTTACCTTTCACTTAACATGCCGCATCTTTTCGTGTCGTTTTATGTTTTGCTTGGGTTTGGGGTTAGAGCAACTTTTTGTTATATAAAATGACATCCTAACCCAAACCCCAATTCTAACCCCAACTTCAAGCAACCCTGGTTTAAAAATAGACAAAAATATGGAGAAACCTATATAATGACATTCTAAAGCAAATCGCAAATCTAAACCCAAACACAAGCAACAATGTTTTAAAAAACTGAAAAGATTGAGAAACCAATACATAAAATGACACAAAAAGATGCAGTCTATTAAGTGAATGGAAAGGACTGGTGTATCATATGCACACAAACTTGAAGTTTGGCGTATGCATTTCACAACTTTTCACACTGTGAGCTAAGCCCATTATGAAAAATATACGGAAAATGCATCCTGGATTTGTCCGGGATCGTTTGATTTTTGGTTTAATCACACAACCAATGATTTTCCGGAATCTGTGTATGCATTCACATATGTACATGGTGTACATGGGGATTTGTGTTTTTTTATATATTTGCGTTACGACTGAAATTGTACTCTGTGGTAGAGCATTGTGTTAGCAGCACAAAAGGTCATGGGTTTGAACCTGGTGAACACACATACTATTAAAAAAAAATTATACCTTGTAATGCACTGTAAGTTGCTTTGACAAATGTATGCATTATCCTAATAAAATGTAAAAATCTGGGATATCGGATAGAATCTGTAGAAAATACAAAACTCTGCAAATGAAATGCATTTGTATAGAAAAGAAGGAACAATGACACTGAAATTGAAAGTTTCCAAGATTGACCATATAACAAAAATCAAGCCGTTGGACAAAACAAAGCCGTACTTAAAGAAACTCTGTCTGCTGTATCCTGATAAAGCCATCCAACATCTCACTGACGGCTGAACATCTTTCAGCCATATCATTTCCTTCTTCAACACAGTCGACATCTTTATCAGCATAAATTCACCAACGAGCTGTAAGAAACAATAGCAGGGTCTCTCATCTCCACGGCCTGGCACTGTGGGCCCGGTGTGACGCTTCCTGTCCAGTCACAGACTTTCACTTCTGCCGATGGACACAAAGTTGATGATTAGCTGACTCGGTCTGGACTAGGGCTGCAGGACATCTTGTTGCCCAATCAAGGCCTCCTCCATCATGATCGGTTTGATCGGCCCTCTGCTTTCTTCAGTCTTTAGGGATGAAGACGGAGCACCCTGAGAGCTAATTGGACATGGCGCGTTACAAGCTGAGAACAAGGTAAGTGGAGCTGGCTGTCAGGAGAGACGGATCATCCCGAGCAGGGGGGTTGCCCTTCCACTACGTAAGCACAACGTCAGTTCCTGTACCTGGTTGAACATTAACCAGTGGGCTAAAGTACGGCTATGCCACTGCATCCTGAGCCGAAGGCCGCGTCAGGAAGCCGATGCTTTGAATACAGAGCCGGCCTGTCAAGGGCTTGTTTGGTTCAAACAAAGCCATCAATCGCTGCCTCTTTGTTTCCCTGAGCAAAACAAGATGGCAGCGCACGTCAGAGAAAATTGCCCTGTCTGTACTTTTACTGTATTAGGGACATTCATGCACTGAAGTAATGAGGGATTCACAGGATGAGCCAGGATGTTGTGTGATAAAAGAAAAATATACAGCGCAGGAACGTACACGGTCCTGCTGACACCTACCGAATGAAACAAAGCCAACTTTACCTACTTCCAGATCCTAGTTACAAAAAACTATGTTTTATATATGGATTTCAGACAGCTAGTTTAAAACAAAAATTTAGCAATAAGTGTTAGGTAAACACAATTATATCAGAGTTGTAAAATGATAGTATTTTTTTAAGAAACGTCAGGGCGGGGCAAGTTGGCACATGTTTTGATATGTTGTAATTTTATACAGTTGATTAATTCAGCTGGCCAACACAGCTGGCTAAGGTTTTGGATTTTTTGTATGT